>NW_020175526.1:989598-1103578 GCF_003031525.2 Neophocaena asiaeorientalis asiaeorientalis
AAAAAAAAAAAAAAAAAAAAAAAAAGTCTTTTTAAGGAATGGCAATATAGTATAATGTGCTTCAATTAATATATTAATTCCCAAAGACATTCCTATTGTACTAAAGACGTTAATTTATGGAGAAGTACCTGATGTTGGTGCCTAAGTTTCACCTAAGTAAATAATGATACGTAAGTTCATGATCTTGAAGACAAGTTTAAAAAACAAACAAGAAGGTATATAATACAGATCACTGAAAGTAAAGCAGTGGGTGTTTTCAAACACTTCTGTGAAGAACTGGAGAGGGGAGGGAAAAAAAACAGCTATACTCTATGGATTAGAACCAATCAAATCTTCACTGTTGCTTGACATAATATACCATTGGTTCTCTTCTAATCTCAACTATTTCTGCATATTGAATGATCATCACAAATTGTAGCTTTAATCCTATCACTGACATGATGGAAAATCTTATTGTCACACTATAGAAATAAGAAACATCTCAAACATGAGAAGTCTTAAAAACAAGTGAACATTGATGCTTCTTATATTATAAATTGTGGTTTCCAGTCAGTAAATTCTAGCCTGTTCTGGTCACTTTTTTACTAGTTTTAGAAATGGACTTCATCATGTTCACTAATGTATCTGGAACTGCCAGTTTCTCTGGGATCAAGGTCCTGTCTACCTTCTTTCAGTGTGCCATGAACTTTACTTCCTATTATTAGGCCTTTGTCACATCTTGCCAAACCTACTCAGAGCTAAATATATGCTTACATTATCTTCTCATTACTTGATTCAATACCTTCCTAACCATTGATTGGCTCCCTGGCTTCCTGGTGTTGTCATATCTTCAGGGCCCTTCCATTCCTGGACATACCAGTCTGTAGCCAATCCTGTCTCATGTCTTCTTGACTTTCTTTTGTAATACTTTATCTGAGTGTCGTCTTTAAACTTATTTCTCATTCTCCTATTTTTGTCTTCTTTTTCTCTCAGATGTGACCTCTTACCTCTTACATATACCCTTTCACCTAATATCAGGTTTTTATTATTTCTTTTCTTTAGAAAATTACCTTCTTTTCTCTCTCTCCCTGTCCTTTACTTCCTCTGTCCCCATAACCACAACCACACCCACTACTTCCCTAAACTAAAATGAAAATAATCTCTCTGAATTTAACTACTTACTGAATTATCTCGTGTTTATGTAATTTCCAAACTTCTTGAAAGGACAGTCTACAGACCTGATTTCTTTCTTCTCAAATATTAATCCAGTCAGTCCTTAATACCTCATAAAAGGCGATTTTCATCATCCCATTCCATATTTCAACAAATGCTCCTCTCAAAGTAATCCTTATTGTTTCCAGATTATTGATAACCATTCTTTAGTTCTTATCTTTTTCTGTAGTATTTAAATTACCTCTTATTTTTAACATTATCTCATTCCTTGACGTTAATAGTCTATATACTTCCAGTCTTCGTTTTTCTTGGACCACTTTTTCTTATTCATCCGTTTGACGTCTCTTCCTTCTTGTTATAGCATTCTTTTCTTAATCTAGTAAGTATTTTTAAAATTTTGTTTTAAATCCTTATTCTTCTCTTTACATTTTCTCTCTGATGTATTTCATCAGTCCCTTAGCTGCATAGAGATAATAGTTGAAGGTAATGAACAAATGTAAATATCACAATCCTGTCCTCAAGTTCTATGAGTGGATTCCATAGGGTGCTGAAGATAGTGACCTAAATATACAATGGCATTTTACATTTATAATAATCATATCCAAGTTCATTATTTTCTCACAGGTGAACCCTTTATCCCAATTCTATTCTTAGTAACTAGCAGGTCCCATATTACAATTACCCCAAATTAATATTCAGAAGTAATACTCTACTTTTTCAAGTTTGACACATCATATATCCTAATAGTTGCCAAAACCTGTGTATTCTGCTTTCTGTTAAATTGTCAGCATTCTGATATAAATTATTACCCTTTGTTGGGTTGTTTACATAGGTTCTTAAATAGCATTAGGGACTCCAATCATTACTGACCCGCCATAAAAATAAACACTCCCAAATAATTACTTAATCATTCTCTCTGTTTATAGTATTAAACTTTGTCTTTTTATAACCTCTAAACTCTCAAAAATAAGATATTAATTGGACTTTTCAACAAGTATTATGAGTATTTTCCTGTACTCACTTATATACCATCAAATTTACCAGTCCTTGAGTATCTCTGTACTTTCTTACATTTGCTTGTTCCACTTGTTTTTACTGAAAGGCTTAACAGCTCATGTTTAATCTCAATCTCTCAAACCTGTACATTCTTCAAAACCTAGCTCTTATATCACTTCCTCTATAAAACTATTCCTAGTTTATTCCTTATTGATATAATCATTTTCCACAAGTTCTCATCACATCTCATCTTTTGGTGGTATTTATTAAACTGTCTGTTCTTAAGGTTTCAAACATTTTTTTGAAAAACAATTGTTGAGGATCTCATGTCCTTCTTAATGAGGCCAATCCTACCCACCCATTTAAACATTGCAACTTTTCCATACTGACAATCCCCATTATTTTCTATTTTCATAGCACTCATCAACTTCTAATATACCATGCATTTATGTATTTATTATGCTTATTGTATATACTTTCTTTTGTGCACTATGATGAAAGCTTTATGAATATAGGAGTTTTTTGTTTAATTTGTTCACTAATATATTCCCAGTATCTAAAATTATGCCTAGTACCAAGTAGACATTCAACAAAAATTTGTTGAATAAGTGAACATCAACACTAGTCCATGTACAGTGGGTACTGCAGTAAACAATACAGACACAACTCATGGGATTACTATTTAGGGAGGGCAATAGATATTAAACACAAAATTAACCTAGGATTAGAGCTCTTGAAAAGGAAAATAATAACCTAGTTACATAAGTGACATTTAATCTAAGATCTGGAAGATTTATATATGTTTTTCTGCAATGAACTGTCCTGATGAAAAAATAGCCTGTCTAAAATAGTTGCTCTAAAATAGTTCATGCAGCTTAAGTGGTATAAGATGTACACCAAGTGGTTGGAAAGGGAAGCCCAAGTTATATTATACAAGATTTTAACCTAAGAGCATTGAGCAGTCATTACAAAGAACTACAATGATCATACTTATATTGTTTAAAATATAACCTTGGCTGTTTCTATTAGAAATGGATTGGAGAGAAATAAGGGTTGATCAGAAAAAAAAAAACTGCAAAGTAGCTTATTATTACAGTTTATATGTGTGTGGCAGGGAATGGTGACTTGGATTTAGATGGTAGCATTAGAACATGGAGACAAATGAAAGACAGTAACTTTTCACATATATGATTTTCACAAAGGACATTACAAATGGCTTAAGGGCAAGAACAAAAGTTCATACACTTTGTTGTCTGGCACCTTCATACTGAGGAAATGACGTTAGGTTTGGATTCAGATAAACCAGAATTTGTAGTTCACTTTCATCCTTTTTAAATGATGTCATTTTATGAGGTAGTCAATTTCCTAAGCCTCAGTTTCTCCTCCTATATACTGGAAACAATCTCATTACTTATGGAGCTTTGGTAAAGGCTAAATATGATTGTGCATGCAAATCCGATAACAGAAATCCCTCAATAAATATGCTCCCTTAAGGGACTGTACAGTTATTTGAGTGCTTTTTTTACACTTATATTTACTCAAAAAATTATAAATATTGGTCCCAGATAATTTGGGGGGAATTCTGATTTCCTTTTCAAAAATACAAGTGAAAAAACCTTTTAACTTATGTTAGAAATAATTTAGATAATCTCAAACGGTTACAGCCATTCAAAACCACCAATTGTAATAATAAGATATATAAAGTAAATGAGTTCTCTGATATTTATGTATGCTTTAAATATGATACTTTTTAATTTGGAGATCACCACTCTTCCCACAGTTTACTGAGATTTGTCTTCTAATTTTCATTTTGATATATCGTTTTGGTTCCAAACAGAACAGGTAATCACTTAAGGACGTACATATAAAATTTATAAAATGGGATTCGTAACATGGCTTTACTAGCAATTTACTAGCAGTTTTAAAATAAATATTATTTTTCTGCTGGCATCTCCTTCATTTATCTTCCAGGTGTATACATGCTTTACATATCCAATAATTTAATAATCCTTTTTTAAATTTTATAAATGAGAAAACTGCACCCCAAGGTAATTAATTGGTGTGCTCAATATTACATAGTTACTTTGATGTCAAAATTTATTTAATCTTTTATTTCTAAGTTAGTACGTCTTTTGGGTATACCAACAACTTCTTATAAGTTATTTCTTTTCTCACATATAACCTCTTCTACTAACATTACACTCCTGACAATCCAAAAAGATTTAGTGAAAACAAAAAGCGGGAGAAAGCAAGAAAGAAATGGAAGGAAATAGGAAGTGAAAGTGGGGCAGGGACTAGGGAAAATTCTTTCCTAGAGTCTTGGGAGAGAGCATGACCCTGCGGACACTTTGATTTTGAACTTCCAGCTTCTAGAACAATAAGAACACATTTCTTTTGTTTTAAGGCATACAGTCGGTGGTAGTTTGTTACAACAGCCCTAAGAAACTAATATGGCTGTAATCATCATCTGAACAGTTTTATTTTTGAGGATGACTGCTAAGGGTCCCCCTCATAGAGTGATGTTTTTTGAACTGCTTTCTAAAGCTCCCATAGGGAATACTACTTGCATGTCAGATTTCAGGAATCTCAGTTGTTCCAAAGATCAGTTGATCTTTTTCACCGGAATATAAAGAAAAGATAATTTGTTCAAGGACATGTAGATTAGGAGGTTTCAAAACTCATTATTACAGCTGATGTGAGCTGTGGATCTTTGCTGGGTCTGCAGATTTACAGTGAAACATCTGGCTTTGGAAAAGAAGAAAGAAGTGCCTCAACTAATTACCAGGATCAAGAAATACTGTCTCAGTGATCAAGTAGGCCATAGTAAGATGAAAAAAACATTTGTTAAAATATTAAATTATTAAGTTATTGACTGTTGTTCTTTAATACAGGCACAATGAATCATTTATAATGATTATCTTTACTATAAAATGTAGGCTTAAATATGTTGAGCCATCACAGAAACTTTAAGCAGCACATGTGAATGAGTAATACAAAACCAAAGTACTGAAAAATGTCTTCTTTGGTTATCCGCATGGAAACATTCAAGTTTTGATTTAACCTCATTTGATTGTAGTATGGCCCGTAAAAATATGGGCCAAGCTTTTAAATGGCACCTATTTAAAATGAAATACCAATGAAACACAGGAAAATTAATCTCAGGGGAAGACAACTTAATAAGACTATAAATTTCTCAATATAAATTTAAATGAAATGCCTTAAGAGATTGTGAAGGATTGCTGGTTAGCCCCTGGCTATCAGGGAAATTGTGGAAAGGTCCCATGAGACACAAGAGCTTCTGAGAAAGAAAGGTTTTCTGTAAAGGGGGGATGTTATGTTGGGAAATTAATCTCAACTGGAAAACCTAAAAGGGTCGAATTTAATGGGTTTTTGATAACCCTTATGTATATGTGTGGTGTTACCTAGCTTTGAGGAACATTCTCTTTGTGTAATAGTCTTTGATATAATTTACAGCTGCCACTCATTGTTTGAGTTGTAAGTGGTATATTTTCTTAGCCACCCCAGAACTGACATGCTGTGTGTCAAATCAGAAAATGTTTCATTTCATATAAAAAGAAAATGCTTTCATCAAAAACTGTTTCTTTCCAGAGAAATACTTGCAACACACATTTTTGACATACATTTTGGGGAAAAATTTCTTTTTTATTATCACAGAAAGTCACTTCAGGCTGTGCTGAGGTACTGATTAATGCTTGCCTGGGTGATACTGAAGGTACTCATGTTACACTGTGCTCTCTAGACAGACATTAATCACTTCCAACACACCATGTTATTCCGCTCCCAGGTTGGAAGCACTTTTAAAAAAATGCTTCAAACATGGGGCAGGAAACATGGTAAGGAAAAAAAAATATGAATGGGAAGTTGAAAGGACTATTATCCTCATTACCCAGTTTCTATTACCTAATTATTTAAATTACTGCTGAATTAGAAGACTGCTAAGCCAACAGAAAAGGAAGAAAATCTTTTTCAATCTTTTGTCTTCAAGTCTTAATAAAGGTAAAAATAAAATTGAAGTCAAGATTAATATAACTTTGCTACAACTTTATAGGAAAAGTAAGGCTTATTGTTACAGTTGTCCTTGATCAGTAATTTGTAGGGAGGATTTTATAAGCCTTTGGTCTCCATCTATTTGATCTGAATAAATTGCTTGATGATGAACTTAGACATTGATTAAAGTATGGCAGTCTTTGACCATACTCCCTGTTTAGTGCTGGCTGGCTGAAAAACCAGAGGGACTCAGGCATAATTTTCAGGCCTTTCTCCTTTGCACTCCCTTGAATCAGCTGTTAAACTTCCTTCTTTGCACACTGTCAAAATGACTAATTATGATATCAGTAAAGAGTACATGGCAAATAATAACCAACACTGACAGAATGTCTCATCTGTTCCAGACATGAAAATAAGCATCTTACAAGTATCAACTTACTGAATTTTTCAGAATAATCCTGAAGTGTATTCTAATATTATCTTTATTTTGCAGAATTTTTATAAATTAAGGTATATAGAAATTAGATAAATTTTGCAGAAACACTAGGTAACAAGTGAAAGAGCCAGAATTTATACCCAGTTATATTTGATTACTTTCACTACAATCTTAGCCACTACTCTAAGATACTTTACTGATAGCACCTTGAGTGTTTTAGGTTCTTCATAGAAAGAACAAAGGACCATAGCTATGAGCTTTATAAATCTATAAATAACAAAATTAAATGACTGATTAAAGATGCTGGGATGACAGGAAAGTTTTTCATATGCATACTATTTCAGTTATTAGGGCCATAAATTCTTTTTAAGAGAAAAATAATTCTTAATAGGAAACAAGAAGCATTGTCATGTAAAAGGTGATTTCAACTAGATTGTCTACAAATATGTCCCTTAATCGAATCTATGCTTCAAATATTATTCCTTAAATATCCTACAATAAAATGTAGTAAAGATTGCATGTTATTACCAAATAAATAGATAAGTAAACTTTGTTTACAAAACAGAAGGTAACAGGATGAACTTGTTGATTATAGTTATCATTCATTTTTATTGTTTTCATAACTCAATATTACAAAGGATATTTTTCTTAAGTGGTAGAACATCATGTGGTTTGGTCATGTCCAGGCTTACACTAAAGAACATTTGTAAAGTATGAGAGAGAAAGAGGAAAATAGAGAGCAAGAGAGGTACATGCTTACCTTTATCCAAAAGAATAGTAAAAATATTGTAATAACACAATCACTATTTTCATAACTTATTCTATATTAAATATATTTCAGTTATTTCCAGTTTACCTTGAAGTTGATCTGTCATGAAGAAAGTTTTAGTTTATAGTAATTATATTGCCACAAATATATATTATATGTAATGATGACACATTATATATGTAATAATTATATATATATATGTATGTGTATATGATGGTAGGTACTTTTCAGTGGAACATAGCAAGGGGTTATGGGCAGTGGATATGGTTCTCTCCTTTTTGAGGAGATAAGACCTGCCTGCAGAGAATTTAAATGCAATAATAACAGTGAATAAAGGTTACTCTGTTTTTCATTATTACCATATGTCAATTCTAAATAATGCTAATGACAAATTTTTCTTGATATGCTACTTTTTTTCCTTGCTATTCCACTATAAAAATTTATGAACAAGAAATAAGTTAATACTAGCCTATTTAGGACATTGTCTAATTGAGAAAATGTTGTCATAATTCACATGGTGATTTTATGTTTGTTCATTCTTATATTTTCAAAAATTGTTTACTATATACCTGTAAATACAGGCCCTAGGAATTCACAGATGAACATGGTATCACTTCCTTCCCAAAGGAGCCCAGCATCAGGAATGCTGGAGAGAGACCTTTAAATATACAAATGAAATAAAACTAATATCATTAATTCTGTATCTTAAACTTCCTTGTGTTCACATCATAAAAACTCATCAAGTACACTATAATGTGTACTCTTTATATGTATTTTAAACTTCAATACAAAGTTGATTGAAAAGCTAAGAAGTTTAATTGAATATGTATGGAATATGTATCATGTTAACTTCATTAGTTGTAAAATTTTTATTCATATGTTTTCAATTATTACATTTTTAAATTAAAAACTTTATTTTTAGGGCAGTTTTAGGTCCATAACAAAACTGAGCAGAAATTACAGAGTTCCCATATGCTCCCTGTCTCTATACAAGCACAACCTCCTCCACTATGGGTGCCCTGCATTAGAGTGGTACATTTGTTAAAACGGATAAACCTACTGTGACTCATCATTATCACTCAAAGTTCCTAATTTGCATTAGGGTTCACTTTGGTATAGAATATTCTATGGGTTTGGACAAATGTATAATGACATGTATCCATCATTATTATGTCATACAGCATATTTTCACTGCCCTAAAAATCCAGTGTGTTCTGCCCATTTACTGCTCCCTCCCTCTTTAGCCCTGGCAACCACTGATCTATATATTTACTATCTACATAGTTTTGTCTTTTCCAGAATGTCATCTAGTTGGAACCATATATATGTCTTTTCACCCTGGATTCTCCCACTTAGTAATATGAATTTAAGTTTCCTCCATGTCTTTTCATGGCTTGATAGTTCAACTCTTTTTAGCACTGAATAATATTCCATTGTATAGATATACCACCGTTTATTTATGCATTCACCTACTGAAGGACATCTCGGTTGCTTCCAAGGTATGGCAATTATGAATTAAGCTGCTATAAACATCCATGTGTGGGTTTTGTTTGGATGTAAGATTTCAACTCCTTTGGGTAAATACCAAGGAGTACAAGAGCTTATATGATATGATAAGAGTATGTCTTGTTTTATAAGGAAGATTATATATATAATTTTTAAATTTGAAAGTCAGGTTTCTTGATTCAAAGGAATTCCTAGAATACATGATAATTGTCATAACAAGCCATAGCCATTAGATGAGTTACTTTGGGCTAAATTTAAAATCCGAAGTAAGAATAACTATTTCATAATATTCTAAAAGAAAAATTGCAAAGCAAAATACAGATACATTTTCATATAGATGACATCATGTAGATTGAGGCCTTCAAAATAATGGTACCCATTTCATTTTTTTCTCCTTCTCTAAATATTAGAAAGAAATAAATTCCAGAAAATTAGGGCTGGTTAATCATACAATGGTTAATATCTTTAATATCTAACATAATCTAACATGACATATATATATATATATATATCTCAGAAATGCTGTTTTGATAGTGCATTGTGCATGAAGTTTCAGTAAGTCACTTTGGAAATTTACCACTTCTTAAAGTTTTGGCTTAATTGCATAGAAAAACATTACCTACTCTAAGTAGAGTAATGTAAAGTAAAAGTAAAGTAATGTAAATTAAAAGCAAAGAAGTACTGAACTTAGCAGAACGTTATAGAAACTAGGACGTTTATTGAGCAATAATTAAATATCTAATAAATTATAAATATAATATTGGTGTGTAGTAGAATTTCATAAAACTGATGTGCTTGTTCTTTATAAGGGGGATTTATACTAGAAAAAGAGGAAAACTGAATCTATGCTAAAACTAATTTTTTTATCAATTTATTACTCTACATTTTTCTGCTTTTTTTTTTTTAAACATCTTTATTGGGGTATAATTGCTTTACAATGGTGTGTTAGTTTCTGCTTTATAACAAAGTGAATCAGCTATACATATACATATGTTCCCATATGTCTTCCCTCTTGCGAATTTCATTTTAAATTGAGTTCACCCCTGTTGGTTTAAAAGAGAAAAACTGTGACTATCCTAAAACTTCTCAAGAGTTTTAAGCGAAGTACCAAGTATATTATATATATATATGTATATATATATATACATTATACTGTTCTTGTTTAAGGCCAATTTGCATTCAAAAAATAAAAGAAAAAAAGAAAAGAAAAGAAAGAAAACTTTGGAAGAATGAGTAGCATTTTACAGTGGTAACTGGGGTTCCTGGGCCCAGAGATTAATATATAGCAACTGTTGGCATAGCCCAGGAATGTCTTTCTAACAACCTGCCAGGTGCTGCTGGTTTTGCTGGTCTGGAAACCCTGCCCCTACTTGCTACTTACCCACTGTCTAGTCTGTACAGCAGCAACCTCAACTTCCCCAGAGAGACTGTTAGAAATGCAGAAGCCCAGACCTACTGAATCTGATTTTAACAAGACTCCCAGATGATGTATATGTACATTATGATTTGAGAAGCAATACCCAGAGCATAAGAATATGGAAATTTTCTTCGGGAACGTGGCAAATATGAACACTGTATAACAAAATTAACTCTAGAGACCTACCATACTCTTATATGCTCTAAAATTTTGTGTACATTAACATGAAACAGGAGGTAAAAGGAAATTGGAATGATTCACTTTATGTGACACTTCATGAAATACAAACATATAGATAAAAAGATCATGGGAATTATTAAAAGTACTGAATACAGATAGGATTACTATACAGCAGCTGAATAGTATTGATTATTGGATTATATGAACTATTGAGATCATGATTTATTTATATGCTATCTTCATTTCTAATTTGAAAAATTGTAATCTTAGTTTGAATGCTACTAAGAATCAATATTATGTACACTTAGCAATAGAAAAATAATCTCTTAGAGAAATAACCCTATAGGGCCCAAATGCAGCTGAAGGATGAGCCTCGTGTTTACTAAATGTCAGGGAAATCCAGGATAACCTCTCGCACTGTCATTCAGTGTAAAGCATGCCTTTTTCTGTTTCTTTCTTTCCCCATGATTCTTACTCTTCTAATGGGGTCATTTCTAACTTGACAATTCAGGTGCTTCATCTCTGCAGAGCATATTTTCTAATGTGTCACCAAAGTGGTAATTTATCTCTCCTTGTCCCTTATCACTGGGTATGAAACATTTAATAATTGACACTTTACACAGTCTGTATTAAATCACTTTGTCAGCAGTCTTTCATTTACTGGGCTCCACACAATCATAGCTCTCAGTCCCTATGGTTTGAAAAGAAGCAAATATATATTGTCTTGAGAAACATCACCTTCTTCAATAGTGGAAGTGTCAAATAGTCATCATGTTTGTTCTCTAGTGAGTTTCAGATAACTTGAGAAAAGGACAATAGCTACAAAAATTCAGATCCTGCATTTCTGGAAATTACAATCAGTATGGAAAATGAAAGTACTGTGATTAGTGTGAAAACATTTATTTAGGAAGAGTTAGAAAAGTCAAAGGACTCTCTTTTTTATGGTCTTGAGCAAGGCTTTATCTTTGAACCTATTTCTCATCTATAAAAATGAACAGATTGTACCAGATGAGCATTAACTCATTCTAGCTTTAACATTACCTAATTCTATGTGAATGACTCATGTTGCCTCTTGGAGAATAAAAACGTTATGAAAACTGTTTTATAAATTATATATCAACATTTAAAACTAAATGTGAATATTGAATGCCTCTTACTTTATTTACCCTGAAGGAATGAGTACAGTGATGGGATTTGAAACATTATGTGCCGTAATGGCATAGGAATATCTGAGCCAATGGAATTTTCAATGTCCTTTTAATTCCACCACAGTAGTAACCACACACACACACACACACACACACACACACACGAGTTTCTGCCATAACTTCTTGATGGGCAGGTCATATTAACACAAAAAATGATTGGCTAAAATCTAGAAATATGACTAATTAGTCATATGGAGGAAAAAAAGAGATGAAGGATACTTCAGGATACAAAAAAGAAATTGGGTAGAGGTTCATGCCTCCCATCTAGACAGTTGTGTTCACGTGCTGAAGTGAGAGAGTAAAACCCGTCATTATAAACACTATTTAAAAAAATCTCAAAGCATGTCAGTGTTAAGTTAAACTTGTTTTTTTGTTTTTGTTTTTTTTTTTTTTTTAAACTTGTTTTAATCCACAGTTTTTAATATTATATTGAACCTGCCATAGATCATGGTCCCTGAAACATATGATTATTCATTAAAAACTGATATATTCCAGTTGCTGCATAAGAAAACACCATTAAATAATTTACCTAAGTAAAATTAGAGATAAAAAGTAAGCATTGCTAAAGATTAGGAAACACTCCTTTTATAAGTATACTTGTAATAAACCTTTGGTTATATTTATATTTGATCTGTCAAAACTATGTTTCTTATAAGTAAAAGATGACTATATAGTTAGATGTTAAAAAAACAAAAACAAAAAACTGCATTTCCTCTCAGTACATAGTACATTCTGGCACAATTGCCACTGAATCAACTTAGAAAGAATATCACCTGAGTTTTCTCTGATATTTCTTTAAGGTGCAAAAATTTATTTTTTCTGTATATTCTTTCTGATAAATATGCCTTTTAAGAAGCAAATTAAAATTGTATTTGTGACCTTAAGTTAGTGTGAAAACTGTCATCTGGAATAGGCCTAAGATATGATTATCTCGTTTAATCTGAGTTCACCAGTTTGATACAATTCTGGCCTAAAGCGGAGAAACTGAGAGACTTTATGCAAAACAATAGGTTATTATTACTATTAATGTAAAAACAATTTTATATTATTTTGTGACTGAGAATTTTCCTATTCAACTTTATAACTGTGCCATTGTAGTGGAAACTGATACATATTATGATTCACCATAATATGGTGAATATTTCCTAAAGACTTATTTGTGATGATATAAAATCTGTGATTCATTGGCTGAAAGCAACATAAAATTAGGTATTAGTGGTCTACTGGGAATTTTTCCACTGCTGAGTACTATTATGCTATGTTTTTCATATCCTGGCCCCTGAAAATATTTGAAAGATACACAAGTCATATTTTTTGGTTATTTTTTGTTCTTGTTTGTTACATTTTTGTAATATGTAAGATTTGGTTTATATTTTACAGTGGATCAGAGATCATTTTAAACTGGTCAGCCATGATTCAACAGAGAGTTATATTAATTTTTAGAACTACAAAAACTCCTTTTGCATTTATTTTCTAGTAAGATAAATTAGACAATGAAGAAGAAAAAAGTACATTCTTTTCTATTGAAATTAATGTTTATTTTTCATTATATAATAGTGAATATTCATTGTAGAAATGTAAAAAAATAAAAGAAAGCATGAAAAATAAAATTAAAATAGCCCACAACTCTGAGACCCACAAATAATGGGTAAGTCCTAATTTTTTTGGTAATTGTTTTCATTTTAAGTATTTTTAATCAAGCAAGTAATATATAAGTAAATGTTCCATAAAAGAAATTCAAATATTATTACAGAAAGTATTTAAATCCCCACAAAATAAAAGAAAGAACACATTCTGAAAACCAGTTCTGTTAAAAGTTTACTTTTCCTGTCAAATATATTCCTGTATTTTAATATGTGAACCATAGATATAAATGTATGACTCATTAAAGAGATATCTTTGATTGTGATATAAGCAAATTCATCAAATTTCCCTCTGTGATTTTGTTCCTTGTGTCTTCTTTAATAAATCCTTTCTTAGTCCAACATGAAAAGTTATTCTTCTTCATTTTTTTTCCCAGTTCACAATTCTTCATGGTTAGGTCTTTAACACATCTGGAGTTTATATTTTTGTATGAACTAAGTTAGGGTTTCAATTTATATTTTTATCCATATATTGGGCTGGCAAAAATGTTCATTTAGGTTTTTTGTAAGATTATCAGAAAAACACGAACGAACTTTTTGGCCAACGCAATACTACTAATACTATGCCAGTTTTTACAAAACTATTTTAAAAATCCTTAATTTCCAACTGATCTTTTAACATTTCTTTCAAATAACAATTACTGCATATGTATAAATCTTTCTGTTACACCAATTTAGTTTATTCCACTTTCACTAGTAGCACACCATTTTTATTATCATGAATTAAAGTGTTTTCTTAATATATCTGTACAGGAGCATTCCTTGAAATGTGAATATCATTTCATAAATTTTCCAAGATATTTGTGAATCATTATTTTTCTCTCAATATATATATTTTAGAATCAGTTTGTACAATTTCAAAAATAAAATCTAGCTTGGGTTTTGATTTGAATTACAGAAGTGATATAGATTAATTTGAGGAATGTTGACATGTTTATAATATGTAGTTGTTTCTTCTGCAAACATGGAATCCCTATTTATTTGGAACTTCTTTTATATATAAACATGTTTGAAAACTATCTGTGGTAGGCTAAATAGTGACCTCCAAGATGTTCACATTCTAACCTCTGGAATCTGTGAATGCTATGTGGGTAGGAAAATTATCCTAGATTATCTGGATGGGCCCTAAAAGTATTCACAAATGTTCTTAAGAAAGAAAAGCAGAGGAATATTTGACACAGAAGAGAAGGCAGTGTGACCGTGGAGGCAGAAATTAGGAATAAAGCTTCACAAGTCAAGGAATGCCATCAGTCACCTGAAGCTGGAATAGTCAAGGAATGTATCATCCTCTAAAACGTCCTTTTTTTTTTCTTTTTCTTTTTGGCTGTGTTGCGTCTTCATTGCTGTGCGCGGACTTTCTCTAGTTGCTCCGAGGCATATGGGATCTTCCCAGACCAGGGCTCGAACCCGTGTCCCCTGCATTGGGGAAGGAGCAGCGTCTTGCTGACGCCTTGATTTCCACTCAGTGAAACTGACTTTGGACTTCTGACCTCTCCAAAAGTAGGAGAATAAATGTGTGTTCTTTTAAGTCATCAAGTTTTTAGTAATTTGTTACAATAGCCAGTGTTATATGGCTTTTGGTTAGGTTCATGCCTAGGTCCATTATAGCTTTTTTTTTTTTTTGGCAGTTGCAGATGATATAGATTTTCTATTATATTTTCAATTAGCTTTTTTATGGTGATAAAAGCATCCTTGATTCATATATCTTGATCTAGTATCCATCAGAAATATTAATGATCTTATTGATCTCCAAGGCTTTCTATGTAAATGATCATTTTATGGGGTTTTCTGATCTCATCCATTTCTTACATATCTCTTTGCTTTTTCATTTGTTTGCATCGGTCAGGCTTTTTATGTTTAATAATCGTAGTGATTCTGATCTTCCTTGCCTTCTCAATATCAAAGGGAATACTTGTATCTCTTAAATATTCTATTTGACCTGGATTTATTTATTTTTTTAACATCTTTATTGGAGTATAATTGCTTTACAATGGTGTGTTAGTTTCTGCTTTATAACAAAGTGAATCAGTTATACATATACATATGTTACCATATCTCTTCCCTCTTGTGTCTCCCTTCCTCCCACCCTCCCTATCCCACCCCTCTAGGTGGTCACAAAGCACTAAGCTGATCTCCCTGTGCTATGCGGCTGCTTCCCACCAGCTATCTATTTTACATTTGGTAGTGTATATATGTTGGCCTGGATTTATTTTTATATGAATTTTTTGACGTTAAGGAACTTGCTTTCTGTGGTGGTTTGTACATGTTAACTTTATTAGGCTGGAACTATGTTCCCCAGAATGCATTTTTTTCTGTATAGCTCCAAGTTAAAATTCTCTGAAGGAGAAATTTGCTCAGAAGTTGGAAGTAATAAGTGAAGCAGTAGGTATTACTCTGTGAAAGTCAGTGCCGTTAGGTATAGAGACAGGGATGCAGAAGTGCTGGTAGTTTCCAGACTGTTCTCACTTTATCTGCTTCACTTTCAACTCTCCTTTTTGATTGCTGACCACATAAACCAATTGCAGTCCAAGGTTTACTACCTGATTCTTGGTGGTGTATCTACATGTCAGCTTCCCATGGACCAAGCTATGAATCTTCTATTCCTTTATGTGGGTGTACTTTACAGAGATTCTGGATTTACTGTGTTAGCTCAACTGGCTGGAAAAGGTTCTAACAGGTTGACTGTTTGTTGACTGAAACCAGGACATGAAGATGACCTACGTTAAGTTCTATTGACATGACAGAAATTCTTGGTTCCTGTAGTGGAAGATATACAAAGGCAAAGAAATGTTGAAAGCTGCTGTGGATTTATTATGTAAGATTTGCTTATCCTCTTGTTAATTATATCCTGTAGGAAGTTTCATAGAACAATCTCTTAACAAAGGCTTTGAGAAATATATTGGAAATGAAAGAATGACATCCTTTAAAGCCCTGTAATGACTGTTCTCTGCAGATTAAGAATAACAGTGAGAAATGCTGCTATTGAATGGCAAGGGCCAAGTGGTGCCATTTACACACTAGTGACAAGGTACATGTGATTACCATATAGAGGTCACAGAGATCGTTTGCTTTTGGTAGTTGATCTCGATGTCCCTGGACTGCAGTAGGTGGGCAACCTACTAAAATTTTATTGATTTGTACAAGTAGAAGAGCTCAGGGCAGTTGCACAGAAGTCTGCTTTGAATCACAACATAATCACTACTTAAACAATCCTCAGAATTGAGCCAGTTTATAGATGCATTGCCTCTTAAATTAAGGAGAGGACATGTCCTTCTGAGGAAGAATCTCGATACCCTGGCAAATTTTAAATCTTTCTTCTAGATTTCCCTAAAACGACTTGACTTATACACTTTCTATGCTGTGAGAAAAACACCCCAAAACTGAGTGGCTCATAACAAAAACCTTTTATCACTTCTTAGGTATCTGAAATAAGTCAGTTGGGCAGTTCTCCTGGTCTCAGTTTTGATCAACTGACCTGTGTTACTGAAAATTGTGGGTCTGGGAGCTGGCCAGTCTAAAAGGCCACAGCCAAGACAACTCACTTCTACTCATGTGTTCTTTCTTCTATAGCATGCTAGATTGAGCTTTTTCTTATGGTAATGGTAGGTTCTCAAGAGAAAACTAGCCCAGGCATATTCTTTTATTAAAGGCAGAGGATCAAGACAGAAGTAGAAAAGCTCAGCACTCTTCGAAGCCTTTTTATGCATCAAATCTGCTAACATTCTACTCATGGAAGATAGTCACAGATACCCATAACCAAAGTCAGAGGGGAGTGAGATCACATATTTTCAGGGAAAGCATAGATAAAGGGAGATCATTAACTGAGGCCATTAATGATATCAATTTACCACGTATATCTAGTTTTGTGATATATGTTCTTATTCACAAAGAGGTGATGAAATGTATCAGATGCATTAAAGGTCAAAGTTAAAAGGTAGTATAATGAACAGCAATATTTGCAACATACAAAATCAACAAAGGATTGCTATTGCAAATGTATAAGAAGTGTTTAATAAATGTAGAGAATACCCAATGCAAAAATGAGCAAGTAAAAAATAATAAATTAATACAGCGTAAACCAAAATATCAAATAAGCATAGGAAGATGTGTTAAGCTTCACTGTTAATAAATATGAAAAAAACTAAAACAATGAGATACAATTCTATACATATATTAGCAAAAGCAAAAAGCTAAGTCTGATAATAATTACTGGTAAGGCTGTGGAGTGGCAGCAAGCTTCAAGCTCTATTGGTGGAAGTACATGTTAGTATAGACATTCTGGACAGAATGTAAAAGATATGTGGGGAAATGCTTTTGTACACATATGACTAGAACCCAGAAATTCCACAGTCCCACTTCTATGTATATACACCAGGGAAGATCTCTTACAGGCACATGGAGATTTGTATATGGATGTTTATCATTGTATTTTTATTATGACAAATATTTGTAAACAAAACAAATTCCCATAAATGAAGGATAAGAAATAACATATGGCATATTTATAATTTAGGAGGAATGAGATATATTCACATATAAAACAAATATATATATATATGTTATGTATATAAAACAAAAATGAACACATCTTAAATCTGTATCTTTCAGCAGTTGCATGAGGAAAATGAGTAGAGTAGTGTACGTGTGTGTGTGTGTGTGTGTAAATAAACTACATAAAAGTGGATGCCTTTTGGAGGGAAAATGAATGGGATATGGACTTAGCATTAATATTAAAATGTAATTAGACAAATATGTAGACGCATATGTGCATGTGCGCGCACACACACACACACACACACACACACGAGTGGCGGTGAATGGTTGAAATAAGATAGTGTGCCAAAAATTCCAGGTTATCATCCATCCTAGGTTGTGTATCCAGTTTCAAAGAAACAGTGCTTGTGGTAGACAGCCTCCAGGATGGTCTCCAATGAGCCTTACCCCTTGTTATTCATGCACTTGTATGTTCTCCCTTTTTACTGAATTAACCTGACATACGTTACCAATAGGATACTGTGGTATTCACAGATATTATGTGGCATCTGAGACTAAGTAATTTGTTACACATTAATTTTTGTTATGACCACATCCTATGTCCAGGTACAGAAAATTGTACTAGCTATTGCTGTGTAATAAATTATCTCAAAATTTAGTAGCGTAAAACAACCATAAACATTTATTATCTTACAGTTTCTGTGGACCATAAATTTGGGAGTAGCATAGGTGGATGATTCTCACTTGGGGTGTGCCATGAAATTGCAGTCAAGTTGTAAGCTAAGGCTGCAGTCACGTGAAGGCTTGACTAGGACTGGAGGATCAGTTTCCATGATGACTCATTTAATTTGTGTCAAGTTAGTGCTGGCTGCTAGCACAAAGCCTCAGTTCATTACCAAGAGAGAACAAGTCACAAGTCGTAGTGTCTTTTATGACTTAACCTCAGAAAGTCACACACCATTTCCTCAGTTTCCTATAGGCTACAAAGGTCACCACTATTTAATTTGGTAGGGAAGTACAGAAAGGCATCACTAACAGGACATGAAGCACATTGGGGACCTTGTATGCATGGATCTATTTCTGGATTCTTTATTCTATTCCATTGGTCCACTACTCTACTTGCACTAATGCATTACTATTTTAATGAATGTGAACTAAAAATATGCATTTCTATCTGGTAGGACAAATATTCTCTCATTTCTTTTGTAATGTGCATTTATTTTTCCTTATGGGTTTCAAACCTAAAATAATTTTCCATAAAAAACTCACATTGGGGTTTTGATCAGGATTTCATTGACAAATAGATTAATTTATGGAAAATAAACATATTTGCAGTATTGACCTTTCCCATTCGTGAACATTTATGTTTCTTTTTTTTTCTTATTAGTTATCTGTTTTATACACATCAGTGTATACATGTCAATCCCAATCAATCCCCCAGTTCATCCCACTGCCACCCCCCCAACCCCCACGCTTTCCCTCTTGGTGTCCATACGTTTGTTCCCTGCATCTGTGTCTCAATTTCTGCCTTGCAAACCAGTTCATCTGTACCATTTTTCTAGATTCCACATATATACGTTAAGATACGATATTGGTTTTTCCCTTTCTGACTTACTTCACTCTGTATGACAGTCTCTAGGTACATCCACATCTCTACAAAGGACCCAATTTAATTCCTTTTTATGGCTGAGTAATATTCCATTGTGTATATATACCACATCTTCTTTATCCATTCGTCTGTCAATGGGCATTTAGGTTGCTTCCGTGACATGGCTATTGTAAATAGTGCTGCAATGAATATTGGGGTGCATGTGTCTTTTTGAATTATGGTTTTCTATGGGTATATGCCCAGTAGTGGGATTGGTGGGTCATATGGAAATTCTATTTTTTGTTTTTTAAGGAACCTCCATACTGTTCTTCATAGTGGCTGTATCGATTTACATTCCTACCAACAGTGCAAGAGGGTTCCCTTTTCTCCACACCCTCTCCAGCATTTGTTGTTTGTAGATTTTCAGATGATACCCAGTCTAGCTGGTGTAAGGTGATACCTCATTGTAGTTTTGATTTGCATTTCTCTAATAAGTAGTGATATTGAGCAGCTTTTCATGTGCCTCTTGGCCATCTGCATATATTCTTTGGAGAAATGTCTGTTTGCGTCTCCTACCCATTTTTTGATTGGATTGTTTGTTTTTTTACTATTGAGCTGCATGAGCTGTTTATATATTTTGGAGATTAATGCTTTGTCCATTGATTCATTTGCAAATATTTTCTCCCATTCTGAGGGCTGTCTTTTAATCTTATTTATAGTTTCCTTTGTTGTGCAAAAGCTTTTAAGTTTCACTAGGTCCATTCATTTATTTTTGTTTTTATTTCCATTACTCTAGGAGGTGGGTCAAAAAAGATCTTGCTGTGATTTATGTCAAAGAGTGTTCTTCCTATGTTTTCCTCTAAGAGTTTTATAGTGTCCAGTCTTACATTTAGGTCTCTAATCCATTTTGAGTTTATTTTTGTGTATGGTGTTTGGGAGTGTTCGAATTTCATTCTTTTACATAAAGATGTCCAGTTTTCCTAGCACCACTTATTGAAGAGACTGTCTTTTCTCCATTGTATATCCTTGCCTCCTTTGTCATAGATTAGTTGACCATAGGTGTGTCGGTTTATCTCTGGGCTATCTATCCTGTTCCATTGATCTATATTTCTGTGTTTGTGCCAGTACCATATTGTCTGGATTACTGTAGCTGTGTAGTGTAGTCTGAAGTGAAGGAGTCTGATTCCTCCAACTTCATTTTTTTCCCTCAAGATTGCTTTTTCTATTCGGGGTCTTTTGTGTCTCCATACAAATTTTCAGATTTTTTGATCTAGTTCTGTAAAAAATGCCATTGGTAATTTGATAGGGATTGCATTGAATCTGTAGATTACTTTGGGTAGTATAGTCATTTTTGCAATATTGATTCTTCCAATACACAAACATGGTATATCTCTCCATATGTGTGTGTCATCTTTGATTTCTTTCATCAGTGTCTTATAGTTTTCTGAGTACAGGTATTTTACCTCCTTAGGTAGATTTATTCCTTGGTATTTTATTCTTTTTGTTGCAATGGTTAATCTTTCATTTTTAGTGTATAGGAATGCAAGAGATTTCTGTGCATTAATTCGGTATCCTGCAACTTTACAAAATTCATTGATTAGGTCTAGTAGTTTTCTGGTGGCATCTTTAGGATTATCTATGTGTAGGATCATGTAATCTGCAAACAGTGACAGTTTTACTTCTTTTCCAATCTGTATTACTTTTATTTCTTTTTCTTCTCTGATTGCCATGGCTAGGACTTCAAACTATGTTGAATAGTAGTGGCAAGAGTGGACATCCTTGTCTTGTTCCTGATCTTAGAGGAAATGCTTTCAGTTTTTCACCATTGAGAATGATGTTTGCTGTGGGTTTGTCATATATGGTCTTCATTATGTTGAAGTAGGTTCCCTCTGTACCCACTTTCTGGAGAGTTTTTTATCATAAATCGGTGTTGAATTTTGTCAAAAGCTTTTTCTGCATCTATTGAGATGATCATATGTTTTTTTTCTTCAATTTGTTAATATGGTGTATTACATTGATTGCTTTGCATATATTGAAGAATCCTTGCATCCCTCGGTTAAATCCCACTTAATCATGGTGTACAATCCTTTTAATGTGTTGTTGGATTCTGTTTACTAGTATTTTGTTGAGGATTTTTGCATCTATATTCATCAGTGATATTGGTCTGTAATTTTCTTTTTTGTAGTATCTTTGTCTGGTTTTGGTATCAGGGTGATGGTAGCCTCAAAGAATGAGCTTAGGAGTGTCCCTTCCTCTGCAAATTTTTGCAAGAGTTTGAGAAGGATGGGTGTTAACTCTTCTCTAAATGTTTGATAGAATTCACCTGTGAAGCCATCTGGTCCTGGACTTTTGTTTGTTGGAAGATATTTAATCACAGTTTCCATTTAATTACTTGTGATTGGTCTGTTCATATTTTCTACTTCTTCCTGGTTCAGGCTTGGAAATTTATACCTTTCCAAGAATTTTTTCCATTTCTTCCATGTTGTCCATTTTATTGGCATAGAGCTGCTTATAGTAGTCTCTTATAATGCTTGTATTTCTGCGGTGTCTGTTGTAACTTCTCTTTTTTAATTTCTAATTTTATTTGAGTCCTCTCTGTCTTTTTCGTGATGAGTCTGGCTAATGGTTTATCAATTTTTTTTATCTTCTCAAAGAACCAGCTTTTAGTTTTATTGATCTTTGCTATTGTTTTCTTTGTTTCTATGTCATTTGTTTCTGCTCTGATCTTTATGATTTCTTTCCTTCTACTAACTTTGGATTTTGTTTGTTCTTTCTCTAGTTCCTTTAGGTGTAAGGTCAGATGGTTTATTTGAAAATTTTCATGTTTCTTGAGGTAGGATTCTATTGCTATAAACTTCCCTTTTAGAACTAATTTTGCTGCATCCCATAGGTTTTCGTTGTCACGTGTCTCCAGGTATTTTTGATTTCCTCTTTGATTTCTTCAGTGATCTCTTGGTTATTTATTAATGTATTGTTTAGGCCCCATGTGTTTGTGTTTTTTCCTTTATTTTTCCTGTAATTGATTTCTAATCTCATAGTGTGTGGTCAGAAAAGATGCTTGATATCATTTCAATTTTCTTAAATTTACCAAGGCTTGATATTTGACCCAAGGTGTGATCTCTCCTGGAGAATGTTCCACGTGCACTTGAGAAGAAAGTGTAATCTTCTGTTTTCTGATGGAATGTCCTATAAATATCAATGAAATCTATCTGGTGTATTATGTCATTTAAAGCTGTGTTTCCTTATTAATTTTATGTCTGGATGATCTGTCCATTAGTGTGAGATGTTAAAGTCCCCCACTATTATTGTGTTACTGTGAATTTCCTCCTTTATAGCTGTTAGCATTTGCCTTATGTATTGAGGTGCTCCTATGTTGGGTGCATATATATTTATAATTGTTATATCTTCTTCTTGGATTGATCCCTTGATCATTATGTAGTGCCCTTCCTTGTCTCTTGTAACATTCTTTATTTTAAAGTCTATTTTATCTGATATGAGTGTTGCTATTCCAGCTTTCTTTTGATTTCCATTTGCATGAAATATCTTTTTCCATCCCCTCAGTTTTAGTCTGTATGTGCCCCTAGGTCTGAAGTGTGTCTCTTGTACACACCATATACATGGTTCTTGTTTCTGTATCCGTTCCACCAGTCTGTGTCTTTTGGTTGGGGCATTTAATCCATTTATGTTCAAGGTTATTATCGATATGTATGTCCCTCTTACCATTTTCTTAATTGTTTTGGGTTTGTTTTTGTGGGTCTTTTTCTTCTCTTGTGTTTCCCACCTAGAGAAGTTTTTTAAGCATTTCTTGTAAAGCTGGTTTGGTGGTGCTGAATTCTCTTAGCTTTTGCTTGTCTGAAAAACTTTTGATTTCTCCATCAAATCTGCATAAGATCCTTGCTGGGTAGAGTAATCTTGGTTGTAGGTTCTTCCCTTTCATCACTTTAAGTATATCATAACACTCCCTTCTGGCTTGTAGAATTTCTGCTGAGAAATCATTTGTTAACCTTATGGGAGTTCCCTTTTATATATATATATAAAATATATATATAAAAGGGAACTCCCAAATATATATATATATTTGTCATTTTTCCCTTGTTGCTTTCAATATTTTTTCTTTGTCTTTAATTATTGTTAATTTGATTACTATATGTCTCAGCATGTTTCTCCTTGGATTTATCCTGTATGTGACTCTCTGCGCTTCCTGGACTTGGGTGCTATTTCCATTCCCATGTTAAGGGAGTTTTTGACTATAATCTGTTCAAATATTTTCTCAGGTCCTTTTTCTCTTGTTCTTCTGGGAACCCTATAATGTGAATGTTGGTGTGTTTAATGTTGTCCCAGAGGTCTCTTAGTCAGTCTTCGTTTCTTTTCATTCTGTTTTCTTTATTCTGTTCCATGGCAGTGAATTCCACCATACTGTCTTCCAGCTCAATTATCCGTTCTTCTTCCTCAGTTATTCTGCTATTAATTCCTACTAGTGTAGTTTTCATTTCAGTTATTGTATTGGTCATCCTGTTTGTTTGTTCTTTAATTCTTCTAGGTGTTTGTTCTTTAATTCTTCTAGGTCTTTGTTAAACATATCTTGCATCTTCTCGATCTTTGCCTCCATTCTTTTTCCAAGGTCATGGATCATCTTCATTATCATTATTCTGAATTCTTTTTCTGGAAGGTGGCCTATCTCCACTTCATTTACTTGTTTTTCTGGGGTTTTATCTTGTTCCTTCATCTGGTACGTAGTTCTCTGCCTTTTCATTTTGTCTATCTTCTGCAAAAGTAGTTATCGTTCCACAGGCTGCAGGATTATAGTTCTTCTTGCTTTTGCTGTCTGCCCTCTGGTGGATGAGGCTATCTGAGAGGCTTCTGCAAGCTTCCTGATGGGAGGGACTGGTGGTGAGTAGAGCTGGGTGTTGCTCTGGTGGGCATAGCTCAGTAAAACTTTAATCTGCTTGTCTGCTGATGGGTGTGGATTAGTACCCTCCCTGTTGGTTGTTTGGCCTGAGGAGATACAGCACTGGAACCTTTGAGCTCTTTTGTGGGGCTAATGGTGGACTCTGGGAGGGCTCTCGCCAAGGAGTACTTTCCAGACTTCTGCTGCCAGTGTCCTTGTCCCTGTGGTGAGCCACAGCCACCCCCTACCCCTACAGAAGACCCTCTAACACTAGCAGTTAGGTCTGCTTCAGTCTCCTATGGGGTCACTGCTCCTTTTCCCTAGGTCCTGATGTGCACACTACTATGTGTGTGCACTCTGAGAGTGGAGTCTCTGTTTCCCCCAGTCCTATTGAAGTCCTGCAATCAAATCCCACTAGCCTTTAAAGTCAGATTCTCAGTGAATTCCTCCTCCCATTGTTGGATCCCCAGGTTAGGAAGCCTGACATGGGGCTCAGAACCTTCACTCCAGTGGGTGGACTTCTGTGGTATAATTGTTCTCCTGTTTGTGAGTCACCCACCCAGTGGTTATGGGATTCGATTTTATTGTTATTGCATCCCTCCTACCATCCATTGCAGCTTCTCCTCTGTCTTTTGGTGAGTTCCAGTGTCTTCCTGTCGATGATTGTTCAGCAGTTAGTTGTGATTCTGGTGCTCTCACAAGAGGGAGTAAGTGCATGTCCTTCTACTCTGCCATCTTGAACCAATGTTCCCTGTATGTTTCTTTCATTTCAACTCCTTTCTTTTTTAAATTTTTTTCCATCATTTATTGAGATATAACACTATATTAGTTTCAGGTGCACAACATAATGATTCTATATATGTATATATTACAAAATGAGCCCCACAATAAGTCTAATTGACATCCATAACCACAGAAAATTTCAAAAATTTTTTCTTGTAATGAGAACTTTTAAGATTTACTCTCTTAGCAGCTTTCAAATATGCAATACAGTGTTATTAACATCATTATCATGCTGTACATTGCATCCTCAGTACTTATTTTATAACTGGAAGTTTGTACCTGTTTCAATTATTTTAATATTTTTGACTAAAATTTATTTTTTTCTTACCAAAATCTCACATATTTCTTGTTATGGTTATTTTTACATACCTTATCAATTTGTTGCAATTGTGAGGAAGACAATTTTATGAAAATTTTAATAAATTTTTATCATTGCAAAAGAAAAGTTCTTTTTTCAATATTGTATCTCATATACATCCATATTTTGGAACTCTCTAATTTTTTCTAATGTGCCATTTCTCTTATTTCATTTTGATCTATACATCTAAAAATAAGCCAGTTTCTTACCTTTCATAAAGACTTCTAAATTTACTTGTAGTATGCAATGGCCTGTGGAGATAGAGCTAGAAATAGTCTATGTGAATAAATTGCCACAGAGAATTGTCAAACATAAAAGACATAATCAGAGAGACAGTTATTTACCATTAGCTTCTTTATCCTCTGTTTCTCTTTCTTTTATAAGATCTTATTTTAACAGGGGAGTGGCCAAGTATTTGATTTAAGATACATGTTTTCAGTGTTTTATCTTTGGAAAGCTGATGTATTGGTCAATAAACCTTTAAAATAAAGTATTTATTATATATTTTTCCAAATTAGGAATGTATATAATTTATAGGAAAAACAAATAATCAAAGTTGTCTATTACTTTGACTAAATCTTCAATACAAATTTCTATGTCAACCCATTTGGGAAAAATTGATAATAAATTCAGAAATTATAATTTATAAACTGAAAATTTCTGTAAACAGATCCCCCTAGAGATCTGTGCCTTAAAAACTGATGTTTGTATGCTTTCAAACTTTTGGATATAAGCTGGAAAAAAAAAATCCGTTGAATTAGACCAACATAAGATTATGACAAATTAATTCTTTGATTCCATTCAGTGTTGATCCAGCTTCTTGAATGGGTTTTTCATTCAAACCAGGTGATTTTCACTGGTTGAGATGGCTTTTCACTGGTTTAGCCAGATTTTGCCTCCCTTTTTCTCTCATGACATACAGTTGGCATATTTTAGATAGACATATGGTGCACAGCTGTGCAGTTCATTTTCAGAAGCTGGCATACCTCTTCTTTTCATTTCCTTTGACTCACTCCTAGAACTCTTAATGTGAATGCTGTTTCTTCCTTTAAAATGATGAAAGGAGAAAAGGCATTTTCTCATAAATTTAATATGTAGCTAATAAGTATACAATAAAATTTCCTGCAAACAAAGTTTTCAGATCAGAAATATTGATTTTTCTCAATACAAGGAAACCTGAGAAATTTCTTGACATAAAGATGAAAGTAAAAGACCAAGAACTTGATAGGGAAGTTTGGAAACAAAACAATCAGTATAGCTGAGAGAAGCAGCACTCCAAGTTGTGGATGAATGAGTAGCTTGAGAAACTGATAAAATCTTTCCTCGTGCCAACTTGGCTTGTTTCCACAGTGTTAATATATGTGAAACATTATGTCATTTCTGCTTAGTGGCTTTCTCTAGGGCAGCATTAGTTCTAGCTTGCCAATTGGAATAGGCCACAGATGTGAGATTTCAGATGTTCCAGAATAAAATAAATTATTCTAGAAGAAAATTAATTAAATTTAGATTTGTAAACCGTAGGGAAAAAATTGTATATTTTCAGAGTCCCAGTGCTCAAAGAATCTTTAAGTCTTCTTTTAATATCTGTTATTCAAAGAAATTAATAATTTGTTTGCATTAAGAGGGTCTTGCTGGGTAACATGTAGAGTTTGAGAGGGAGAGAAAGAGAGAGAAATTTCTTGGTATCACTTTGCTTACTTGGGTAACTAGACATTGTATTTTCATGCTTCAAAGTAGGGATGCCTCAGAATAAGTGCAGAAATGCAGAACAGAGCTAAATATTGGCCTTGTATTTCAAATTCTTGAAGCTGAAAGCAGAAAACACACATTACATGTTTTGAGTATCTATAATTACCACATTTGAGGCTTTTAAAATAATTTCCCCAGAGGATATAGAGAATATGCAATCAGTGGCTAAATAGTGCTCCATTCAAAGACTAGTAAAAATTCCCTGGACTTGTGGAAGGAGGGAGCAAAGGGAAAGCAATAATTGTTTTAACTGTGTCTTCTGCAGTAGAATACCAGAGAGATTTCAGGATTTGAGAATAGGGAAAGACTTATCCAGTATATGTGTATAGTTCTCCTAATACTTAGAGGGGAGAGCAGAAGAAACATCTACAGGGCTGTAAAGGGAGAGGTCACATTGACCATCACAGTTCATGTGTAGCCTAACAGTGGGAAACCACAGTAGACATATCCATTGAGCAGACTAAAGGGGAGTGGTCAATGTTTATCTCTGTGCTTAAGTGAGACTTAGTAATTCTCAAATAGAGCCAAACCTGGTAAAGAGGAGAAAGAAAAATGCAGCTGTGACCACATACACTGACAGTTAAAATACAGATAGGTGAGTGGGCAGGACCAGATAGGATGGTATAAGACTCAGAGGATACCAGCATAGACAGATGACCAGATAACCCCCAAACACAAGAACACTATATAAACATCTTGGCATTCACTCTAACTTTAGAAAAAAGAAGAAACTTGAATTTACTGAGATTTTCATAGGGCAGAATTGGATTCCAAAGTTGAATCTATGTTCAGCCACAAGATAAAAATCACAGTTCTTACACAGCTACTTTGTGGGTGAAATATATGCCTTTTCCCGTACAGTTTTGGTGTTTGGTTGACTGCTTTCTCTACCAATGTATTAATTTGTCCTCATTACAACTTAAGATAATATTTAGATCACTGAGTTAAACTGTAGGCAATCATGTTTTCAGAAAATTGAATGATTTGGTTGTCAAAAGATAGACAAATGTGTTCTTTGCTTGCTTTATCTATAAATGATCAATCTTTTCAAATGCTGTTAACTAATGTTTTTAAAGGTACTTATTTCTTTTCTTACCTTCTTGTAAAGATCCAGAAGGATAAGAGGGTGAGGGGCATTTGTTAAAAACTCAAAGTCTTACATACAAAATCCTACATATATTTATTTATCTTTTCATTCATTAATTCATTTAGCAAAATTTACAGATTTCTATATTTTAGGCAATGCAGGAAGAGTAATGGATAAGGCAGACATCGTCCTTGCCATCTCAGAACTTGTAATTTAAGGCACAAACCCAGAAATCATAAATGTTAGTAATTAAATCAGACAATTATAGAATATGTTTAGTTATATGAAGACCTGAGAGAAGGGGGTATGAGAAGAACATATGAAATGGAGAATTACCTCTTGCCAAAAGATAAACACTGAGTTGAGACTAAAGGATGAGAAGCCTGACTAGAGAAGGTCTGGTAGGTCTCAAAGCTTGTACAATTCTGGGAACTCTGTTTTTGAAAAAGGATACTAAATTACAATAAAAATAGGTTCAGGTGGCCAGTGCAATTGCAAGGTCTATGTCTCATTAATTTCAAGCAATTTGATGTATGGTAGGCAGGGGTTATATCATGCAGTTTTTTGGTTAGATGCACAATCTAGATTTCTCTTTTCTATCCTTTTTCTTTTCTCTCTCTCTCTCTCTTTTTTTTTTAACTCTATGCTATAAAGTCCCTGGAGATCCCTCAAAGACCAGGCAAAATGAGAAAGCCCTAGAATGAAGTTCAGAAAAACTGTAATTTTTGTTCTGTTCCTCCCTCTAATTGTATAACCTTAGGCAGTTTATTTCACCTCTTTGTTTTGATTTTTTTCTCATGCTGAGGAGTTAAGAACAATTATTTAAACCTTAAGCATATGATAAATCTTTTTTCAAGTAGAAAATGGAAAAAACTGACATTTATTGCTCAGCAAGAAAACTTCCTGTCAAAAAGAACAGTAAACATCAAAAATATGGAAGATGAACTTGTCACTCCGTGATCTTCATCTGTGTATTTGTTGCCTTCAAAAATGTTTAATCTTTATACTTCTCTGCATTTATTTTTAAATAAATGGTAACAGTCAATGTCAGTTTTTACTATACTACAGAAAAAGAGGTATATAATTAGCTCTCTTAGTTTTACAGTTTAGAAAAGTCATTGTCATTCAATCTTCCGTTGAAAGGATGGACAGGTTCTGAGTTCTATACAGGTTTCTAAGGCACTAGGAATGGACCAGTTAAGAGTCTAGTGACAAGAAGGTGCACAAACATTATCACAATACTGACTACCAATGATGTGCATCTCTGCCATTCTGAGTCACTTTAATTTTTAATTTTTTTCTGATTAAAAAAAGGAATGCCTATGCCTGATTTTAAAATTCAAATGTGGAAATGATTAACTTAGAATCTCTCCACAGAGATAATCACTGTTACCAGTTTATTATACATGCTTTCAAACACATACATATACTTTTGTGTGTGTCCAAAAATTGGATTATAACTTCTATAACTGTACTTTCCACTTAAAATTATATTTGGGTAACTTACACAATGTTATATGTCAATTATATCTCTGAGAAAAATTATATCTGGGAGAATGATAAAACAGATATCGTAAAATGATGACATTTAGAGAAGCTGGTGAAAGGTATATTGGAAATATTTGTACTAATTTTTAAACTTATCTGTTGAGTTAAACTATTTCAAAATAAAGAAAAAATATATATGGGTCTTCTTTCCTCAAATATATATTTCTATCAAAAATTCAGTGGTAAATTACCAAAGAGATCAGTTGCATAGCTGGCTACAAAATAGGATAAAAATATATGAGAATTTAAGGTTAGTATGAGGCCATGGGAGTTAAACTAGTGAGAGATGATAGTGGCCTGGTCTGCAATGGCAACGGTGAAGTGCAAAAGAGGATGGCCTCATGACATGTGGAGATAGCAGCGACAGGAGTTGCTAGCAGGTCAAATGCGAGAAATAGAAGCAAGTGAGGAATCAAGAAAGACTTCTAGGAGTGGTGGCTTTTACCAAAGTGGAAAGATCAAGGGAGGAATAGTTTTGAGAGTTTATTTTGGAATCTATTGAACATCCAAGTTGGCAGCTACATCAAAAAGTTAGGAGTGTGATGTTTGGGGAGGAAAAGGCTTGTGTTGTTATCCATGGGAGGAGGCCAGTGTTATCCAGAAAGGTTAGCATATTTCAAAAGGTGCACAGAAAGGGGTTTATATTTTGTCTACCCAGTACATTTTAAAAATTAATCACTTTGCTAAGACTATAGCAGTTGGTTTGTGGAGACATAACTTTCTTTTCTTGTTATGTGGGGCAATGTCTTCATCAGTGTCATCAGTAAGAGATGGTGCCCTATGCACTCAACTGGCAAGAGCTACATATGTGATTTTAACATTGATCAACATGTACTTTATGAACTCCCAAAGAGGAGGGAAGAAGCTATTTCTTACTGACACATCATTGACTCATTGTAGGCCCTCAACAATTATTTGATGTGCTCTTAGAGATCACAGTGTAGGAATCCTTTCAGTGAATGTTTCTTCATATTTACTACCATGTCAGATACTAGTATTGAAAAACTGTTGCCTAGTGGGGGAAGCATACAAGTAAACAGACAATATAATAAATGTAATAAAGGGCATAAAATGTTATTATGATTAAGCATTTAGGAAGATCCAAGCAGAGTAGGAGGTTAGGCAAGACTGATCTGGAGAAGAGAATGCCTCTGTTGAGTCTAGAGAATAGGTGGTAATTAGGAAAACAGAAAAAAAAAAAAAAGTGGCTCTGCTTGGCCACTTACAATGGCAGCACTTCCCTACTCTATCTCTGGAAATTTCAGATTGAGGCGAGAACTTACATTATGCTGAGGCTAAAAAAAAAAAAAATTCCATTTAATATTTATCCATAATTGCATTTCTGCTTTGTGCAGCTCTATTGTGTCTACTTCCTTTCATGTGACAGGACTTCAGGTTCTCTCTTTCAAAGGCTATTGCCCCAGTTTCTTTAACTATTTTTCAATAATATACTTTCAGAACATTCACCATCCTAATCACCATCAGCTGGTAACACTAACTTCCTAAAATGTTCTTAAAATATTATGTGTAGAATTGAACACACCATTCAAGCTGTATTTAAAACACCAGGGAGAATTATGGCAGAACTATTTTGTTTTTAGAGTATTGAAAACAACCATTTTAGAAGCTTTAAAGTGGTAGTTTTCACATAATCCATAATTTGGGCAATCAGACACATTTGTGTTTTATCAAAGGTTTCCATAGTTAAGCAGTATGTGAAACACACTTAGAAGGCAGATTTATTACTCAATAGATTTTATGGTTCTTTTGTAACCATTAGTGTATATTGTGTGAATGTGCGTTTTAGCAAACTGCATGACTACAGTGAAAACGACATAGACCGTTATCAAGGTCTTCATGAGATTTCTTGAGAACCTAATTATATGTACCTAAAAACTAGGGACCGCAACGCAGCAAAAGGACACACATATGTCCTTTAAATAACTTAATATTATGACCCCCAATCTAATTGGCCTTCAAAATATATTTTACATTTAAAACAATGATTCTTAAAAGAAGGTGGAGAGGACAGGTGTGACAGAATCCACTTTGAGCAGAGGAGAGAGAGAAAACTGAATCATTTGTGAGACTTTTTCAAGCACCTCACTTACCTAAATCCTGAGATTTTGGCCATGGTTGAAATTTGAAAATTTGATGGGGAATAGCATGTGTAACATTTAAAAGACTTTTTCTGACAAGTTGCTGATTATTTTTTAATGAAAAAATTAGAAACAAACCTCAATTAAACACATCAATTTTGTGCCTCTCCCACCAAATTTTTCTGGCAAAGGTGTTTTTGTTCTTTTATTGGGTTTTGTTTTGTTTTAAGTTACATGTGTACTCTGCATAGAAGAGGCTGTGGCAATCATTAAATACAGGGGAAATGTAGAAGGCTCTTGAATTAGTATAAAATTAGAACTCTTTCACGTGCCTGTCAAGAATGGCTGCCCAATATTTTTCATGTATACTGAGACTTTTCTGTCTACTGAACAACCCAAAGGGGTATCCTTGGAAAATTAGCATTTGAAGGTGATGTGAGGAACTTTGTAGTGCTGTAAAGGAGAACTTACCTTACAAACAACTCTACTTATTCTCACCTGACCCTGTTTCAGTTAGAGACCATGTCAGTTAGAAGGGCTTTTTAGATAAGGACATGCATATGCATAGTCTTGTAGCAGCCTCCTGCCGAAGAGGAGGAAAGGAAAGGAATCTTGTTTCCATGCCTCCCACACACATAAAACAACAACAACAAAAATTGAGGATGTGAGCTATTAACTAATGTGATGGGTTTTATATTTGGCGATATATATTACTATTTCAGTTTTGTTTCTAAATGAATGGGAAAGGGCTATAATTACTTAGTAAAAGGCCATATTTCATACAATAAATGAATAATATCAGCATATTTTATCTTTTGCAAACAGATACTTAAAATAATTTTTCTCAAAAAATTTTACAACACCCACAGGCAAATCACAACTAGATAAATTCCTATTAAGTTGTTCTAAAAACCCCTCCTTTATACACATTTAGCATCATTGAGGAACTTAATTCCAGGCTAGAAACTATGTACTTTCTCCAAAGGAACACTCACTTTGGATAGGAAAACTCTCTAGGAATGAAGCACATTTAGATATTAAATTTTATTCTTGTAATACTGAGTCCCATTTATACATTTTTAATTTTTTTAAAAGATCTTTTTTATTTTCCTTCCCTTGAGTCTGCTCCATAAAACTTTTGGAGGAAAATAATGTAATTTTTTGTTAGAAAAAAATGATTACTTTTTTTTAGTATTTCTTAAGAATACTCAGCATTTTTAGGAAACATTGTGAACACTTTGAAATGGGCAAATGAGATTACTGGTTACAATCTAGCAACCAGACAGCAACCAGTAATCTAGGATTATCTGATTCTATAGATATATATATGTTTGATTGTATTCTACTGGGATATTTTGGAACTCTGTAAGCTACTGAATCTCCTTATCATGATTTCAATTTTTTGGAAAATTTTACTTTATCAGTATGCAAATAAAAATGTTTAGCAATGTTAAATCTCTATTGTACCCAATAAGGGTACACATTTTCTACTAAAATTATTGATAAGTAACATGTGAGTAAAATTCAGGTTTCTGGCTGTGAGGGTAAGTGTGCATTTTCTATACCATGATGAATATATTAACACTCATCCCTGTAAATAGTTCAGGGGATAATGGAGTCATTGTAATCACTATCAATTATATTTCAAAAAAAAGTAATAAAGGTGACTATATAAACAGAGAATATCTTGTATGATTTGCATTTTACCAGTGTGATTTAATTCTTTTCATACATAGGATGAATTATTTACATAATAATTGGAATTGTCTTTGGCATAAAATTGCTGACTAAAGAGCTGAAAGAGACTTGAAAGAAAGCATGAAAGAAAGGCAAAGTGTCATGGGGAATCAAAGTGAAGTTGTAAACTGAGTACTTGTAAAAGCTCCTTTTCTGAATAATGATTCTTTAAATGTTATAAATGCTCTTCCATACAATTTGGATAGGTATTCAGAGGGTTACAATTCTGTCTAGTCGCCCGTCTAGGTTGTTTTTTTTTTTTTTTTTTTTCCCTACTGTTGTGGCCTCTCCCGTTGCGGAGCACAGGCTCTGGGCCTGCCGCTCCGCGGCATGTGGGATCTTCCCGGACCGGGCCACGAACCTGTGTCCCCTGCATCGGCAGGCGGACTCTCAACCACTGCGCCACCAGGGAAGCCCCCGTATTAGGTATTTTTGTAATTACCACACATTTATATCTTCATCTGCTAAAGATAAAACTCTACCATATGGAATGACAATTTTTCTTGTTTTTTCAAAATAATGTGGCTCTTTAGATCACTCTTTTACATCAAAGTTTTCATACCTTAAAACTAAAATCTTCCTCCATCAAAGCTAAGGTCTTCTCTTTTATAGACCTATATCTCATGCTCCCAGAATCTTTTCCTCGAAGAACCCTCAGGGCTATAGGGTTGGGCCTCTTTCACTGAGATTTTCCCCCATTGTTCTACCACATCAGGGCGATGCAAGTTATAGAGAAGATGTTTTTCTCCCCTCATTAGCATGAAGGCCTGAAAACGTTTCTGTGTAATTTAAAATTCCTTCTCTGATCTTTTTTTTTTCATATTAAGTAAATACCCACTGCAACCCTAAAGATTATGGAACAGGGTAAAGAAATCTCTATTTCTTTTATTTTTATGACACATTTTTACCAATAAAATGGCATTACTGTGACATTCTGAACAGTGAAGGAAAACAACCAAAATGAGTCTTTCATTCATAACTTTTCTTAAAGAAGTGTGACTAACAGTGTGTTCAATAGACCCAGCATATCAGTATCACCTGGGGGTGTTAGATATACAAACTCTTGTGCCAACCCTAGACCTACTGAGTCAGAATGTCTGGAAGTGGGCTCAGGAATCTGGATTTTTATCAGGCCCTCCAGTTATGCATTACAGCATCACATTAAAATTTGAGAAGCACTGCTTTAAAGCATCTGAGGATCTTGTTAAAATGCAAATTGCAATTTAGTAAATCTGAGGCTAAGCCAGAGATTCTGTGTCTCTTAAGTAGTTCCTGGGTGATTGGTCTGTGGACCACAATTCGAATAGCAAGGTCTTATAGAACCCCGGTGAACATCTGAAATTAATCTGATCTTGGACACTGCCTTTAATTTGCTTATTTGTTTGCTACGTGTTTATTTTGATGTTAAAATCAAGAAAAATCTAGAAAACACAGTGTTTATTTTGATATGAAGACCCAGAAAACTGTGAGAAACATGGAAAATTATTGAAAACCAGCAGTTGTAAGAATTTTCTTAAAATATAAAACCTATATTGAGGAGAAATTTAATGTGTAACTTTATCAATAAAAACATGAGGAGTGTTGTCAAAAAATAACTAAAATGTATATTTTACAAAGTATAGTAAATTACAACCCTATATCAAAAGCAAAATCCCCATTTTGATGTATATGCATTGGCTACTGTTGCCACCTGACATATCAAATTGCCTACAATGATGCTAGCATGCAACTGTTGATTTATCACCACTGTCAGCAGCATATAACACTCAATCTCCAATGAGCTGGCACTACTCTAACCTTTCCTGTTGGTAATTTAGGCTTTCTTCCTTCCTTTCTATTTTGTTAATTCAAACCATGCCTAGATGGGTTGTCATAGCATGTATTTGCCCTCCACTGTCACATAATAGTTCTAGCTCATCCAAACAGCTTACATCTCTTTCAGGATTCTCAGCTCCCACTTGTATGATATACTGATGACCTTAGTTTCATTGGTATTCTGTAAATGTCAGAGATATGCTTGCCTCAGCTGCCTGGGCCCTGGTGAGCAGGTGGAAAAATGACCAGTTGAAAATGAGTTGTTAAGACCACTACAGTGAAAAGATTGATGCAATTAATTTTTCATTACACACAGTGTCTGCAGATTCTAATCAGTGTGGATTGTTCCTCCTTTGAGGCACAAATAAAATGCAAATGGCTTTGGAATGAAAGGGAGCATTCTTTATGGTATAGACTTTCCAAAGCTGTAAAATGGCTCAGAACTAATCTGTAGCGTTAGAAATATTTTATGAATTAGGCCCTGGCAGGCTAATGTAAGTCCTTTCTGGGAAATCCAAGTTGTAGCAACAGCAGGAAGCAGCTTGAGAGGTAGATTTCAAGGGCACAAACAACAAATGGGATTAAGCCTTGAGGTAAACTTGACTGAAAAGGGAGAAGGTTGCGGCAGGGAATTTTTATTTACAAAACTAATTATGTCAATTAATATGGTACCAATAATCTAAAATCAATCATTATATGTATAGACTTATTTTCATAATCCATGCAAATAACTTGCAAAAACAGGATTATGTATTTAGAGTTTTCTTTAGTCTCATGACGATTTTTTTTGTCCTTTGTTATGTCATCTACTACAATTTAGTGAAGTGGATATTGGCAGCCATACATCTTGAATTATCATGGACAATCCAAATTTAAAATTGTGAATATGCTTATAATACCATATATTCCATTTTCTCTTAAAGTCACTTTAATTATGAAACCAATGACTGATAATCTTTTATTGTTTATTGTTAGTTGTTATTGGTTATTGTTATCATTTACTGTTAGTGACTATTCAACTGTTTTCACTTGTTTCAGTAAATGATACTACCTTTAAGTTATATATTGATGCTATCTAGACAAGATATTTTCTTTTATTTGGTTTTAAATTGCTAAGAAAAATGTAGAGATATAATTTAAAAGTTAATCTTGAAAAAATATTATTAGCATGGATAACAGAGAAGGATGCTCTGTCATCCTTCGGTGCTGTGTCACACATGTTCTGGAATTGAAGACATGTTCCTTTTTACGGATATTGTTCAGTGCATACAATTAAACTATTTGCATGCTTTTTTCTAAGATATGTAAGGAGGAATTAAAATATGCATATAGTGAAGCTACCTTTCAAAATGTGGTCTAAATTGGAGATCATATTTTTATATGAGTTCTAAAAAGCTTTTTACAACATTATTTCGTGACATGATTTAGGAACAAAGGGTTGGAATTGCCACTTTTCACATCAAAATACTTCCCAACATAAGAAACTGAGAAAATCTTCCTTATACATTTCTTTAACAGTAAAGATACTATTTATGATCATGCCTCACAATGCTTTCTTACAAAATTGACTTACTTTCGGAGATAGCAAATGTACTGATAATTTTAAAGGTTCAACTCCAGAAGGAATATATATTTTTAAAAATTATTACTGGATATGTACATTTTAAACCTGTCTCAATTCTCTCTTTAACGTTGATTTAACCAAAGACAAATCTTTATAGGTGCATTCAATGTGTGTGATACAAAGAGCAGAAATCTGTCATCTCTATTGTTCTCACCAGAACTTTATTCTAGGCCTTACCAGTTTTGCCTAAACACTCCCCTAAAATTTCCAAATAGATAATGCTTTCTTTTCTTTTCCATTTTTATTCAATTCTCACTTCCTTTATTTGCTCAAGTGAGCAAAGCAAAACAAACTGAGGATCAGATTACAATAATTAAAAATCAGTTGCAAACCTCTCTTCTCTATTTATTTAATATTAAAAATATCTGTGGTAGACAAGAGGACAGGTAGAATTTGTGAGGACCTCCTGTCTACATCACGTTACCTTTCCTAACCACCTCCTTGTCCTTCAAACACTAAAAGAAAGTGCATCAGTAAAATTTCATCCAGTTTCTGAAATTTTATGTTGCCATTGTAAAACCTGAAAAATTATTCATTACATTTATTACCACTCTACTATATTCCAAACACCATGCCAGGACTCTGTAAGTAAGGAAACATAATATTCCTGTGAGTGAATTCACATTCTCTCTAGAAAGATGGGTATCTATCCAAATAATTATAATATAGGATATATGTTATAGAAATATACAAAGTGTTATGGACACTTAAAGGAGGAAATTTCATCTCCCTGTAGTAGATTCTATTCAAGCAGAAGCTGAGAAAATGAGTCGGTTGAAAAAAGAATTCAGGTTAAAAAATGAGATTTTGGATAGAGACTATTGATTGAGCCAAGGCTCATGTGACCTTAAAATGCTATCATCTAGGAAATAAACTCCAGTAGTACTAATGGGTTTGGATGTAAAAAGTAGGTAAGAAATGGCAGGCAATGAGATTAGAAAGGCCAAATTGTAAAGTATCTATATTGTCCTGCTAATAATGCCTTTATGACTTTTTGGTAGGCAAGATGTAAAATCTCTATTACCTCCAAAAACATTCGGGTAATCTCCAAGCACAAAGTGGACTCAGTGAAGACTGACAAACTGGAGACTGTATACCACAACTTGCAGTCATTCAAATTTGGAAGTTTATTAAAATAAGGTTTTGAATGTGATGCTGACAGATATCTACTTCTCAGAGTAGATGGAAAATGGGTTTCCAACGATTTCCAACTCAGGATGGATAAAAATGTCTTGATTTAAATTTGATAATTATGAGTGCCTTAAGAAATGTACCTAACTTTGGTAGGTAATGATGACCTATGAAAAGTTGTAAACAGGGAAATAGTATGACCTCATTTGTGCTTAAAGTGAAACAAATGAAGAATGAATGAATGAATGAAAGAAGCTGTATCATCTCGTTTGTGATCTGAAGAATTGTTTGGAGAAAGAATAAGACAGAGATAGGAATTCTAAATAATATTTAGAAATAAAATTGCAACCAAAAAATGGAACTATTTAGGGCTATTAGTGAGGATGAAATGAATATTTTTAGGAATCATATTTTTCCTACTACTGGTAAGACTTGATTAAAGATTGATTGAAGGGTGAGGTACTCAGCTTTGTCATGCTAATAAAACTAAATTTTAATTCCCATCCTTTAGTTTAGGAAACTGAGAAAAAGAGAGGTTAAATACTTTTTTCAAGGTAACACATCTGATAAGAAGTAAAGCCAAGAATGGACCCAGGAAATCTGGCTTCAGGGTCTTAGATTGTAAATACTGTATTTAGTGAATCTCAAGCAGTAACATAGGTCAGTTCCCAAGGAATAAATGTTTCAGTTATGCTAAGAGTGAGGTAACAGTGAAACTTCTGGGGGAAGATGTCCAGTTAGCACTTAAAAGAACTCTTAAGAACAGTTAAGACTTTTCAATCTAGATGTCAAATGTATGGAAATGTTATGTGTGTGTGTGTGTGTGTGTGTGTGAGAGAGAGAGAGAGAGAGAGAGAGAGAGAAAGAGAGAGAGACAGAGGATGGCTGAACATATTAAGAAAAACCAATCTTCATGAAATAGGTAGAGAATAAAGATCAAGTGAAAGAGAATGACTAAGACTAAAATGAAAATTAGAAGAATCAAAAAGAAAGAAAATCCATTGCACAAGTTGACAGGAAGGAGATTCAACAAAGATGATATCAAACTTGTTAAGCTAAAGTGTTCTCAAGAAAGAGAACTTTGAATCTGGAAATAAAAAGGTCTTTGACAGTAATAGAGATTCAGCAAATTCATGAATGTATGTGGTAGGCTGGATTCTAAGATGTCCTCCCAACTTAATGACTCTCATGATTAGGTTATGTTATATGGTAGAGGTAATTTTTAAAAATAGATAATTTTTAAAAATAGATATTATCTCTATTAGGTTAATAGATACTAACCTAATCATCTGAGCCCTTTAAAAAGCAGAGATTTTTCTCCAGCTGGTTGCAGAAGGAAAGTCAAAGTGTTTCAAAGCACAAAAAGGATTCAGTTCTCTGTTATGTTATTATTGGATTTGAAGATGGAGCGTATGCTAGCCACTTCTAAGAGATGAGAGTGGCCCCCAGCTTCAGGGGACTTCAGTCGTGTGCCACAAAGAACTCTATCCTTCCAACAGTATGAATAAGTTGGAATTGGACTCTTCCTTAGTCAAGACTGGAGATGAGAACATAACTGGCTAACACCTTGATTTCAGCTGTGTAAGATACTGAGCAGAGAACCCAGTCATGTCATGCTAGACTTCTGACCTACAGAAATGTGACCTAATAAGTGGATGTTAGTTTAAGCCACTAAATTTGTAGTAATTTGTTGTAAAACAATAGAAATCTCATACAATATGGAAACCAGACTACCTTGGAAAAGAAGTGATGCAAAACTAAATGAAATGTCCATATAGATAGCCATGCTTTCATTCTTATTATACCTCATTCAAAAATCCTTTAGTTTCCTAAGGTAAGCTTGAATCTCTATAAACTTCCCTCTTAGAACTGCTTTTGCTGTGTGCCATAGAAAAATCTCAAATAAATGACCTAACATTACACTTAAAGCACTAGAGAAAGAAAAACAAAACCCAAAGTTAGTAGAAGGAAAGAAATCATAAAGATCAGAGCAGAAATAAATGAAATAAAGACTAAAACAAAAAATGGAAAAGATCAATGAAACTAAAAGCTTGTTCTAGGAAAAGATAAACAAAATTGATAAGCCTTTAACCAGACTCATCAAGAAAAAAACAGAGGGGGCCCAAATCAGTAAAATCAGAAATAAAGAAGGGGTTACAACCGACACCACAAAAATACAAAGGCCATAAGAGAATACTACTATGAAAAACTATATGCCAATAAAATGGACAACCTAAAAAAGTGGACAGATTTTTAGAGGTACAATCTCCTATGACTGAACCAGGAAGAAATAGAAAATGTGGACAGACCAACTACCAATAATGAAATGGAATCAGTAATAAAAATCTCCCAGCAAACAGATGTCTAGGACCAGGTGAAGTCTACCAAACATTTAGAGAAGAGTTAACACCTATCCTTCTTAAACTCTTCCAAAAAATTGCAGAGGAAGGAACACTTTTGAACTCATTCTATGAGGCCAGCATCACCCTGGTATGAAAACCAGAAAAAGATATCACACAAAAAAGAAAATTACAAGTCAGTATCACTGATGAACATAGATGTAAAAATCCTCAACACAATATTAGCAAACCAAATCCAACAATATATTTAAAGGATCATGTACCATGATCTAGTGGAATTTTTCCCAGGGGTGCAAGGATTTTTCAATATCCAAAAATCAATCAATGTGATATACCACATTAACAAATTGAATAGTGAAATCATGTGATATTTCAATAGATGTAGAAAAAGCTTTTGACCAAATTCAACATCCATTTATGTACAATATTATATAAGTTACAAGTGTACAATATAGTGATTCACAGTTTTTAAAGTTACACACCATTTATAATTATTATAAAATTTTGCCTGTATTCCTCATGTTGTAAAATATTAGCTCAAGGAGAAAAGTAAACACTATAAATGTAATCTCTTAACAAAGACCTTGTTCATATATTTTAGAATAAATAATGGTAATATTGAATCATCATATTTATATGCCTTTGGGTACATTTAAAAGAGATATGCCAAATTTCTATCGAGTGTCAAAATATACAATATGCTAAACAGGATAACCTTTGCAATTAGAGGCACAGTTTACTGTGGAGCTAATGAAGCTTAAGTTCAGGACCCTTCATTTGCACAGGCTTTATCAAAGCCTGAGAAAGGTTCTAACAATGTGTTTATAAGGCCACTTGTTCCTATTAAATTTTCAAAACCAAGTTATTTTAACTGTAATCAGTTAAGATCTCTGTTGCTTTCCAATTCGACTTACCCTCCATCATATTCCTTCTGTATATGTTTTTAAAGTGGCCTTGGGAATTTTGTGATCCAAAGGGGAAATTGAGTTTGCAATACATTTAGTTTGGTGAGAAAAATTTATACAGTTCAAACTCACTTGGTGTAGGGCTATTATTGCTAGCTGTTCTAGTGTAAAAATGGCTTCTGTACCATTCTATATTCTTCCCACTCACTGTGACAGCCTATCATTATCATCACAAGGCCAGAGGTCATGTTGTGATATCAGCATGTCCACTGGCATCCAGCACTTGAAATATGTGGATAATGGAGGAGAAACAAGATTTGAGAAGAGCCAGAGCTGGTTTGAGGACAATTTTTCCAGTAATTATATGTATACAATTGCTAATAGAAGATTCTTATTAATACCTACTTTAAACAGAAATTCCCTCCTCTCAGAAATATACTTGATAATGCATTTTTTGACAATTAGAAAATACACTATACCATCTCTAGTTTTTTGCCTGGGTATTGCACAAAACAGAAATTTTAGAATTTTAAGGTGCATGGGATAAAACCTGTGCATTACTACAAATAGTAAGTATATATCTTTGTAAAGTCACATGCATTATATATCCCAACCAAAATAATGGAAAATAAATTCCAACCAACTATATTAAAAGAGAGACTGGTTGTCTTTCTTTTCTTTGTAGAGAGTATGACAAAATCATTATCATATGAAGACATGATCAAAAACTATGTTACCAACAACACTGGAATCAAAAAGTATTATAGATGACTATCAGGCAATAAATTAATAAAAATATGTTGTTTTTCTGGATATTTTGGTGTTTATGTTACTTGTCAGTTTTTAAATGTGTAATTTGTTGTGATTTCTTTCTCATTCTATGTAAATATTTTTCACATCTAGTTTTGCATTCATGATTTTATATTGTTTTCCTTAAAGAGAGTTCACAAAATTGTATGATTTCGTGCCGCACAAAATGGAATCCACTTCAATTTGCGAGTACTTAAACTTAAAGAAAAATATAAATATATATATGTGTGAGTGTATATACTACATATCTACTTGCAGTAGTTTTGGAAAATAATTTTGAAGCATATGGAAGTAAAACTAATTTTAGGCTATTGCTATGAGATAAACATGTATGTCAGTGAGTGGTAACAGCTTCCCAATGCCTCTTTAATTCCTCTAGCAAGCAAGCCTACAGTTTCATTATTGATGTAGCCAGGGTGGAGGGAAGACTGTACCAGTCCACAAAGACCCACAGCCTTAGGTAATGTGCTTGGCATGTCATTGGTTTGGCAGGAGTGACATCAGCACACGATGGTCTGTGTTCTACCCTACCATCTCTATGAAGACTAACTGTACCACAGTTAGATAGCTCCCCACTCCACTTCATCTGCAGCACTGTCCCTACATAATAGCCGATGCTTTATAAAAAAATCTGAAACTGAAGATTGACTATTTTAATCTGATTTTTCATTACTATTATTTTAAAGATAATTAATTGATATTACCCATGACTATTTTACTCTTTGGTCATCTATAAAAGCTTATAATATGAAAAACTAAATATTTTATTCAGATTATACTTTGAAAGAACATTTACACTAATTAAAGTATACACCAGTTAAAAAATTCAGATGAATATGGAAATTATGCAGTTTTAAAAAATCAGTAAAATTACAGTAGTTATATTAAGATGAAACAGACACTTGAAATTAACATGAAATTATCTCATCTTAAACTGCAAGTAATATATGACATATAGTAGAAGGGGAATTTTTAAGAGGAGAAAAGCTGAGAGGTTCATAAGTAAATCATAGTAGTAGTCAGGAACCATATCATTCTTAATGGTGTGAAAATGGGGAAGTGAGATAGCCACACATCCTGGGGACTATGGAGTCACACAGTGTAAGGGTGTCTTAGCTGAGCCAATGAAATTTTCTGTCCCGCATCACTACATGATACTCTCATTTGAGGCCAATTCAGAAAACTTTTGAGAGCATTAGACCTTTGATCTCGAAATTTCCACCCTTCTTCTTTGCTCTGAACTAGTTTGGCCTTTAGTGACTGTTTTACCCACAGATTTTCAATTTTATATTTTTCATTTTTGTGTTTTTAAAATTGATATTTATTGTTAATGACTCCAAAGCTTTGGTAGAATGATGCCTGCAGTGTCTGAAATGTGGCTTTAGACAAATGAATAAACAAACAAATGCTGTATTCTAACAAACCCTCACATATTCTAATCAATTCCCTTTCAAAAGTGGGAATTTTTAGCCACTAATAAATGCCTTTAGAACTACTGATTTCTTTATTAGCATTCATACAAAAACATTTTCAAATGATCTCTGACCATGATAACAATGAAAGTTCTGCTGCAATGAATATTAATGGCATTTATTTTGAGCATCAGGCATTAATAGCTCAGAAGAAATACTTTTCTATTTGACACTTTTTGTAACTATTTTTGATAAAGAACTAGAAAGCAGATTTCAATGGCAATCCTACACCAACCCTTAGGGTTTGACAAGATGACCTAATAAGTGTTATGAAACCTCTATTCCTATTACTGATTGATTTTCTTCATGTAAAGTTATTACTATCCTATTTTCCTTGCTTTATTTGCTTTATCTCTTTTGAGAACTAACAGGTATGTTAGAAAGAAATGAAAGCAATCAGACATCAAAATTATATTCTTTGTTATTCATCATGACTAAAGAATTCACAGTGTTCTAAATCCACCACCAATACTCCAACACTTGAAGAGATTTAATTATAAGGTTTTGCATATCAAATGTATGTATGCATATGAATATATATCAGATTTGAGTCAACTGAATGCATTGTAGTGCTCATGCTGGCATATGATACCTAAGCTAACAGTTAATCAGGAAAGAAAAATGACATGTAGATAAAATATATTTTGGGTCTTTATGCTTTACAAATTTTCTAACAGGGAAACTATGAGATACTCATTATGAGACTGTAATTGGGGTTCTGAGCAAATACTCTAACTCTTCTCCTTGTTAGCTAGGTGACATTAAACATATGTTTAACATATAGTTAAGTATTTTAAGCTCAGTTTCCTCATTTGTATAATATGAAAAAAATAATATAAAAATTCCTGGTGTATTAGAGTCAATTACATTATATATATTCACAATTATATATGTATACAATTATATATATACACATACACAATGTTATGTACACATATGTATATATTATACCTATAAATAAAATAAAACAAATTTATACACACATATATATGCACAGTTACATACCGGCATATACTTTTACAACAGACCCTTACTACCCACTGCTAAATAATATATATGCTTTCTTTATAAATTCTGCCCATATATTATACTTTGGAATAATAAGAAGAATAACTACTGTGGAAATTCTTATTTAAAATCTCAAGAAAAATATCTATAACAACATTGGATTGTAACTGTCAGAGTTTGATCCATTGGAGGAGTCTATTGAAAATCCTAAGCCCGTTCGTTCTCCTGTTGCTTGGAGGAGGTGCTAGAGGATCTTAGTGTTTGACCTACATGGTTGATGCTTCCTCCTCATGAATTTCCCTAAAGCAAAAGTAATAGCCTTAACCACCCACTACTTAAATTAGAATACACTAAAAGGCTACATATTCAATCTAAAACATGATCCTACAATCCTGTAAGGTGGGCTAGGGCCCCAGCTGTAGGAACAGAAGATTTCATCCGGGTCCGCCGCAGCAACTCCTTCTTCCTGCCACCATTGCACACTCCTGTTTCAAAAGTGCACTTGTGGTCTTCCCTGGCGGCGCAGTGGTTGAGAGTCCGCCTGCCGATGTAGGGGACGCAGGTTCGTGCCCCGGTCCGGGATGATCCCACATGCCGCGGAGCGGCTGGACCCGTGAGCCATGGCCGCTGAGCCTGCGCGTCCGGAGCCTGTGCTCCGCAGCGGGAGAGGCCACAACGGTGAGAGGCCCGCGTACCGCAAAAAAAAAAAAAAAAGTGCACTTGTGGGAAGGAATTCTGGGAAGGCCACCTATCTACCTTTTGTCTCTTACTTTACAGCTCTTTCATACATTCTTTTTTTTTTTTTTTTTTTTTTTTTGCGGTACGCGGGCCTCTCACCGTTGTGGCCTCTCCCGCTGCGGAGCACAGGCTCCGGACGCGCAGGCTCAGCGGCCATGGCTCACGGGCCCAGCCACTCCGCGGTATGTGGGATCTTCCTGGACCGGGGCACGAACCTGCGTCCCCTACATCGGCAGGCGGACTCTCAACCACTGCGCCGCCAGGGAAGCCTTACAATCTTTTTTTATTTATGCAAGCCAGATATCCTTTTTGGAGGCCTTCTGTATACTTGGCAATGTGCTCAGGTACAGGAATTAAAAGTTCTTACTCTCATGGATTACATTGGATCATGAGAGAGAACAAATCAATCATGAACAGGTAGATGAATAAAACTCTGTGACAGAAACTAATTAAAGCCTGAGACAGAAAAAAATGGAGGGAAGAGAGCTGCTGAGACAGATGTGGGTGGGGGCAATCAGATATTTTGGATCTTTCATTTTTTTCCGAAGAACTGAAAGCTTTCAACTCAAAGAGGCTTAGTCACTCACTCATTGTTCTGTTCAAGCATGAGACAGAATCGTTTTACCATATGGTAATAGGTGGGGAGAGGGGTATCTCCCCAGCTATTGATTTGGCTTTAGGGAAAGCCTGAGATGGTCTCCAGCTACAGCCTCTTGAATTGATGAGAACAAATGACACGGTGGGTAAGAGGGAGTCTAGTCAAAAATACAAAGTTTAGGCAGTTGTCCTCAGTGTTGGTTGCATATTAGAATCACCTGAAGTTTTTTCTTTAATCCCAGAACATAGTACAGGAACATTATACAAGGACCGCTTGGGATGGAACCTAGGATTTTTTAAAAGCTCCTCAGATATTAAATGGAGACAAAACTGAGAACCATTGGATGAGGGAACAATTCTCTTAAATCTTACTATTTTTTTGTTAAGGAATCTGCCTAATATTGGTGGCTTTCCCACCACTCATTACAAAAAGTTTCCCCTTAACCAGATAGAAGGTAGGTTGGACCTCAGGCCTTAATAATGTTAAATGACAAATCATGTAAGACCGTGTATGTATGTGTGTTTGTACATCCCTAAAACTTTAGTGACACTTTGTAATTTAATTAATATATTTGGAATAGTCAGACCAAAGCTCTTTTTTTGCACCAAACTGTTTCAAGAGGTGGCTGTAGTGTGGTGATGGTTGTTTATTGGTAAATATAAAGGAGGCTTATTACTTCCAAAACTTTTGGGCAAAAATTATCTCCTTTGGAGAAGTACTGAAGATGCTTTAATGTTTAATTCCTCCTGAGCTATATTCAGAATTGAACACAATGTTTCCTAAGTCTGTTATATCGACAGCGTATTTGGTTTTTATTAAAAGTACTAAAATATTTTTAAGAAAATGTATTTATTGCATTTTCTTAGAATGTAAATGGCATATTTTGCAAGTGTCCAAGCAAAATGTGAAGAACAGTCATTGAAGAGGAATGCCCCTCTGATGTCCTAGGCAAAGGGAAGAGGTCAGGGCTGATTGCTGTTCATTCTTATTTCCTCTGACACATGCTAGTTTAGTCATTACATTACATCTTATGAATGGCTTCGATTTTATTTGTCGGTTACAATTACCCTTTATTGCTTTGGGAAGAGGACAATATCAAATGAATTTGGCAAATGTCAGATTTTTGCTATTATGACCAGAACTCCCTTTAAAGTGTATGCTTTTTTTTTCAATTTTTTGATACAGGCATATGTTCTAAATCAGAGAATTCTAATCATTGATGATTTGAAGTATGATATTATATATTTACAAATATTGCGCTAAGGGCCTACAGTTATTCTGAATACTAATTCAATGGATTAGGCATGTTTTGAATTGCAGTTCCACAGTTTCAGTTATTTTTAGAAGACTGTAAGTCCTTATTTTCATACAATATTGCCTTATAGGTGAGTGATAGTGGTATCAGAACATCTCTCTTTCTGAATATTCATGAAGCATTTTTTACTTTCCCTGGCAAGAAGAAAAAAGGGAAATATATTATTGAGGAAGAAACCTCATTGAAACTGAGGTGTCCTGATTCAGAAACAGTCTTCAATGACAAAGAACTTGCTGTTCTCTTCAGTAACAAAAGCAAAACTCCACTGAAGACTTCTAGACAAAGAAACAGGGTATAGAAAAGACGAGACTAGGTCAGTGAGGGTTGTTTGCTACTTCATTTTTTTTTTTTTAAGATTTTTTGATGTGGACCATTTTTAAAGTCTTTTTATTGAATTTGTTACAATACTGCTTCTGTTTTATGTTTTGTTTTTTTTCGGCCCGGAGACATGTGGGATCTTAGCTCCCCAACCAGGGATCGAGCCCACGCATCCTGCATTAGAAAGTGAAGTCTTAACCACTGGATCGCCAGGGAAGTCCCTTGGTACTTCATGTTTAAGAAGCAACTTAGAGTTCTTGAAAAACTATTTTAGATATTTGGTCTTTGAATAACGCAGACTTGGGTCTAAATTCATGCTCCAGCACTAATGAGATATGTAAATTTGACAAATTATTCAAGTTCTCAGTCTTTGTTCCCTCATTTGAACAATGGAGATAATAGCATCAAATTTTCAGGGTTGTTTTGAGGTTCTGACAGAGACCTGACATATAGTTAGGACAAGGCAAATGTATGTTCCCTTACCTGCATGCTTTTTAGTCCTTTGACTGTTGGTAAGAATAATAGCTGAGAGACATTGCAGTAGCTTCCTTGCCCTGCATCTCAGCTGTCAGTGATGCAAAGCTATATAAATCTATGGTCATTAGCATTTATTTCTGGTTCTGTGAATCCATAGAGTATCTTAGAATTGCTTTAACTACCTGCCTGATGAACCGTATCTCTATATCCCTTCTGTTCACTTTATTTTCTCTGCCTCCTTAGCCTTAAGCAGTAAGAGAAATGGGGAGAACAGAAAAGCAAAATTTCTATTTTATAAAGAGGGGTCCATCCTACCCACTTTATGCTCAGATTCACCATTCTCTAGCCTCACAGGGACTGAGGGATTGAGACTCTGTTCAGTTTTGACTTTGGGAAAATTTAGAGGATAGAACTTATCTAATGAGTAAAGCAAAGCCATATACTAAAAAGACAGCAAACCATTCTTCTCCATAAGGTAGTTAACATTTTGAAAACGATTTATTTGACGGCACTATTGTATATAATCATAAACCAAGTCAAACAAGATGAGCATTTGCACATTGTTGAACTGAGTGGGGAAATGGCTTTTCCAGCAGCAACACACCTGTGTAACAACATCATTTCTGGGTAAATAGCTCTTTTATTGCTAATTAGAATTGAGTTTGAGATGCTGTTTTGAAGCTCCAGTCAAGAAGCCCAGCTATTTGCACATCCCTGACTGAAGAATCACGTTCCTAGAGCTGGAAAGGTCATTCTCTCATGGTGTTTTGTTAATATCACACCTGCTGAAGAAAAGGAGAGCCCCTGAAACTATGGCCTTAATCCTCAGCAAATATGGGGTGTTGGATATCACAGTGAGGGAGTCCCAGCACGCAGTCCCTTTACTCAACTTTTTCATAAAGAGAAATTCATTTCTTAGCGTGCTAACTGTAGACTTTGAGAAAGCCTGGGGGCTCGTATTATAGATTATAGGTTATAACATAATTTGCTCCACTCTGCTTACTACATACAATTCTTGGGATGTGTTTTTGCATCAAGAAGAAAGCTGTTATTAAGCTCTCATTTTACCTTTGATCTAAAGTCCTGAGTCCTATGTCCTTTAAGGATTTGAGTAAGAAGTTTAAGAAGCAGTGTAAAAAATAATAATAATAAGATAAACCAACGGACTTTTAAATGCTATTGATTTGAAATCAGTTGGCATTTAAATCTACTCCACAGAGAAACACTATCCTTATCAAAGCAATGCTAGAATAGAGCTGAATCAGGTGCAGCATGAATTAACTCCTGCACTTTATGATCTTTTTCACAGTGTGAAAAGGACATATCAACATTAAAGGAAAGAATGGGGGAAAAAAGTAAAGGAAACATCTCCAAGTATAGATATTCAAGCTTTTCGTTTTACACATAAAACAACCAAGGTAATCAGTGAGAATACATTGGTTTCCATAGATTATACTGCTTGGTTAATAAGCAATAGACCTGGGATGAGATTCACATCTCCTATTTTATTTGCAATAGAGTTTCATACACTGGGCTATCCAAATTTAAAAACAACAGAGGAATAAACATTTTCTCTTGGTATAGATCTTGGTAAATATTTTCAGCCAAGCACTTGAGTAGAATAAAGAGCAAAACCAATCATGTAGTAAATTAGTGGAAAAAGAAAATGTAAAATGTGCGGGTTTCTCCTAAAGAGAGAAGAGGATAATTTACCCAAACTAATAGAATCCATGTATAATTTGAGATTCTCTGCTTTTTCTTCACAAAATTCCACAAGTATAGTATTCTTTGAAAAATAGTTGTACTTGGAAAAGCATTATTTAGTTAATCAAGACACCGTTACTGCTAAAATTGGATGTTATGATTACTAATGTATCATGGTTGATCCCCATTTATTTCCTTTTATCTACATTATTCTGTAGCAAAACAGCTTTAAATAGTTGTGGTTGTAAAAATGGTAGGTCATAAATTGTAACTTCAACACAATCTCTAAAATTTGAATTTTAATAGTGTCATGCTGATATAAGGAAAACAAAAATATTAAAATTTTCCTATGGGAAGGCTACCCTCCTGTGGCTTGAGTTGGTACTACAACTGTTTACCTTTTTTCAGGTCTGGATCCTTACAATGGGAATTGGAATAGGTAGACTTGAGAGCTAAAAATTACCTTAACAATATTCTTATAAATTCTACTAATCTAGTAAAGTAGCATTATTTTTAAGGTATCGAACCAGAGTCCTGGATATTCAGTAACATTTGATTACTAATATTGACTACTTTGAGATTTTTAGCCTTAAGAAATGAAACACTAGCTAATTTTTAAAGTTGTCCATCATGTTCACTACCATATTATTAATTAATTCTTAATTTTAAAGCTATAAACTTATTTCACAATAAACTAAAATTCATGCCTCACACTAGCAGCCTCACAACCACCAAAAATACTCAATGTTAATAATTAGTTATTCCAGCTATTAAGTGTTCAAAATGTCACAAGTTAAATTACAGATTTTATGCTGTGTGAAAATATTACATAAAGTCAGTCGTTTATCTGTTCAAGTCCAGTGATACTTAAGAATATTTTTCAAACAAGGATTAGTTTCTTCCCGCTAAGTGGAGGATAAGTAGTTATCGAATTTCTCAGTTACCAACTTAAACCTTGTTACAAATTTGAAATTTTGAGATTGCTTAGAAGTGCTCATTTGTCTGAAGTCAATTCTCACATTGATGGAAGAAAAAATACAGTGATCTTGCAGTCTGTTCGTACCCAAACTCTAGCCACAGTGGTGCCATGGCTTCCTGAGGTTTCCCTGCTTCTCATGAGGACAATACCTCCATGCCTTTACACTGTGTAGTAAATTAACAGTAAAATAGTAAAGTCAGGATGAAAGGTACATAGGAATGCCTTTGAATGCTAAAGGATGCTCTAAAATTTTATCTTTATTCTTACTTATGTGGTAGCTTAGATTATTGTTTGGAAATAGTCACACCATTCCCTCATGTCCATAGGAGGAGTATACTTACTCGATCGTGGACATTGATCTGAAAACTGTGAGTGACTTGGGACCACTGGATGTCACCACACATAATGGGGCATGAGCCTGAATTGTGCTTGTGAGTGTTTGTTTACTCACTTGCTCCTCAGTTGTGATCATCATAAGAACGTGCTTAGTTAGCCTCACCTACTGGTCCCAGGAGGGTGAGAGGCATGTGGAGCACAGCCTACCTCTCCTAACTAAGCCCAGCCTAGATCCTTTGACTCCCAACTGTCATAGATTTCTGATTTAGGTAAAAGCTTATTATTGTATGCTGCTGAGATTTTGTGGCTTTTTTGTTGCACTGCATACTGTGGTCAAATTTAATAGAGACAACTTTATTTCTCTATATGGAAAATATCTGATTTATAGTCATATAGAGACAGTACCTACATAATTGTTTCATCCATTTTCTTCATCTGTATGAAACTCACTCTTTTGATCCTTGGAATCAAATAAATGTCACCTTCTCAGAGGACAGTTTCTAACTACTCTGTCTAGACTCTCTCTCACCAAATAACTATTTGTTTAATCAACTTGTTTATTTTCTTCATAACAATATTATTTTAAATTTCAATGTTCTTATTCATTAATTTATTTTCAAGGCCCAAGCAAATATAAATTTTATGAAGGTAAAATCCTATCTTTTTGTTCCCTGCTATGTCTCCAGTTTCTACCTCATATAATTCTCTCATTAAATACTTTTGGATGAACAAATGAATGATTCATTCAGTCCATTAATACATCAATCAGTTTCATTACCTGATCTGGTAGACTCCCACTTCAAACATCACTTAAAAAATAAGTCATCATTAGTTTTAATTATCTCCATAACTGTTCTTTCATTTCACCTGTGTGTCAACTGTAAAGGAGCCGGTAGTTGAGGAGTGATAACGAATTATTCTCATGCTCTGACTTGGGCATATATATATATATATATATATACACACACACACACATATATATACATATATATTCATATATCTATAATATTATAAAATATTATACATATTCATATATATCTGGTTTCTTCTTCTTGTTATATTAAACAAATAAGATGAGAACTCTCCTTAACATTGATGTCAAGCCTACATCCTTAAAATCAGAAATCCAAAACTATTCCCTTGCCATTTTCTGTGTGTAAGTTGGGTCACATGTAGTAATTATATTATTTTTAAAAAATTTTTAGGCAAACAATTTTCAAATTGATATGTAAATTTTATGAATCCAGGAACAGAAAATATTTAGTGAAGTAAAATGAGTACAGCACCCCCTCCCTGGCTGTACTCCAGCCCCTCGGGGGTACCTGGCCATCACCCACGTGAAATTAGAAATGAAAAAGGAAGGAAGGGAGAAAGGAGTAAAGCGTAGAGGTAAAAACGAAGAGAAAAAGGAGAGAAAAAAGGGAAGAGAAGGGAGGCAGGAAGCAATGTGCCATGGATTTTGGTAAATTCTTTCTGTTACATTTTAGGTCCTAACCCAAATCTTGCTAAGAAGAGGATATATAACATGAGTCAGGCCTTGAAAGATGGGTAGAATATTGATAAGCTGATAGGAATGGGAAGGTGTATATGTAAGTAAACAGAAGATGTATTTGGGAGATGATTAATGAGCCACCTTGAATGGAAAGGCAGGACCACATCTCTCCTTATCAGAATACCCAAATGGGATCCACAGGAAGCCTTGAAAATAAGTATTGATGCTAGTTACAGGCTGAACAGAGTCCTGCCCAGAATTCATATGTTGAAGTCCTAACCCCCAGGACCTAAGAATGTGACTATATTTTGAGATAAGGCCTTTAAAGACATAATTGAATAAAACCATTTGGGTGGTATGACTTATAAGAAAAAACAGAGGGGAGACCATGTGAAGACAGCAGGGAAAGATGACCAACTACCATCCAAGGAGAGAGGCCTCAGAAGAAACTAACCTGCTGATACCCTAATATTAGACTCCAGAATTGTGTGGAAATACATTTTTGTTGTTTAAGCCACTCACTTCTATTTTCCTACTCCCCACACTACTCTCCATTCATTACTCAGCACCAAGTGTTTTGCTTATTGTTTTTGTTGTTATTGTTTCTAAATCAAAGAACAGATCATGTCACCCCCCTGCCTATGTCCATCTGGTGACTCTCTTGACAAACAGAATAAAATCCAAACATCTTACCTTGAGTGCTAAGGCCCTGCTGAACTGGCCCTTAGTATTTTTCCTCACCTCATCCACTTTATATTCCATCCAACACATTCTGGACATATTGAATTTTTCACCCTTGTTTCTCACAATACCAAATGTCTTTTATTTATCCTTAAGGGCAGTGTACTAAATTTGTATTTGCTGCTTTTCCTCCCAGGTTTTTATAGGCACTTTTTCATTATTAAATTCTCAGTGTTAAGTGCCAGCCACATTGTCAGAGAATTCTTGTTTAAGTTAAAAAAAAATCTGTCTCTATTCTTCTGGTTGCTATCCACCATGCTATGCTATTTTAGTTTCTTCACGTTTACTTATGTTTGGGGACATCCTCTTTGAAGACAGGGACTGTAACTGTTTCATTTTGTGATTTGTTATCAGTGGCTAGAGCTGTGCTACCCAAATTTGTAACCAAATGAAGCTATTGAGCACTTAAAAATGTGTTTACTACCCATTAGAATGTGCTGTTAGTGTAAAATACACACCAAATTTTGAATGTTTTATATAAAAGCATGTCAGATTTGTTAATAATTTTATATTGAATCAGATGTTAAAATGAAAACATTACGGACATATTTAAATAAAATATATTAATACACTTATTTTTACCTGCTTCATTTTACTTGACCATGGCTAGCAAAAAGTTAAAATTATATATGTGGCTTGTAATTGTGGCTCACGAATCTATTTTTTTAAATTACTTTATTGAAATATGATTGATATACAAAATGCTGTATAAAATTAATGTATAGAACTTAATGAGCTTGGAGATAAGTGTGCATCCATGAAACCATGACCAGAATCTATGCTGTAAATGTATCCATTATCTTCAAAAGTTTCCTTCCACTCCCTTTTTGTATTATTATTACTGTGTGTGTGATAAGAATACAACATAATACCTATCCTCTTAGCAAATGTTTAAGTATTCAATACAGTATTATTAACTATAGGCACTATACAGTAGATCTCCAGGATTTATTCATCTTGTAAAACTAAAACATTGTATCCTTTGACTAATACCTCCCCATTTTCCTTCCCTCTAGGCCCTGGCAACATCATTCTACTCTCTGCTTCCGTAAGCCTGACTATTTTAGATTCTTCATATAAGTGGTAGCATGTAATATTTGTCCTTCTGTGTCTCTCTTATTTCACTTGGCATAATATCTTCCAGGTTCACCCATGTTGTCACAAGACTGAATAATATTCAATTGAATATATATACCACATTTTCATTATCCATTCATCTGAAGACAGACATTTCAGTTGCTTCCATCTCTTGGCTATTGTAAATAATGCTGCAATGAACATGAGATTGCAGGTATCTCTTTGAGATCTTGATTTAATTTCCTATGAACATATACCCAGAAGTAAGATTGCTGGATCACACGGAAGCTGTATTTTTAATTTTCAGAGGAATCTCTGTAATGTTTTCCACTGTGGCTGCACCAAGTTACAGTCCCACTCATAGTGTCCAATGTTTTTCTTTTTTTCTCCATATCCTCACCAACACTGATCTTTTGTTTTTTTGATAATAGCCACCCTAAATGGTTTGAGGTGATATCTCATTGTAGTTTTAATGTGCATTTCCCTGATGATTAGTGACATTGAGCATCTTTTTATATACCTGTTGGCCATTTGTGTGTCTTCTTTGGACAAATGTCTGTTAAGTTCCTTGTCCATTTTTTAATGGGTTTATTATTATTATTATTTTTGCTATTGTATGGTAGCAGTTCCTTATGTATATATTGCATACTAACCCTTCCTCAGATATGGTTTGCAAATATTTTCTCCAGTTCCATAGGTTGCCTTTTTATTTTGTTGACAGTTTCCACTGCTGTGAAAAAAGCTTTTGAGTTTGATGTAGTCCCACTTACCTATTTTTGCTTGTGTTGCCTGTGCTTTTGGTATCATAGCTAAGAAGTCATTAGAAAGATCAATGTTAAGAAGCTATTTCTCTATGTTTTCCTCTAGGAGTTTTATGCTTTCAGGAATTATGTTAATTTTTTTTTCAATTGGGTTTATTTTTTCCAATAAAGGTCCAATTTCATTGTTTTGCATGTGCCTATCCAGTTTTCTCAAAAACATTTACAGAACAGAGTATCCTTTCCTCATTGTGTACTTTTGGGGAATATTCAAAGATTAGTTGAGCATATATGCATGGGTTTATATCTGGTCTGTCTGTTTTGTTCCATTGTTCTATACATCTATTTTCATTCTAGTACCATACTGCTTTGATTGCTGTAGCTTTATAATACAGTAAGTCCCCCTGCATATGAACCTTCAAGTTGCAAACGTTCAAAGATGCAAGCATGCCCCTGTATGCCAGCTGTTGTGCTGTACTACTGTACTTTTCAAGGTACTGTACTGTAAGATTAAAAATGTTTTCTTTATTTTTTGTGTTTGTTTGTTTTTAATGTATTATTTGTGTGAAAAGTACTATAAACCTATTACAGTTCAGTACTATATAGCTGACTGTGTTAGTTGGGTACCTAGGCTAAATTTGTTGGACTTATGAACAAATTGGACTTATGAACGTGCTCTTGCAATGGAACTCATTTGTATATAGGGGACTTACTGTATATTATGAAGTTAGGAAATGTGATGCCACCAGCATTGTTCTTCTTTCTCAAGAGTGCTTTGGCTATGTGGGGTCTTTGGGGTTTCATGTGAATTCTAGGATTTTTTTTTTATTCTGTAAAAAAAATTCCAGTGAAATTTTGATTGGCATTACACTGAATCTGTAGATCATTTTTGGTAGTATGGGTATTTTATCAATACTAATTCTTTCAATCCATGAACATGGAATCTCTTCCCATTTATTTGTTTATAATTTAATTTCTTTTATCAGTGTTTTATAGTTTTCAGTGTAGAAGTCTTTCACGTCTTTAGATAAATTTATTCATAAATATGTTATTCTTTTTGATGCAATTATAAATGGGATAGTTTTCTTAAATTCTTTTCAAATAATTCATTGTTGGTATATAGAAATGCAACTGATTTTTGTATGTTGATTTTGTATCCTGCAACTTTACTTAATTAGTTTTTTAGTACTAACAGTTTTTTCATTTGTTTGTTTTTTTGTTTTTTGTCAAACCTTTAGGGTTTTCTATGTATAAGATTATCTCATCTGTAAACAGAGACAATTTTACTTCTTTTCCAATTGGTATACCTTTTATCCATTTCTCTTGCCTAAGTTCTCTGGCTAGGACTTCCAGTACTTTGCTGAATAGAAGTGGCAAGAAAGAATGGGCATCTTTGACTTACAGATATTAGATAAAAAGTTTTCATTTTTGCTTTCAATGAGTATCATGTGAGGTATGGGCTTTTCATATACAGCCTTTACTGAGCTGAAATAACCTTTTTTTTTTTTTAGTAATATGCAGGGTTTTACTTTTTTTTTTGAATTTTATTATACAGCAGGTTCTTATTAGTTATCTATTTTATACATATTAGTGTATATATGTAAGTCCCAATGTCCCAATTCATCACACCACCACCCACCCACCCCCGCCACTTTCCCCGCTTGGTGTCCATACGTTTGTTCTCTACATCTGTGTCTCTATTTCTGCCCTGCAAACCAGTTCATCTGTACCATTCTTCTAGGTTCCACATATATGCATTAATATATGATATTTGTAGAGACCTGGGTGGATCTAGAGACTGTCATACAGAGTGAAGTAAGCCAGAAAGAGTAACCTCCTTTTATACCTAATTTGTTGAGTTTGTATTATGAAGGGTGTTGAATATTGTCAAACATTTCTTCTGCATTTTTTGAGATGATCATGTTATTTTTATCCTTCATTATGACAAAATGGTGTGTCACATTCATTGATTTGCATATGTTTAACCACTTTTGCATTCCAGAGGTAACTAACTTCCACTTGGTCATGATCCTTTTAATGCACTGTGTTTTTTTTATAAATTTATTTTATTTATTTATTTTTGTCTGTGCTGGGTCTTCGTTGCTGCATGTGGGCTTTCTCTAGTTGCAGCAAGTGGGGGCTACTCTTCATTGCAGTGCGCAGGCTTCTAACTGTGGTGGCTTCTCACTGTGGTGGCTTCTCTTGTTGCGGAGCATGGGCTCTAGGCACACAGGCTTCAGCAGTTGTGGCTCACGGACTCTAAAGCACAGTCTCAGTAGTTGTGGCACACGGGCTTAGTTGCTCCGCGGCATGTGGGATCTTCCCGGACCAGGGCTCTAACCCATGTCCCCTGCATTGGCAGGTGGGTTCTTAACCACTGCGCTACCAGGAAAGCCCTTAATGCACTGTTGAATTTAGTTTGCTAATATTTCATTAAGGATTTGCATCTATATTTATCAGAAATAGTGGCCTGTAGTTTTCTTTCCTGGAGGTGTCTATATTAGGCTTTGTTATTAGGATGATGCCAGCCTCATAAAATGAGTGTGGAAGTGTTCCTTCTTCTACTATTTTTGGAAGAGTTTAAGAAGTATTGATAGTAATTCTTTAAATGTTTGGTAGAAGTCATTTGTGGATTCGTCTGGTCCTGGACTTTTCTGGGTTGGGAGGTTTTTGATTGCAGATTCAATGTCCTTACTCATTATTGGTCTATTCAGCACTTCTATTTCTGTTTGATTCAGTTCTGGTAAGTTGTATTTTCTAGGAATGTCTCAATTTCTTCTAGGTTGTCTAATTTGTTGTCATACAATTGTTCATAATATAGTAAGTCCCCCACATGCGAAAGAGTTCCATTCCAAGAGCGCGTTCATAAGTCCAGTTTGTTCATAAGTCCAACAAAATTAGCCTAGGTACCCAACTAACACAATTGGCTATATAGTACTGTAGTGCAATAGGTTTATAATACTTTTCACACAAATAATACATAGAAAACAGACACAAAAAATAAACATTTTTAATCTTACAGTACACCACTTTAAAAAGTACAGTGGTACAGTACTGGCACTGTACAACAGCTGGCATACAGGGGCTAGCATCAAGTGAATAGGCAAGAAGAGTTACTGACTGGAGGAAAGAGAGGAGGTGGGAGATGGTAGAGCCAAGGATTGTCAGCAATAGGAGACGGAGGGCAAGCTGCAATTTTACTTATGCCTGATGTTGATGGCACAGGTTCTGGTTCCTTGCTGAATTCAATTCTATCTACCCTCTGGAAAAAACGATCCAGTGATGTCTGGCTTTGTTTTTAAGGGCTATTGGTTTCTCTTATAAACTAAGAGAGGCTTCAGCTTCATATTGCCAGAAGCATTGCCACCAAACAATAGAGTTAGCCTATCCTTTGCTGCTTTATAGCCTGGCATCAACTTTTCCTCCTTACTGATGTAACTTTGGTCTGGCATCCTCTTCTAGTACAGTCCTGTCTCATCCACATTAAAAACCTGCTCAGGTAAATATGCACCTTCATCAATAATTTCTCAAAGCGTTTCAGGAAGTTCCCAGGCAGCTACCATATCTGCACTTGCGCAGATGTGCCCTCTGATTCTTCACCGTATTTCTTCTTCAAGTCTTCATAAAGGCTTTTAGCTTTCTCTTGAATCAGCATTAAGCTGAGCGGGACTCGACGCTGACGTTGATCCTGCATCCACACACTGAGAAGTTTCTCCATCTCCTCCATCATTTTTCCACGCTTCTTCAATATTAATGTCGGCACAGCAGACTTCATGTGTTCCATGATCTTGTTCTATAGAATCATGTCAGTGGTTGAATGATTCATGTTATAAAACAAGTGACGACTACCATCTTTTTGCCTCGCCTCACTCTCAATTATTTTCACTTTTTTTTCCATCGTTGTTACTTGGTACTTCTTAGTAGTACCAGCTATATCACCACTGCTTTTAGGCTTGCTTCCAGACACCCTGGGCTTGAAATAAAGATACTGTACTCTATACAGTACTGTACAGTAAAGTAGATAGAAGCATAACCACTTGTAGACTACGCACACACGTGACAATGTATACCAGACACAGGAACTAATTTATGTGACTGGACATGCAAATGCATGTTCACATCTTTGAAAGTCTGAAACTTGAACCTTTGTATGTAGGGGACCTACTGTAGTCTCTTAAGGTTTTTTTTTTTTAATTTCTGTGGCATCATTTGCAATGTTTTCTCTTTGTTTCTGATTTTGTCTTCTTTCTTTTTCCATTGATTAGTCTAACTAAAGATTTGTCACCTTTCCTTATCTTTTCAAAAAAATCTTTTTTTTTTTTTTTTTGCCACACCACGTGGCACGTGGGATCTTAGTTCCCCGACCAAGGATTGAACCCGTACTCCCTGCAGTTAAGAAACCACTGGACTGCCAGAGAAGTCACCCTGCTGTAATCTTTATTATTACCTTCCATCTGGTAGTTTTGAGCTTAGTTTGTTCTTTTCATAGTTTCTTGAGGTGTAAATTTAGGTTGTTTATTTGAGATCTTTCTTCTTCTTCGATGTAGGTGCTTACACATTATATTTCTACCACATAGCTGTGATCTCATACAGTAGCTGGGATATAAACAGTTTTAAAGAAATAGTCATTGTTTGATAAGAGCATTCTAGTTAAGGCCAATAATTGCTCTAAAAGTTTTACATTTTATTTTCACAAGTTTTTCATGAAGGTACTTTTTATAACTCTACAAATGAGGAAACAGAGGAGAGCAGATTACTTAGTATGTGGAGTTCGAATAATTGTTTAATTGAGGAAAAAATGAAAATAATAGCTGGAGATATATGCAACACATTTTAATAGTGATAATCTCTAGCTAGGTAATTAGTGATTTTTTTTAATGTGTACTTTTTGGCATTTTCCCATGTTTTCTGCAAAGAGCATATACTTTTTAATGTTATAATGTGTACATGTATATATGAAACAAAGCAATAACTAAGTAAACTAAGTAATATTAGGAGCATGAAGACAATGGCTTAAGAAAAAAAACAATATTATGCCCATAAAATTGAAAGATATTCTACAAACTAATCTCCTTTATTCTAGTCTCCATATTTTTAATCAACGCTAATAATAATAATTAGTATTTATCCTACCCTTATTATATACATGTTAAAATTTTAACTCTTCCCTGAAGGCACGCTTCTTCCTTCTTGCTTTTTAATCCTGTTATATTTCTCAAATACTTAACTTATATTAGTTCCTTAGAGTTAATACTGATTAGGTTTTTCTTCCCTCACTTTAAATGAGAAGGCTAAGACCTTCTTTAAAAAAATAAATAAAAACATCCCTGGAGTTTGCAATTACATGGAGCAGCTTTAATTGCTTTTCTTTTCTCTCTTTTTTAGAGTAAGTATGTGTGATTTGTTCCCTAAGACACTCTATAGCTTGATAGAATTATTCCTACTTTGAAAGAAAAAGAATCCTCTTAGCAATAAATGCAAAGATTATCATCAGATAAGGGCCATCAGGTGGCATAACAGAGAAGGCATTTAACAACTCTTTTGCCATATGATGAAATTATCCTTTAAGAGTTTCTTCTTGTATTGGACTTTCATCAAAGCTGAGTATATCAATCTCAATTTTTAAAAAAATTCTTTGTTTGTATTACCTTGGTGTTTCACCTTTTCAGAGTCAGTTGAGACAGAGTTCTCTCTGCTGCCTTCCATGAATGTACACATGTTTATGCATATGTAAATTAGACCTTCTTTTGCATTTTCATGCACTTGTGAAGTAAAATATATATTAAATAAGAAATAGCATTAGTGAGATTATTAATGACTGGCTTTGAAATCCCATTCTTTCCTCCTTTCCTTTCTTCTTTCCTTTTAATAAATACACACACATTCATTGCCATATATATACATTAATATATACAAACATATTCGTATTTTTATATATACATATCTGTGTAGAAAACTTTTCTTGAAGTAAAAACTTTCATAAATGGAGTTATTTAAAATAAATATAATCTTAGCAAAAGCAATTTGTTTCTACCTAAGTCCTCCCAGTATCAATCATCCTTTTTTTCTTTACTGAGTAAAAGAATGACCTGCTGCAGCTTGCAACACATCAGTTTCCTGAGATGAAACTTATTAGAATAATAATATGATGAATTTTACCACTTCCGTATGTCCAATCAGTCTGTTCATTGTCTGAGAGCTCACCCGATGACTAAAGATGTCAGTTGTTTCTCCCCAGGTTTTTCCAGTAGCCTGTGCTTTAATCCAGCTGCTGCTTTGCATTTGAAAACTAAATCAGCCTCAATATTTCATAGTCTTTTTGATCTTGGGTTTTATGATAATGAGACTTTGGTTAAAGAAACCTCTATTCATAAAATTTGAACAGATTTTAGCACCTGTTAGCAGGTGTAAAAAAAAAACAAGTGCATCATTTAAATTCTCCTATTCTTTTGAATTTGCTTATCTATAACTAAAACCATTTTGTCCATGAAAAGTGCTCTAGAAAAAGAAGGCAATTCTTATGCATTTTAATTTCTATTTTATTATTGTATATTCCTTGAATTGTTAGATTCTTTTCTATAAATCTCAATCTTTCCATCTCTAAAATGGGGAAGGAGGATAGGAGAATTAGTTTTGTTGAGTCATCTAATGGACATTTCTATTAGTAGCATAAAGACTTACAAATCTGTTTATAATACCAGTGTCACTATTGCAGTGAAAATAACAAAATTTGGAGTCCAAGGAGCAATGTGCAAGCCCAGTTCAGGAGTTAGTAACCAGGGGACACAGGGCATTGTATTTTTGAGGTTCTTGTTTTATAGCTAGGGTTCTATATGTCAATGTAAGTAACTTGTTTTTAAAAGTTGTTCAGCTAGAAAAATCCATGGTATGTTATTATTAATTATGAAAGAGTCCCCAAATAAAACTTTAATGAAGTTATTAACTATAGGAAAATCAAGGACCTTATTTTGATTTTCTTCTTTAACATTAAGTGAAGAGTTCTTCACTAGAATTGCAATTGCAAAAGCATAATCATTTAAATATATTCAATACATATTCCATTAATGAAGTAGTAAAAATTTTTTTGATCAAGACATATTTATAGCATTTCATAATTCTTTGTTTTCTGACAAATCATTGGAATGATCATGGTATGTGAATCATTAGTAGAGAAATCTGAGTATTGTTTTCTATTAAAAAAGGAAAATAGAAAGATCTCTATTTGTTAGAATACTTAAAAAATGGAAGTAGGAGAATAAGATTTGGTCACGGAGCAAAAAGCTGACAGTAAAATGTAAATAGATATTGTCTGGGGCTGGGGTGGATAGGGAAATAAGGTGTGCCAGGAATAGAAAGAGATGGATACATATTTTCTTTCCTTCCTTTTTTTCTTTTCTTTTTTTTTTTTTAATGTTTAACTTACTGGCAACTTTGCAACAAATGTCCACTTCACAAGTACGTCTAAAAATGCATAACTATGTTTTTCAAAAATGTACTGATTTCAGAAATAATCTTCAAACTGGAAGTCTATCTGCATCTGTATCACAACATTTAACTTGGCTGAACACACCCTCCTATTTGACATGTAATATCTCACTTTATTTGCACAATATGCTCCCACTTCATGCTTTCTTTCAGAGTTCTCTCTCAGGCTTCTTTACCAGTTCTTTAGGGCCCAGTTCCCAGCTTTTTTTTTCTCATTTTACACATACTCTGAAAGATAATGCAGTCATTCACAGAGCTTAGTTGTTATTACTTAGTAACAGCCCCAATTTTGCATACTACTTGGGCTTTAATTGTTTATATTTAAGTCTTTGTGGCTGGTTTCAGAGCAAATTTGAAAACAATCTGTCACAAAATAGGGGGAAAAACATATTTCTGAATAGATTTAAATCTTAGGACAAGAATTATACTTAAGACATTTGAGAATGGTTGAAGCAACAGTGGATGTTATCATGGAGAAGAATAGATTTCCAGAGAAATGACAGGAACCTTCAAACATTTTAAGGCAGTAATTCTAAGAGAGAAAGAAAAAGCATATATTTCCCTTAGATGCTTTTAAAATCTGAAAATGAGAGAAGTATTTTCAAACTGATAATTTTTTAAATCATATTACTTATTGTGAAATTTAAGATATTAACAAAATGACTCAGAAGATTTTTGTTGTTGTTGCTGTTCATTGAAATTGGCCATAAATTTAGAGTTTGAGATACCTGCCATATATTATTGGAAGAAGAACTTGAATTTTCTACATGTCGTAAAAGTCTCTACCTAAAACTTTTGTTTGGAATCTACAGTGAGACAAAAATTTTATAAGCAAAAGGATAAATTGTCTAACAGTCTATGTAAAGAGTGAAATTTTTTATTAGATATGTATATATACTCCACCATTGAAGGTATTCCACCATATACCAACCATAAATTATGTAATTTTTTCTATCCAAGTGGTTAAGAGAGAAGAAATTAACCTACATTGATGTCGTATAGGAAGAGGGCAGTCTGCGACACAGGCGCTAGTGGGCTGATTTTGTCCTCACTGTTCATAATTCAATCTTCCAAGACAAATAATAGGAAGGTATATTTTAGAAGAGATATTAGTGTTATAAATATAGAGTCTTTGTAACATAGAGAAAACATGATTATAGGACTAAGGATTTGATCTGTCATTATTAAAAACCCCATAGAGGATACTTCCTATGCTTTTTCCATTAAATTTTAAGCGCCTCTTTAAAGCTAGATTTTGTGTTTGGCATGTAAACAATGAAAGAAAAGCAAAATATAGACCCTGCCCTCCAAGAGTTTACCAAGAAATTGGGTAGGGGGTAAGATGAATTAAAAACTTACAATGCAAAGAAACAGTCTTACTTCCTTAAATGTATTTAAATGCAGCATAAATGATGAAAGGTGTTTTTCATATGTACTCTTTAACGGAAACACACACACGCAAATTCTAACTGTAGTTGTGTATGTGTGTATAGGGATGTGTGTGTGTGTGTGTGTGTGTGTGTAGGGAGGATCATAATGTATATACAGTTAGAATCTTAATATAAAATTGTGTTGGGTTAAGAGTTTTACAGTAGCTATAGTTTTACTTCACCTTAAATTGGAAAAATTCCCTTTCCCTAATGAAAATTCTGATGACAGTTAAACTCTAGTAACCCTGTTTGTCCTGAGAGTTTTATTTTGCTGCAAACTTACAATTAGGGTACATATTACAAAACTGCAAGAAGATGCAAAAATATTTATGTATATGAATAAAAGAATATATTAAAACCAGGATTAAAAAAATATGCATAATGAATTAATTCCATGGCATCGAGTTTCAGAATACGTTTAAGTCAAAGGCTAGTGATAAATTTTGGAGTACTTATTATTGCAGGTTTGCCTATTCTTTGAGTATATGAAGAATCCAAAATATTAATTCACATTAAATGTTACATTTACATTTTAAGGTAATTTATTTTTAACAATGTTTACAAGTTTCAAAATTAATTTTCAAAATCTAGTGTAATAAATTAAGAAATTGGTACAAATAGTTGTAGGTGTTTTTTATATAGAAATCTTCTTGTAAACTGCATTAGGTTCATCTGAGAGTAACCAACAACCAAGATAACTGTGAATTAATATAAATGTTTAATTTTTCTATTATATAAAAGTCCAAGAGGCTTTATTAAGGACCAATTACAAAATCAAAAGGAAGGAAACACTTTTACAAATTTACCTAGGCAAAAACTGTGGTAAATCTAGAGGAGAGATTCTAACAGTGCCAGACCAGAAAATGATGAACATAATTTCGTGATAACTCAGGTTAAATTACAGGTCTGTGTGACATTCTAGATATTCTAGATGCAGTGAGCTAGCTGAAGCAGCTGACTAAAGCTTAAATCCTACCATAAATGAGACAAAATTAAATTGTGATGCCAGAAAGCCCTTGAGAAAATGCAGAGCAAGGAATTCAAAACCATAAAAAGAAGACAATGTTGAGTGGATTTATCATATCACCATCTTAATCATCATCTAAATATTTTCCCAGTGGGGCCTGAAGTCACTCTTTCATCAAGATATTAAGAGAAACATTAACAAAATGAGAGCAAGAATTTTTTAAAAGTAACTATAATGACTATTCTCTGTAGAGCAGGGATGAAGGTAGAAGATGCTGAATGAACTGATGGTGGGGCAGATAGTAGCAGCACTAACTATTCAGGGGAAATGTCATGCTTTTCTATAATAAGAAGAAATTTGGAGGGGTAATTAATAATATTAAATGGATCTATGAGCTAATTGATTACAGGGTCGCCAGGACCAATAAAAAAGGAAGGCCAATTAATTCTATTTGAGCTGAATAAACAACTACAATTATAATTTAAAATATAAGTCTGGGAAGTATGACATTAGCAAGATGGCAGACTAAGAAGCTCTAAGAAGACTAAGCCCCCCTTCCTCCATGGAAACAACTAGAGTCTGACTTTAATAGTTTTATAAGAGTTCTAGAAATTAGTCAAAGATCTACAGAAACCAAAGAAATGCCCCATGAAGAAAAAGCCTCCTTCATAATGGTAATAAATTTTGTGGTGCTTATACTTGCCCTTTTTCCTCCCTCTCCCCAGCATGGCATGGTTTGGGGGAATCAGTGACCCAGTTCTCAGTACCCTTCCTAAGACCAGAGAGATCAGCATGGATGGAATTTGCAATGTTGTAACCTGTCTGGTTGTTGCCTGTGTGATTTGTTTCTATGTCACCTAACTCAAGAATTCAGATGTTCAAAAGTGGCATAGTTAGATCTCAGGCTAAGAGAAACTGTGGTAAGCAGCTGGCATTGCAAGGGGACTATAGACCCGTAGATGTTTAGGCCAAGAGATTACTAACTGAAGAATACAACAGCTGGATCCCTAAGCAAAAGTGCCATTAAGGCTCTTAAGGAAATTAAGGCATTTAACAGCAACTGTGTATATGGAGGAATCAGGTTAAAAAAAAAGCACATGGGGCTTCCCTGGTGGCGCAGTGGTTGAGAGTCCGCCTGCCGATGCAGGGGACATGGGTTCGTGCCCCGGTCCGGGAAGATCCCACATGCCGCGGAGCGGCTGGGCCTGTGAGCCATGGCTGCTGAGCCTGTGTGTCCGGAGCCTGTGCTCTGCAACGGGAGAGGTGACAACAGTGAGAGGCCCGCGTACCACACACACACACAAAAAAAGCACATGTAGAGGCCCAGGGAAGAGTCATGCCCAGAAATGCCTGAGAAAACCTTAAGTCTTCACTTATATGAGGTACTAGGGTAGTCAAATTCATAGAGACAGAAAGTAGAATGGTGGCTAATAGAGACTTGGGGAAGGAAATGATGTCGAGTTACTGTTTAATGAGTATGGATTTCAGTTTGGGAAGATGAAAAAAGTTCTGGAGGAGGATGGTGGTGATGGTGGTACCACAGTGTGAATGTACTTAATGCCATTGGACTGTACACTTAACAGTGGATAAATAAAATGGTAAATCTTATGTTATGTATATTTTACCACAATGAAAAGTCTACCTCTGTTGAAAATAGCCCTCCCTTGAGCCTTTGTAGTCATTGCAGTCATACCATTCCAAGATCTGGATTACTTGCAGACTCAGAGTTTCTGCAATAAAGGGTAGTACATATAGCTTGAAAAATAACTATATAATAAAATCATAAATGCGGGCCACAGATCTTTCATCTAGTCACCTCTAAAGGGTCATCTGTCAGGTAGCTCATAGGTTATTGCACACTACCTGTAATCTAAAACTAATGCTGGTGCTTTGAATCCAGACTACCACTGTAGTCCACTTACTGGTCAAAATGGATACTCACTAAGTTTAGGTGATGAGTGGGTTTTTACCCAAGCCTGTAGTACAATAGAACTACAGATCCACAGACCTATGTTGTTTTTATTTCCCCAGTTTCTTCATATATAGTTAGAATAATTATACTCAGCAAATGGGGGAATTTCTACTTTGTGCCCTATTATTTGGAGTGAGCGTTGTATAGTAAGAATATTAGAAAGCTTCGGATCTCACTCATTTATAAAAATAGTAAGCCAAATGCAAAACTATATCCCTTGTGATTTTGCAGAGATTATTGCCATACTCAAAAATTTGAAAATACAGGGATGGGGATTCCCATTACACTCTCATTTAACTTACCTTTTCAGACAGATGGGTCTTGGAAGAAGATAGTGGATTAGTGTACATTACACCAGGTGGTGTCTTCCACTGCGGCTGTTGTTCCAGATGTGATCTCTTTACCAGAGTAAATCAATACAGCCCCTGGTACTTGTTATTCAGCCCTTGTAATTTTTGATAACATATGTGTGATAGATCATTACAATAATGGCTCCTAAGAAATCACCCCTCTCATATCCATTACTTTGTTAAATCCCTTCATTTGTTAACTCTGGTCTTTACCATTGTGCCTTGCTTAGGCTAATGGGATAGTAGCAAAAATGACTCAAGAGGCTTGACAAATGCTTGTGCATTAGGGTTTGCCCTCTCTTGCTTGTTGCTTTTGAAAACTAGTTATAATGCAAAGAAGCTTTAGCTAGTTTACTGGAGACATGTGGCCCAGAGAAAGGCCAGTATCAATTTCCATACATGGCCATAAAACTGAACAAAATTATATGAGATAATGATTTTCAGAAATTGGAAAAAAAGGTAGAGCAGGGCTGTGATCCCAGAAAGAATGGAATTAAACAAGGCGAGGCCTCTATGATCTCACGACTTTCTAATTTCATGTATGGTGCAAAGGCACCTCCTCAGACTGCAAAGCAGGGATAAAGTTTCCAAAGCAAGGTTGGTCTTGTGTTTCTCTAAGGAGAGAAGACAGAGATTCAAGTTCATCTAGAACAAAGCAGTTAGAATGGTAGGGCAGAGTACCAGGGAGAATATGACTATCAGGAAAAGAGTTCAAGACATTTTCATAGGAGTTTCTTTGATTGATTTTTTAATGAATTTTAATCTAAGCAAGTGTCGGGTACAATTTCATGAAACCAGATACAGAATTTTCAAGGAAAGAACAGGAAGCTTTGACTTCACTCAAGGCTCAGGAAGTAGCAAGTAGAACAACTATTGAAGCTCATACTGGGCTGGTGATAGTTTATGTTTATACAAGTGAGAGTGGAAAGACCAAATAATACATGAGCAGAATCTTCTGAATTATATCAACTTAGTAGTAAGATTTACTTACCTCTTGACTAAAATCTACTCTGGCCCTGTTCTAACAAATTAGAAAAATAATCTTAGAAATGATTAAACTAAACTCAGGAAATTTATCTGAACATAAGAACAAAATCAAACATGATTTAAAGGACTCTATCAAAATTGAACAACTGACAGTTTAAAATCGGCAAAGTGCAACCTAAAATAAAGAAAAAAAAGAGACAACAACCAAGCAAATAACAGGGAAATCCATAACCAAAAAAAAAAAAACCAAAACATCATTTAATTTAAATCAACACAGTGATGAAAAGAGATGATGAAAAGACAGGGATATTGTATGCTTAAACTTTTCAAGAAGTCAGAGGAATCACATGACTGATGAAGATAACAAATGGAAGATATATAAAAGACAAAAATAGAATTTATAGAGATTAAAAATAAAACATTTTAAATTACAAGTACACTGGAATTAATACAGAGCACAGACCACAGAAGAAAACATCATAGAAATTAAAGACATAGAAACTATGTAAAGTCAAATATAGAGAGACAAATAAATGAAAAAACAAAAACAAAAACAGAGCAACTGTGAACTGTGAAACAATATTATTCAGACTAGCATACATGCAGCCAAAATCCCAGAAGAGGAAAGTATGAGAGATAAAAAATATATTTGAAGAAATTATAGCCAAATATTTTTTAAAACCTTATAAAAAATTTAAACCCACAGATTCAAGAAGCTCAATAAAACAAAGCAGAATAAATATAAAGAAAACCACACCAAAGTATATAATAATTAAATCCTAAATACAAGGTAAGGAGAAAATTTCAAACACAGCCAAATTTCACTAAGCATTAAGAACTCAAGACAAGATCAAAGATAAGAATGACTGTGAAATTTATATCAGAAATTATATAAGCCAGAGGACAAAAGAAAGATATATCTTTAATTTATTGAAATAAAATAATCTAGAATTCTTTAACCAGAAAAAAACATTTTTCAATATTGAATGTGAAATAAGGACGTTTTCAGACAAATGGTATCTGAAAGAATCAATCATCAGCAAAATGATACTATAAGAAATGTGAAAGAAAGTACTTCAGGTAGAAGAAAAATGACACCATATGTTAAATTAAATCTACATGAATGAATGAAGAGTACTGATAATGGAAAATATGTTGATATATTTTTCCTAGTTTTTTACACTTAAAATAATAAATGACCAAATGTAAAAGCAATGTATCATGAGGTCTATAATGTATATGGATGTGACATATATGACAATAGCACAAAGGATAGAAGGGGATATAAAAGTGTTCCAATGTAAGAGTCTTTCACTGTGCATGAAGTGATATAATATTATTTGAAAATAGATTTTAGTAAGTTAAATATACTATAAGACCTAGAAATACCTTTAAAAAAATTTTAAATATATAAATAATAAACCAATAGTGAAGATAAAATCATTCAAAAAATTCAGTAAAAGACCAGAAAAGAAGACGAAAAAAACCCCACAAAGAACAGGTGGGAATGATAGAAACCAAACAGAAGGATAGTAGATTAAAACTGTAAACTTATGGATTATTACATTAAATATTAATTTTCTAAACTTTACAATTAAAGGCACAGATTTTGAGATTGTAAGATACAAATCAAGACACAACTATAGACTGTCTACAAGAAAGCAGCTTAGAAATATATAAATACAGATAGATTAAAAGTAAATGTTAGTTTCAACTTCTAGTTAAGATGGCGTTACAGGAAATGGATCTCCCTTTCCTCATAAAACATGTAAAATGCAAAATGGAACAAATGAAATAATGAAACTCAAAAAATTGGACAGCAGGAGAATGTCCCTAAATGATGAGAAACAATAAAGGTAGGCTATATGATTGCCAGCTTACTTCCTGGAGAATGTTTCTAAGTCATGATCCAGAGAGGAGACACCCAGGCAAAGACCATTAGTCTTCTGACTTGAGGAGGTGGGGCTGGAATTCTGGGGAAGACAAAATGGCAAGAGTTCACAGAACAGAGTATCAGAAAGGACAGAGCTACAAGAGCAAGAACTCCAGAGGTCTGTGGATGGTTCCCTTTGGACATTTAGTTGACTATTGATAACCACATGTATGTGAGGAAGTGATCCAATGCTGAGAAAAGAACTATCTGACAGGATTATAGGGAATATTGCTTGGAGCTCCTATAGGGTCAATAGTAGTGTCTCTTTTCAACAGCCCAGAGTAGAAAAACTCATAATTCAGGGAGTATCATTTAGGTCACTAAGTAGGATCTTGCCTTAGTTAATGGGAAAAAATTAACCCTAGACTAAGTGTATCTCTGGATCTACCTACTAAAGATTAAATAATACACTAAGATATCAAACTGTTAATAAGTAACTTTCTATGTCCCACAACACTGGTATATTTTTCAGTTCAAAACTTTCCATTTGATTCTTCTGTGTATCTTTCATTTACTTGCTGAGATTTTCAACTTTTTCATTTGTTTCAAGAGTGTTTTAGTTGTTTGTTGAAGCATTTTTATCTTGGCTGCTTTAAATTTTTTGTCAAGTAATTCTTTCATCTTTATTATCTTGGTGTTGTCATTTATTGATTGTCTTTTTTCATTCAGTTTGAGGTATTCCTGGTTCTTGGTATGCTGAATCATTTTATATTGAAACCTGGATTTTTGTATTATGAGATTCTGGATCTTTTAAATTTTCATATTTTAGCTGGGTTTTATTTTATTTTTTTGGTTACTGCTCTGTCAGGGGAAAGGTGATGCCACCTCACTACTACCAGGTATAGATAAGTCTCAATTCACCACTAGGTCACCACCTATACCTGAAGAGGTAGAGGAGCTTTTCCTTATTCCTAAGCAGGGGTGGGAATACTGGCTTCCCATGCTGTCTTCACTGACAATGCAGTGGGAATGATCATTTTACTGCTGGGCTGTGGTTAAAGTCCTGCCTTTTTCCACTAAGCCTCCTCTGACACCTCCTCAGTATAGGAAAGAGCACCTTGTTACTGCTGGGTGGAGGTGGTGGAATTGCATGCAAGCTATATATTCTTCACTGACACTGGGGGAGGGGAATGCCTTGTCACTAGCCAGAGTGACAAGGGATAAATGTTTCATCTCTTTAGAACCAGTTTTGTCTGAAATTGAGTGGGTGCAGTCTAAAAGATTTATATCTATTAGGCTGGTTCTGGTCCATTACTAGAGAGTATCACCTTTTTTCATCTCTGTTTTTGTCTGTGCCTATTATATTTCTAGGTATACAGCTTCTTCAACTCTAAATCTAGGAATGAGAAGCAAAACAGAATCCCAAGTAACTCACAACCATGTAATTTCTCTGGTCTTCCTTCTTCATTCCAGCTTTCATAGTCTTTTGTTTATTTTACATATAATGTTCATAGTTTTTATTTGTGCTTCGTGGAAGCAATAAGGAAAAGTACATCTACTCTGTCTTCCCAGAAGTGGCAGTTGTTTTTTTTAATATTGTTTGTGATTGATAAAATAATATTAGTATACATAAACATTTGATCACATGTCCTCAGAGCCTGTTTCTTAATCCACAACAAATTTTAGAGTAGCTGTTTTGTAATATTTTAAACTCAGATCTGGTGAATCATACCTATAGGGTGATTAAAGCTGTGAGTATAACAAGGGGTAGATATGGAATTCTCCCTAAGAATTCAGTGATATTTGCAATGAAACTGTGATTTGTGGCATTAAATCTGCTTGATCTATATATTTTTAACAGCTTTAGATTTAATCTATCAAGTAGAATTAATTAAAAGAGATAATTTAGAAATAGTTTTGAAACTGAAAGTATTGTGGGAGAAAGGAGTAGATTAAGTAAACCTTGTTTGAGTTAAAGTACTGCCTCCACTTTTCCTAGCTCTGTGAAGTGAAAATAATTATTAAAACTTTCAATTCCATTTCTTCATCTCTAAAAGAACAATGATGTTTTCCATGATTACCTCACTGTGTTGTTTTATCCCTAAATTTTAAGTTTTATAAAAATCATTACTCATCAATACAAATCACTGTAATATTCCCTATTCAAACCACGTATTTCTGAGACCACATTGGTCTAAGTTGAGTCACTGATATTTTTCAGAAAGAAAAAAATAAAATCAATATAATTGAAATTTAAGAATACCAAATATACCTAATAATAATAATAAAATAAATTTAGAGATTCACAAAGCTCAATAAAGAGTAATCAGGATAAAAACAAAGAAATCCAAGACTACACACTTAATAAAGATATAACTGCAACATGATTTGAGGAGTGAAGCATGCAGATATATATATAGATACATACACTCTGAGTGGGCTGAGTTTCCTGCAGAAATCAATTTAAAACTCTGTAGAAAATACCCAGACAACTAAACAACAACATAAAGAATCTACCCAAATGCTCTGGAGCATAAACAAAGCCAGGTAGATTTTGAGGATCAGCTGCCAAGTAGAAGAGAAGACTATTGACATGGGTGAATTTTCTGTTGTTATGACTTTTAGCCAGAGGAAGGCCACACGTAGCTCTGTGTAGTATATTTACAACTTGGGTAGAAAGAAAACTCATATTTATGGTGTGAAGACCTAGAGGACAGAGTTTAGTACAATCATAGCCACAGTAAAATGCAGAGTGAATTTCTGTGGGAAGCAAGCAAAAGAGGAGTTGTCCATATTCTATGTATAAACTGTCCAAAATCTGGTTGATACTTGAAGCACCACATGCCTGGTGTAGACTACAAGCAACCAAACTATAGATGAAGACACTGAAATCATCTTTCAACTTCTGTCCAAGTCACAGAGTTTGAATTTTGAGTCTATCCAAGTCAATATCTTGTTAAACACACTAATGTCCTTAAAAAGAATATAACAGAATCATTATTATCCACAGTATTATTTTCACAATGTCCAAATATAAACCAAAATTACTCTACATCTGAGGAACCAGGAAAATGTGATTTATTCTCAAAAATAAAAGACAGTCAACAGAGATGATCTCCGATATGACCAAATAGTGATATCACCAGACAAGGGCTTTAAAGTCAACATAATAATATACTCATTAATATGAAGCAAAATATATCTGTAATAAGTGAAAAGATATCAGCAGAGAGTTAGAAAAAATAAAAAGCAGCCATATAGCACAGGGAGATCAGCTCGGTGCTTTGTGACCACCTAGAAGGGTGATAAAAAAATAAAATAAAACATTTTATATAATTTCCAGAATAAAATTTTACTGATTGGTTTTAACAACAAAATGGTGATTACAGAGGAAAGAATCAGCATAATTGAAAATGATCAACATGAATTATCCAATATAAAAAACAGAGATAAAAAAACTGAAAAATACCAATACTGGTTCAGGGACCTCCAAGACAATACCAAAATGTATAAAATATTTCTTATTTCAGTCCCTGAAGGGGAACAGGAAATATTTGAAAAAATATTGGATAAAAGTTTTCCTAATGTAGTAAAAAATATAAATGTAGAGTTCCAAAAAAACTCAGCAAATATAAGACATAAGAAAACCATACTTACAAATACCATAGACAAATTATTGCACACCAAAAATAAGAAAAATCCTGAAAGAAACCGGACTAACATGACATGTTATACAGGGAAGCATGCGACTTTTCAACAAAATCTATGGATGACAGAAGGCAGTGGAATGAGGTCTTCAGAATGCTGAGAGAAAAATAATTCTGTCAACTCAGAAATACTATATTCTTCAAAAAAATCCTCTAAGAATAAAAACAGAAGTGAACAGGTATTTTTCCGAAGAGGAAATGCAGATGACCAGTGGGTACATGAAAAGATGCTCAACATCACTAATTGTTAGGGAAATGCAAATCAAAACCACAATGAGATAGCACCTCACACATGTCAGAATGGCTATTATCAAAAATAACCTAAATGACGAATGTTGGTGAGGATCTGAGGAAAAGGGAACCCTTGTACACTGTTGGTGGGAATTTAAATTGGTACTGTCACTGTGAAAAACCATATGGAGGTTTCTTAAAAAACTAAAAATAGAACTACCATATGACCCAGCAATTCCACTCCTGGATATATATCCCCCCCCAAAAACAAACAAACAAAAATACTAATTTGAAAAGATACATGCACCCCAGTATTCATAGCAGCATTATTTACAATTGCCAAGATATGGAAGCAACCTAAGTATACATCAACAGATGAATGGATAAAGAAGAAGTGGTATACAACTCAGCCATAAAAAAGAATGAAATTTTGCCATTTGTAGCAACATGGATGGACTTGGATTGCATTATTCTAAGTGAAATAAATCAGAGAAAGACAAATACTGTATGATATCACTTATATGTGGAATCTTACAAATACAACAAACATGAATATAACCAAAAAGAAGCAGACTCACAGATATAGAGAACAAACTATTGGTTACCAGTGGGGAGGGGGAAGGGGCATTATAGTGTTGGGTGAGTGGGAGGTACAAACTATTGGGTGTAAGGTACGCCACAAGGGTGTATTGTACAACACAGGGAACATAGCCAATATTTTGTAATAATGGTAAATGGAGTATAATCTTTTAAAATTGTATAAAAAATAAAAGTACAATAAAGACATTATCAGACAAAATTTATTGCTATCAGTATGTAATATAAGAAATGCTAAAAAATGTTGTCTAAAAGGAAATGACACAAGGATTTTCAGGAAGGAATGAAAAAGGGGTCTTTTTCATTAATGTAAAAGACTGTGTTTCCTTATTGTCTTTAAAGTACACATATGGTTTAAAGTAACATAACATTATCTTGCAAAGATTATTATACATATTAGGATTATATCATCTAGGCTGGGATAATTTCCCACATGGTTCAATGTTTCTACATTTTACATAAAGCAGTACAATATTAAACATAAGTATAATATTGTGAATATGTACAAAATAATATAGTAATAATTGCTATTTGTTTTGAGTTAGATAATTATATATATATATATAAGTAATCAAAGAGAATGAAATTAGAACAAATTAATGATACACCTTCACGTGTTGGTGGTAGAAATAGCAAACTGTTTGAGAAAGGTTTTCAAAAGGAATACCCACAAAATGAAATACTTTTATGGACAAAACTGCCAAGATGACAGACCACATAAGATTGTGCAGAAAAACTGTAAAATTCCTGGATCCCAGTGTACCAACTGTAAAGATATCAGGACATTTCATCAAAGAAAACAAACCAATGAGGAAAGCCTACTTCAAGGATATCATACAAAGTAACAATATATAGAAACCTAGTTCATGCACATTCTTTTCTCAACCCTAAAGATCCATGTAAATTGAATTCCTTGAAACATTTTATGATCTGCCCACTTTCTCTAGCTTTGCTCAGCTAGGATCATATCAATTATAACTTTGTGATGAATATATGAATAATATAATTAGTATAAATCTTTGTGGTAAATAAAACTATAGAAAAAAGATATAAGGATGCTTCCAATAATCACAGAATAGATACATATAAATATATGTGGGATATATATATGTGTGTGTATACATATAATTGCACATAGTTACATGTATATTATTATATATTACGTTATGTAAAATAGTTACACAGTTATATGTACTATTATATATACTATAGTAAATGTAAGCTATATGTAACATATAATATTTATACTTAGTAGTTGAGTCTGGTGAGGCAAAGAACATTACAACCACATCACATTCACATTTAAATAAGGCCAATGTTGCAGATGCTAAGGTTAGGAGGGCACACCAATCAACCAGCTGCTGTGTTTTACTCTAATTTCCATTGCTGTTGCTCTTTTATAAGGAGTCCACATGCTGTAAGAAAGAAATAGATGATTTCAAATCTACTAATTATTATCATGATGTTATTAATTTAGACCAAGATAATAATAAGATGGTGTCTGTGAAGAAAGACTTCATTATGGAATTAATTGCTTTGATTAGGGTCAACACAGGAGAAAAGATTTACATACCATTTAAGAAACAATTACTTTGATGGCTATTCAGGAGCCAAAGACATGCAAATTTAAAGAAAGCATTTTACAGTTTCCCTTTTACATTCAGATGCTAAGTTCTCTGATAAACCCCACTTGTTCTACAGAAAATTAAAATCACTGAATTGAAGAAGATCTGGGTAGTGATGTATTATTGATGTATTCTGTAAATGTTCAAATTATTCTTGGCTTCAATTTTGAATTTATTTCATAGAAACAAAAAAAAAATGGCATTACAAAGTCAATTTTAATCTTAGTGTTGATGTTGTGGTTGTTTTCCCCTAATAGATATCCATAGAAGTAAATTATAGTTATCTTTACGAATTTACTGTTACTCTTTTTATTCTCATAGTTCTTGACTCTAAGACACATATGGAATGAGGAACTTTGTGTTTAACACCTGCTTCCAATTCATTGACTAAAAATGCAACTTAATTCTTTTGTTTTGCTGTTACTCAGTATTTTTTATTGCATTTTCCCCTTTGATGAGTGTTTAAACTCAATTTGAGAGGAAGCATGTCTCAGATATATATCTCTTATATAAAAATATATTCTTCATGAGAAATTAAAAAAATTACCAATAGATTTGGTATGTATAAGTAATCTAATTTTGTTTTCCCTTTTTTCATTCTCAGGTATTCTCCTGGTTGCTTTTCACTGTAATGTTCCTTTCAATTAAATGAGCAGAACTATACTCAGGGTCAGATTTGACCATTAAAATTTAGTCATGAGGCTATAAATATCAAGATGTGTGACTCTTATTGAATATTAAGAAAACTAAAAATAGGTTTCTGATTCTAAAACACCTGCTTTATATTGGAAAATGACTATTAACCAAATAATCAAATGTTCCTTTAAAGGCATACATATACAAGCAATATTTCCCTTTTACATTCTTTATTTATTAGGCTCTTACATCAGCAAAACACCTTACTTTGGGAATAAAAGGAAAAGGGTAAAAAAACAACAATAATAACAATGGAAGTCAGATCTATCTTTGACGTTTTAATTGACAACAACAAAAGAACATCTAGAAGATAGTGTTCCTGATTTTTCTTTCCTATAATCTTTTCATGGCCACATGAGACTCTGTAATTACAAGGTTATAGGTAAATTCTCATCAAAATTTCCTTATTCAGTATCCATAAAACCTTAAGTAAAAGTATCATTAAACCAAAAGTACATCTATAAGGGATTTATCTTTCATTCTAAAGATTTTTAGAGCAGTTTTAGGTACATAGAAAAATAGAAAGGAAGGTACAGAAATTTGCTATATACCTTCTTGCTCCCCAGCATGCATAGTCTCTCTCATTATCAATATCCTCCACCAGCAATGGTATATTTGTTGCAATTGATGGACCTGCGTGGACACATCATAATCATCCAAAGTCTATAGTTTAGGGTGCACTCTTGGTGTTATACATTGTATGGGTTTGGATAAATATATAAATGACATGCATGCATCATTATATTATCTTACAGAGTATTTTCACTGCTCTAAAAATACTCTGTGCCTTTGTGTTCATTCCTCACCTACCTCCCCAACCTCTAGTTACCATTGAACATTTTACTGTCTCCATAATTTTGCTTTTTCTTGAGTGTCATAGAGTTGGAATCATACAACATGTAGCTTTTTCACATTGTATCTTTCTTTTAGTAATATGCAATTAAATTTCCTCCGTTTATTTTCATGGCTTGATAGCACATTCTCTTTAGTGCTGTACAGTATTCCACTGTCTGGATGCACTACATTTTATCTATCTATTCGGAGGAATATTTTAAACTAAGGTTAAAAAAAAAAAAAACAACGAATAGTGACATAGTAAGATGAAATCTGAGCTGCACTCAGAAAGGTTTCCCTCAGTCACATTTCAATACCAGAACTGATGAATTGGAATCTAAGCTAAGGGTAATCTTTTGGGCACACAAAGTGACTCAGTCTGCACTCCCTAGGAATCTAGGAGCTTCAAAATGAGCTTCAAACAAACATGATAGAAGAGAAGGCTAGAAAATCCAGGGGTTATAATGCTTAATGACTCCCATCTAAGCAAATTATACCTGGAGAAATACACATCTTATTCAATACATAAGCATTGCTACACATTGATTAGTTAAATATAAGAAATATAAGCTTAATTATGAAATTTCCAATCCTGCCTGAACAAAAAAGGCAACAGTGTGTACAAATGAGCCAAAGCAACCAACAGTAGATATCGACTCCAGAGACTGTATGCATTATCCATCTGATTCAGAATATAATATTATAGAGATTATACACTGAATAATAAAGAAATTATTTTAAAATTACAAAAGTGAGCAGGCAGATTTTAAAATCAATTAAATAGAACTTATAGAAATAAAAATAATTTTTGACATTAATTCACTGCTGTTAGTATTAAAAAATTTTAATTGTGTTAAAGAGAATATTAGAAATCGTTGGTGGGAAGATAGCAAATTAGAAAAAAAAAATACCTAAAGATGTTATACACTAAGCACCAAGGGGTTGGAAAATAGGAAAGTGATATAAAGGAATATGGAAAATAAAATTTTTAAAACCCCTAGGTCTTTCACATATTTCTAATTAAATCCCCTGAAGAGAGAGATGAGAGAGCAAAAAAATTCAAAGAGGTAGTTCTGTGAATTGTGCCAAAATTATGAAAGATAAAACTGTATAAACATGGAGAGCACAAAGAATGCTAAATAAAATATAATCTAGCATGTCAACAACAAATCACATAGTAGTAGTATTTTAGAGCACCAACGTCAAAGAGATTATCCTAATAGTAATAGAATAGAAAGTGCACATAATTTAAGGAAACCCAACAATTAGTTGAAAACTGGAAGACATTGGAATAATATCCTCAAAATACTAAGAGAAAATAAATGCTAACCTTGAATTGTGTATCCTGGAAAATTATCTTTCAAGAGTGATGAAATATTTTAAGATTAAAACAGAGAAATAAGCAAACAAAGTCTGAAAAATTTGTCCAAAGAGGCACTATTGCAGGAACTTATGAAGATGTATTTCAGCCATAGGTGTTGAGGTGCCAGTAAGGATATTAGTTATGAAAATTATAAATGTATAAGCAAATCAAAACATTAATTGGCTGAATAAAGTAACAACGACAACCACAGCAACAGACACAACTACAGTAATGCCAATTTTGGGGGTAAAAGTTCAAAACGACAATAGTGAATTTCAGAAGCAAGTAATTCTGGGAGAAAGAGAAATGGAGTTAAAATATTATAAGTTCTTAATGGTATTTACAAGGAATGTGTGATCACAGTTACAAGGAAACTCTCCCCTCCTCCAATGAATAATGCCTCCTTCTATCCACAGTTATGTATAATTTCCTCCTATATTGACTTGGGGCATGACCATTTGACTTACTTTGCCTAATGTTTAAACAGAATATTGAAAAGCACTTATGCATTAGGGTTGTCTTCTTCTATTGCTTGGGACCCTTCTGCCATCAAGAAAGAAGCTTGGGCTAGCCTACTGGAAGAGGAGACTTCTCTAGTAAAAACAAACCACCTTAGCTGGGGTAACCCAGGAACCGGTCCCTGGCCAATTGGCCAGATGATCAAATTTCCATGTAAGACCCCAAAGCAGAGCAGCTCAAATTGCTAAATTATATGATACTGAGAAATTAAAATCAGTATTGTTTTAAGCTACTAAATTTGGAGATAGTTTTTTTGTTTTGTTTTTGTTTTTTTTGCGGTACGCGGGCCTCTCACTGCTGTGGCCTCTCCCGTTGCGGAGCACAGGCTCCGGACACGCAGGCCCAGCGGCCACGGCCCACAGGCCCAGCCGCTCCGTGGCACGCGGGATCCTCCCGGACCAGGGCACGAACCCGCGTCCCCTGCATCGGCAGGCGGACTCTAAACCACTGCGCCACCAGGGAAGCCCTGGAGATAGTTTTTATGCAACAAATAGAAATGAATTTAGGCTTTGTAAAGTTATATGCATGGTAAGTTATTTTTTTTTAAATCCCTGAAAGAATAGAGTATACAATTTCCAAAACAGTAGAGAGGGAGAAAACTGGGGAGGATTAGTTATTTTGCAAAAGTGTGACAAAGATAAAGTCAGTGAAAACAAACAAAAAAATTATGTTGAGAGAATTAAGTCCAACATTTCTGTTCCTGCAAGAATATATAAAGATCAAACTGCCTATTACAAGATGGGTTTTCAGATGGATTAAAATAAAGACTTACCTAAATCAAGAAGACTTTCATAGTGTGAAAGTACAAGTTTAAGGAAAAAAACAATCAAAAGAAAGTAAGCATAGCTCAACTTCCTCTTCCACAATGATTCTTTTTCTTTTCAAGTACAAAAACTCCAGTTTCTCAAAGTTATGACATTATCAAAGGAAATATAGTGTGGCTTATAGTGCTGACACTATGCATGACCTTGTGCTTGTAATTTGTGCAAAGTTTAATAGATAATTTTAAAAAGTCTAGTTTGCTTACCTTGGATATTTAAATTTTAACACAGCTACTGACACATATTAAGCCTATAAATATATGCTAGTAAATAAACTTAGCCCATATCTGGTTCTAACTACAGTTTTTATTTTATATGATCAAATGGACAGCATTTATACTTGTATTTTATCTACACACCACCACTGCCAACAACAGAAATATAAAAACAAACAAGAATATTTATAAAGTTTCCTTTTCTATTAATTCCTACAAAGTTACCTAGCGTCTTTATGTCTTAATAATTACTACCAACATCAATTCACCTGGATTAGAACAGACTGAGGTCTCTGTCTCTTTTGTTGCTCTCCTCCCATTGGATAGAATATTTCCAGAATGTTAACCAAATCATATTATTACCTGACTAAAACTCCCAAGATATCTTCCCATAGAAGTTGAGTGGAATCTAAATTCCTTAGCAGGATGGTTAGGATGATAATGTTGGCACCATTGCAATGGACAGCAACGGGTATCTGTTACTTAATTCTGCTGTTGCTACTTTGCTCAACAGCACCATTTCTGGGAGTCACTAATTGACAATTTACCACCATGACTTATCATGACTTAATTAGTTCTGTGTTCTTTTTGCATTACTTGCTTTATATTTAAAGTTCTAGGTGGAAATTTTAATTTGCTGTGTATAGATAATGTAGCCATGCCCTAGATGTCTGGGTGTGGAGAGAGCAATTATCTGCTCCCTTGAGGTTCATAGTGAGAGGAAGGGACATGTCTCCCTTCATTGAAACGACATAAAAGCTACAGGTTCTACTTAAATTATCTCCTTTCATTGACAAGCTTTCTTATATACCCTCCTTCTTATGCTTATACTTAAAAAATAGTTTTGCCAAACAAAATGCAGTTATCACTCATAAAACCAAATATAAACTGAATTCCTCCCCTAAATCATATGTATTACAATATCCAACTTGTTACACAAGATTTCTTGATTAAAAGCTTTCTTTCCTAGGATTACTTTTTAATCTTTTGGACTAAATTTCACAGGTCATCGGCAACGATACACTGAGTGTGTGTGTGTGTGTGTGTGTGTGTGTGTGTGTGTGTGTGTGAGAAGGAATGAGCATAAAGAGAATTAAGATAATATATACATATATATATATATATATGACACAGAAATATTTAGAATATTGGTAGATGTTAGGGTCCTCATTTCTGGAACTGGCTTCTGGCCATGGCTAGTAGTTATGATTTTCCTTTTCCTTTTCCACTGACCATTCTTTGCATCCTTGCTTTAGATTTAAATGTTCTGGGTGGAGCTTCTAAATACTTTTTAGTCAATGTTTCAGCTATTCTGAATTCTGTGTTTGTTACAGTAATTCTATTCTTACCTCACAGTAATTCTATTCTTACCTCCTAAGGAATCTTGAACTCTTACTGGTACTTCCTATTTATGGTGGAAGTAGTACTCCATTAATTTCATTGCTAGACATGGGTTGTCCTTGCTTTAATTCACACACCTCTTGTTCCTATTTTCATAGAAGCAACAATATTTCCACTAATTATTTAGAATAAATCATCTCACACTATAAACTCTCTTTTTACTGGTTTGGTTAATGGAATGCCAAGCCAAAAATGACAGGGTAATACTTTTACCCACATATTAAATTAGGCTCTTTCCAATTGAATGGAACCTTGAAGGAAGTACTGTTTTCTTAAGAACTAAAATGTCTAAATCAGTGGAGTCTAGGCTTATGGAGAAAGGAAGAAATAATAAGAGTGAATCATTAAATGGAATTTTGAGATATTCCATTTCAATGTTAATTCCTTAGATCACAGTTGCTTTGATGAAGTGTACAGAAAGCTTCATTTTACACTCTAGTATTATTATTGTATGCAAGGTCTTCCTCTTTGTGTCTGGGAGGATCATAGCCTTGTCTAATGTAAACTCAAATCTAGCTTCTATTTGTCGTAACATGACTTGATGTTGTTGTTATTATACAGTTTATGTGAGGCTTCTCAAGTAGGCTGTCAATCTTTTTCAGCTCAAGGGATCCCATGGTATCTGAAGTTCAAATCATTGTTACTCTCAAACTATCCAGACAGCCTTTGATGTTAGCCATGCCCAGTTTGTATCAAATTGCAATTGACCCTTGAACAACAAAGGTTTGAACATTGTGGATCCACTTATACCTGGATTTTTTCAAGAGCAAATACAGTAGCACACAACCTGCAGTTGATGGAATCTGCAGATGCAGAACCATGGGTTATGAAGGGCCTAGTATGAGACTTAAGTATCCATGGATTTGCGTATATGTGGGGCTTCTGGAACCAGTCCTCTGTGGAGACTGAGGGATGACTAAGTTTCGCTACTTAGTCTCTGACACTCTGGGATGAGATGTAATGTTGTGTGACAAATGCAGATTCTTGATTCAGACAACATGGATTTAAATTCTACCTTCACTCTTTAATTGCTCTGACCTTGAGCAAGTTCCTTAATCTCTCTTTGATTTATTTTCCTTATCTATTAAATGGGAGCTATTTGGAGGGAATGCTGGTGTAATAAGTAAACTAAAATTTATTTTTTTATATGTGTACTGTGAAACTTGAAAGTTATAGCCTCCACAAAGAAATCAATGTAACATAATGGCTGACAAAGGTTTGATATGCAAATCATATAGGAATATGGGAGAGTTATAGGAATGGAGGGTCAGATACAGAAATAAAATATAGGTATATGAAGTGCAAGTTAAAATATGTAAGCTATGTTGTAAGTTTTATATTTAGAGGGAAAAGATACAATGTGTCAAAAGTTAATGGAGTTCAACTGTGTGGTTTTTAGAATGTTGAGTACAGCAGTGCAATGTTGTGTGATAATATAAAGTATATACATGAAGGTTTGGGCAAACACATATTCAATGGATAAGTAATAGCAAGAGAAGTAGTAATTATATGAAGCTGGATAAGAAGTAAAATAGGCACATGGGTCACCAGAGAATGTTCTTGGAAGATTTAGAGAATCTTCACATGCTGAAAATTCCTTGGGAAGTCAAAGCAACAATCTCACCTGAAGGAATGTGAGTCTTATGGACTGGCCACATTTAGCCACAAGTCTAAACTCATAAGTGGGCTGGATACAGAGATTCATATCAAATACATTGGACTGGTTGAAAGAAGTATGGAAAACACTTATTCTTTTTTTTTTTTTGGAAAACTTATTCTTTTTTCAGGCTGCGAAAGTAATGGTTACACTAGGAAAATTAGCAATGAGGTATTAGGCATAAATACTAGCTTTAGAAGGTTTCAATATATCACTAACAATATGGTCTTTGACCTCTGTTGTATTGTATGACTATATTTTATTGCCTAATTGTCTGTTGTTTCATGATGTATTGTCTTTAGTGTATTGTGTATTTGTATTCTCCAGAGCCCAAGTCAATCATTGTGAAGACCTTAGTAGGATGAAATGTTGACTATAAAGAACATTTAACAGTAAATTAAAAATCTATGAAAATGAGCATTTAAACTAAAAAGACATTCCTAAAAAAAACATAAATGGTTAATGAACTTATAATAGCACAATCATTCCAAATAAATACAAATTAAATAATAATGAGATGCTTGTGTTAATCTATCAAATAACAAATGCCATTTTTACTACTTAGGAAGAGTAGAAATGGTGGGATTTTGAGGCAGAAGAGCAGACTAATCATTTTGAATTCAATTCTATCCAGTAGAAATGGAGTACCCATTAAACTAATTGGCAGAGAAAAATCAATACTTTTTTTCCTCTTAAACTTTAGCTTTAAACAAATACTAAAAAGAGGATAAATTTCTTTAAAACACCACAGACAAAAATTATTGGCTTTACAAAGGGGTTTTCAAAATCCTAGGCAGCTCCATGTGAGATTCATGAGATTTTAGATGCTTTTACCCCCCTCCCCATCCCCCAACATACATGCTTTTTCACTCTCAGAATTTAACATAGTGTCTGCCACATACTAGGCACTAAATAAGTATTTATTGAATAAATAAATTAGTGATTTAAGTCAATTACCTCCCTTTTTATTAGAATTTGAAAAAAATTAATGCAAAGTGTTTACCTTAAAAGTTTCCCTCAGGAATCAGATGCAAATGTTTATTTGTATATAATATTTAAGATAAAAATTAATGTTTTATATATAAGGGTAAATTAGAAATTAATATTTTATATATAGGAATAAGATTTAATATTAATATTTCATATTATAAATAATATAAAATTATATAAAATAAAATAAAACAAATAATGTAAACTAAAATTTTAATATTATACATGGAGGATACAAATAGAAACATATCTTCCTAAAAACAACAAAGTACAAACCTTAAATGTAATCTAGACTATGACATATACTGTGAAAATATTTGTTACTAGTTTATTTCTTGGATTGCAAAAGATAATATTTTCATTCATTAAATAAATATCTGTTGAGAATATGCTTGGTGCCAAATACTCTACTAGACATTGGGTCTATATTGTGAACCAAACAACTCTTCCCACTTACCCCTTCCCATTCAAAGGTTAAGAGAGTACTGGCAGATAGGTGTTGATATTTCTCTTGGGTACATGCCTAGGATTGGCATTTCCTATGTCTAATGGTAACTCAGTAGTTTGTGGAACTGAGACAGTTTTCCAAAGTGGCTGCATCATTTTACATTCCCACAGCATTGTATGAGGATTCTAATTTCTCCATATCCTCTCTAGTACTTATTATCAGACTTTTTGATTATAGCCATCCCAGTGGTTGTGAAGTGTTACCTCCTTGTGGTTTTGATTTACATTTCCTTGATGGCTAATGACATGGATTCTCTTTTTATGTGCTTATTAGCCATTTATATATCATCCTTGGATGAGAAAGAATATTTAGATGCTTTTCCCATCTTAAAAATTAGGCTGTTTTTCCTTTGATGATTGAGTTGTGTGAGTTTTATATATTCTAGATACAAGCCTCTTATCAGATACATGATTTGTAAATATTTTCTCCCACTCTGGGGTTGTCTTTGCACTTTATAACAATAGTCTTTGCACTTTTTGCTGGGGTCCTTTGAAGCATAAAAGATTTTACTTTACACGAAATTTAACTTAGCTATTTGTTTCTTTTTTCTTTTCTTTTTCGTGCTTTTGTGTCACATTTAAGAATCTTTTGCCAACTCTGAGGTCATGAGGATTTACACCTATGTCTTTTTCTAAGAGTTTTATAATTTTAGTTCTCACAGGTAAGTCTTTGATTCATTATGAGTTAATTTTTGTATGTGACATAACGGTCCAACTTCATTCTTTTGCATGTGGCTATTTATTTAGTTATCCTAGCACCTTCTGTTGGAAAGACTATTCTTTCACTCATTGAATGGTCTTGGAACCCCTGCCAAAAATCGGTTGACTATAGGTATATGGTTTTATTTCTGGACTTTCAGTTCTGTGCCATTGATTAATAGGTATATCCTTGTGCCAGGGCCACAAACTCTTGATTACTATTGCTTTGTAGTAAGTTTTGAAATTAGGAAGTGTGTGTCCTACTGTATCATTCTTTTACAGGATTGCTTTGGCTATTCAATGTCCCTTGCAATTTCATATGAATTTTATTTTTATTTATTTATTTTTAAATATCTTTATTGGTGTATAATTGCTCTACAATGTTGTGTTAGTTTATGCTGTATAACAAACTGAATCAGCTATACGTATACATATATTCCCATATCCCCTCCCTCTTGCATCTCCCTCCCACCCACCCTATCCCACCCCTCTAGGCAGCCACAAGGCACTGAGCTGATCTCCCTGTGCTCTGCGGCTGCTTCCCACTAGCTATCTAATTTACATTTGGTAGTTTATATATGTCCATGCCACTTTCTCAATATTGTTTGCTGATTTTTTGATGATGACCATTCTGACCGGTGTGAGGTGATACCTCATTGTAGTTTTGATTTGTATTTCTCTGACGATTAGTGATGTTGACCAGCCTTTCATGTGTTTGTTGGCAATCTGTATATCTTCTTTCGAGAAATTTCTATTTAAGTCTTCTGCCCATATTTGGATTGGGTTGTTTGTTTTTTTTGATATTGAGCTGCATGAGCTGCTTGTATATTTTGGAGATTAATCCTTTGTCAGTTGCTTCGTTTGCAAATATTTTCTCCCATTCTGAGGGTTGTCTTTTCATTTTGTATATGGTTTCCTTTGCTGTGCAAAAGCTTTTAAGTTTCATTAGGTCCTATTTGTTTACTTTTGTTTTTATTTCCATTTCTCTAGGAGATGAGTCAAAATAAGGAAACACTCCTATTTACCATTGCAACAAAATGAATAAAATACCTAGGAATAAACCTACCTAAGGAGACAAAAGACCTATATGCAGAAAACCATAAGACACTGATGAAAAAAATTAAAGATGATACAAACAGATGGAGAGATATACCATGCCCTTGGATTGGAAGAATCAACATTGTGAAAATGACTATACTACCCAAAGCAATCTTCAGATTCAGTGCAATCCCTATCAAACTACCAATGGCATTTTTCAAAGAACTAGAAAATTTTACAATTTGTATGGAAACACAAAAGACCCTGAGTAGCCTAAGCAATCTTGAGAAAGAAAAATGGAGATGGAGGAATCAGGCTCCCTGACTTCCGACTGTACTACAAAGCTACAATAATCAAGACAGTATGGCACTGGCACAAAAAACAGAAATATAGATTAGTGGAACAAGATAGAAAGCCCAGAGATAAACCCATGCACCTATGGTCACCTTATCTTTGATAAAGGAGGCAAGAGTATACAATGGAGAAAAGACAGCCCTTCAACAAGTTGTGCTGGGAAAACTGGACAGCTACATGTAAAACAATGAAATTAGAAAACTTCTTAACACCATACACAAAAATAATCTCAAAATGGATTAAAGACTTAACTGTAAGGCCAGACACTATAAAACTCTTAGAGGAAAACATAGGCAGAACATTCTATGTCATAAGAATTTTAAAATCAGCTTGTCTAGTTCAGTGGAGAAGTTAACTGGGATTCTGATGGTATTGCTTTGAATCTAGAGTTCAGTTTGGGGATTATGGCCATCTTCACAATGTTAAATCTTCTCATTCATGAACATGACGTGGTTTTCTATTTATTTAGAACTTATTTATTTTTTTTCAAAAATGTTTTATAGTTTTCACATTAAAAGTTTTGCACTTTTTAGTTAAATTTATCCCTAAGTATTTTATTCTTTTTGATGCTATTGTGAATATGTTTTCTTAATTTCATTTTTAGATTATTAATTTCAAGTGTATAAAAATACAATTGTTTTTTGTGTAGAGATCTTGTAAGCTGCAATCTTGCTGAACTTATTAGTTCTTATAGTTTTTTAGTTGATTTCTTAGGATTTTTTTAATGTATATAAAATCATGTCATCTGCTAATATTGCTAATTTTACTTCATCCTTCCCAATCTGGATATCCTTTCTTTCTTCCTCTCTTTCTCCCTCCTTTCTTTCCTTCATTCCTTCCTTCCTCTCTTCCTTCTTTTTCTCTCTCTCTCTCTCTTTAATTCCCCTGCTTAGAACCACTAGTACAATGTTGATAGAAGTGGTGAGAGTAGACATCCTTATCTGGTTCCTGATCTTAGGAGAAAGTGTTCAGTTTTTCACTATTGAGTAAGATGATAGCTGTGGGGCTTACATAGATGTTCTTTATCAGGTTCATGATGTTCATTTCTATTCCTAGTTTTTTGAGGGTTTTCATTATGAAAGTATGTTCCAAGCATTTACTTTTAGGATCCTCCAAGGGACCTCTTATACTGGTATTTCTGCCGCTCCTGTGGCTGTCATTCTGGCTTCTTTCTAGACAAATGTCAAGAGTCTAGTGAGGCTATTCCATGGTATTGGTGGCTCGGCATCCATTTTCTTTGGCCAAATGGCCTACAGGGGCCTTAAACTAACACTAAGCCCCTCATGCAAGTGCATGCCCTAGGTAACAGTTCACAGAGTCACAAGCAAATATAAGTTCCTGATATGACTTTCAAACAGACTTTGTGATCAACAGTCTTTCCTGCTTCCTAATGCCTTCTTCTTGTGTGCCTTTTGGATAAGACCCCTGTGGATCTTAACAAAATCATGCTTTTATGGTTTGAATTGACCAATCCAGTGTTTGCCACAAAACCCCAAAGCACTCTGCCTGCAGACTCTAATAAAGGTGTGTGCCCCAAGTCTTGTCTCTCTCTCTCTGTCTGCACTCTGCGTTGACCTCTCCATGTGGCCCCTAGGCCTGCAGTGTACTTCCTCCAGGACCTGTGAGTGATACATTTCTCTATTTCAGTTTCCTTTGTGGTCTACTGTTGAACTTCAGCTCAGTATCTGGTATCCTGTACTCCACTTAACAAGTGTTAATTTAACAGTTACAACACCAAGGCTCTTCTGCTCTCTCAGGTACTTGTAGACACATTGAAACGGCTTGCAATATCTCTACTGAGTTGAGGATCTCTAATTACACAAGCCTCAATCTTCACAGTACCAAGACAGCTTGCATTCTGTTGTGAAGTGAGAAGAGAGATGTCTACTCATTTCGGGGTTATATTGTTATAGGTATCCTACAGAACTTAGTGAGACAGCTTCTTTAGTTAACTCAAATCTTTTCTCTTTCCTCTAAGATTTATCCTGCTACTGGGTCAAGTATCAGATACTTTGCTATCTGAAACTATTACTTTCCTTTGATTATTAGGCTTTTTAGCCACCCACACTAAAACATCACTTCATCAGATCATATTAAGACGAATTCTCTCTAAATAAGCTGCATCCCAAAACCTCATTTCATTTTGACTTGATAATCCAATGCCACACTTTTGCTCTCAGCCTTATCATCATGCCATATATTATTGTCTTGATATAAATAATATTTATGGTTCTAGGGTTTTGTTTTTCTTTATTTGTGCTCCCCAATCTAAATCACTGAATATAATTGGATAGTTGTGATGATATAAATCTCTCTGCTTCTTGCAGTCAACAGACTGCATTAATATTGCAAAGCTTATATTATTTTCCTGTTTAAAAGCATTTATACCTAATACCTATAAGATATTATTTAAACTAAGGATATACACTACTAAAATCAGATAGAGTATTTCAAAGCAGGGGACTAACAAAGATGGCATCTACTGGTAGTCAAAAGTCCAGCCTACGGTTTAGTAAACAAAGTAAGATGGGAGGGCTGTACATGAATGCAATCTCATCCACTCTCCTCGTTATGTGCCTACTTCCCTATAAGAATGCTATACGTTATGTATCCAGCAGAAGGACCAATTCTAGATCAAGCCCCTTATCTATAAGGTGCCCAGGGCTTCTAGTGTGTGTAGTGGGAGAAGGGTAAACAGAGAGGGGTGTGGGTCGGTTGGGAATAGAGGATCAGGAGAAAGAGAAAAAATGAGGTTCAAAACAGACTTTCTTCCAAAGGGATTAGCTAATTGGAAAAGACAGAATGTTGAACTTGTAGATGAAGGACACTTAGCTGAGCTACCATGGGGAAGACTGAAATATCAGACTGTCTCAGGCAAGTAGGAAGGACCCCCGAGTCTGATGACCTAATTTAATTAATCTCTTAGAAGAGGAGAGAGTGTGTGGTATCAGGGAAAAAACATACGTAATACATTTCTCCACTCCTTTCTACTTTGGTAACAAAGTATCTAAAGATGAAGTGTTTTACTAGAATCTGTATTTTTGATTAATAGACATTATCATTTTATGTTCTCTAATAGAGAACAGTTATTATCTAGGAATTGGGTCTTTATTTTATTCTACTCATATGAATATCACAATAAATTTTAAAAAGATTATATTAATGAAGAAGTTAACATCTTTCAATTTTATTAGGTTATTCAAGGGCTTATACATATAAAACTATGTTTTATCTAGAATCCTATTGAATTTTAGAGTTCTTAATCATTGTCCCTGTTATAAATGCTTTAAAATAAGATCCAAATGTTATGTCTGTTTCTCCTTCCTGGTTGTTACTTCTACATGGAAGAATTATTTTAAAACACACTAAAATTCCATGGGCTAGAAGCATGCTACTTGTTTCATGGGGTTGGTATATAACTTTCTTTTAAGATGAGAAAAAAGGAGGTGAACACAGCAAGACAGTTCTCTGCTTGAATGCTACTATACAACATCAGAGATTTTTTTTTAATAATTCAATTCAGATTTGTCTTCTGTAGCTTGAAGAAGAAAAATGACCAGCAGTTCCCATAAAAACATTTCCAGGTGGTTATTGGTTATCAGGTACAATTACACCTTCACAGTTAGGTATGTCTCAACTTGCTGAGGAATTGGAAAGTGATGCAAAGAACAAATCAGGAGGCATTTATCATAAATGATAATTAGAATAGAAAAGTATTGTTATATAGAAGATTATTATATAGATGTTATAGATTAAACTTATTCATGTCCACTTAAGACACAACAAGGAAACCGTATCTTAAAGCCAACTGGATAAATGAAAAAGCATACTTGGAAAATTCCATATGGTGCTCAATTAAAATGATACATTCTGGGGCTTCCCTGGTGGCGCAGTGGTTGAGAGTCCACCTGCCCATGCAGGGTACACGGGTTCGTGCCCTGGTCCGGGGGGATCCCACATGCCGCGGAGTGGCTGGGCCCGTGGGCTATGGCCTCTGAGCCTGCGCGTCTGGAGGCTGTGCTCTGCAACGGGAGAGGCCACAGCAGTGGGAGGCCCGCGTACCGCAAAAAAACAAACAAACAAACAAAATACATTCAAAAATAAAGATTTTAAAATAGTTATTCTCATATCCTGATAGGTGGCACAGAGGACATTGAACTAAAGTTTATTTGCCACAAATTCTGAGAGGCAGATTAATATGTACAAGTCAGTCTAGCAATTTTTCATTATAATAAAAGAGCTTGGTAGTGTCACTTACCAGATAACCTTAGAAAAGTAAGTCATTTGCCATGTAACACGAGGCATTTCCTATATTCTAAGTTACTTCATAGTTGCATTCAAATATGAAAACAGGATTTTAAAAAGTAAGTTTATCCTCCACTGTTAAAATCAAAAAATATTTTAAAAATTAAGTGAAGCAAAAATTTCTAAGAACTAAGGAAAAAACATGTTTATCATTAATATTTCTCTTACTAGGTTCAGTGTATTTTTTTATATGTTACATTAATACTAGAGAAACTGGTTTCCAGTATATTTTATTTCCTTGGACAGATGTATGGAAATATACTTTTTAGCACCGTGCATTCAGATCACTATATACCACAAAATCCTACATGGAGCTATAAATTGGCTTTCTCTGATAATCACTAACACTCTGCTTTGTGAAATCATGCTTGTAAGGAAAAAGATAAGCAGCAGTAAGTCTCTTCAGTTCTTGATTGTGCAATTTCCAATGCTGCATATAGCTGTAGTTTGAATCTAAAAAACTGAAGAGATGAATGGATACTATACTTAGGTTGTCCACTTTGTATGTCAGATGATTTAATTGAACATAAAGGTTGAGTTGGCATGAAGTGTAAAATCTTGAGAAAATTATTTTAAGACTATAGAGAAAGGTGTATAACAATGATGAAAATAGTTTTCAAACTGTATTAGATAAATGAATGGCTTCTTAATGGCTGAAGAGAAGTGATAATGAGAAATTAGGTAAAATAAGCATATTTATTTTCATTAAACTGTTGTCACAAGTTTTCATTTAGTAATGTATATTGGGGAAATATGAACAAAGATATGATCAAAGATTCATGTACTTGGATAGACTGTGTAGTTTTTTGTGTTGTATCAAAAAGTTAGAACCAACCAGAAGTTTAATGATAGAACAATTGTAAATGATAAATATAAATTGACATGATATGCCATTAGTAGTCATTACATCACTTGTTTGATGAATCTTTACCAACATGAGGAAATGGTACTGATAATTATAGAGAATTGATAAAAATCAAGATTAAACATGTGCGTACTAACAAGGATTTTATGTTATATACATATATGAAAATAAAATACTACAGAAAAAGAGATCATCATGATAATATTTTTTTTAAATAGTGGGATTTTTTGCATTTTGTTGTACTTTCCAAATTATCTACAGTGGGACATAGCATGTTTTATAATTGGACAAGAAAAATGATCAAAACTTTTCCAAAACTTTGATACAGTGACATCTATGAGAAATAGCTAATTTTATGTGATTAAAATTAGAAAGTAAGCAGAATAAATCCCATTCCACCTTTTCCATAGCAACGTGTTATTATACGTGGATAAAATTAATTTGAACAGAAATGGTTTTTTTTGTTTTGTTTTTGTTTTTTGTTTTTTTGCGGTACGCGGGCCTCCCACTGCTGCGGCCTCTCCCGTTGCAGAGCACAGGCTCCGGACGCGCAGGCTCAACGGCCATGGCTCACGGGCCCAGCCGCTCGGCGGCACATGGGATCTTCCCGGACCGGGGCACGAACCCGCATCCCCTGCATCGGCAGGCGGACTCCCAACCACTGCACCACCAGGGAAGCCCGTGAACAGAAATGTATTTATCTTTCACTCAAAGTAAAGGCCATAAGAAAATTCCTTAATAGTGTAAAATTATTAATGAAATTATTTTATCCTACCATTGCATAAAGTTAATTCTCATGTTATATTTATTTTTAAGAATTCGTTTATTTGTGTTTATTTATTTTTAAGAATTGACATGTCCCTAAATTCCTAAGACCGTCTTTGCCTTTTTAAATTTTGAAAATGTGGTCTCTGGGTAAAGGGTAATTTCCCATTATTTCTCTATTTGTCTTTTAAGAGTTCAGTTGCTAAATTCCTAGGGTTTATACTCAATTCAGATAGAAATTAGGTTTAAAGACAAGAAGCCAATGTTATCTTAAGTGAAAAGATTTAGCAAAGATGGAGTTATGTATTTATACCAGCATGGGTTGGCTTTTTCTGGGCACACTAACTTTTTCTTAATTAAGACCTACCTAGATATACATTTCAGAAGAAAAGAAACTCAACTAATAATTGCAGTTGCTTCACTGAGACATAATGCCACAGATACTTAGTACTAAAAATATTTCTGTACATTATTCAATAGTAGAACTAGACAAGGCTAATCAATTTGATTATAACAATACATAGAAACAGCAGTCTAATACCAAGGAAATAAAAACCAATAAACTGATTAATAGACAAATCTTCTATCAGGATTTTGAAGCACTTCTGTCAGGCTTTCTGCTCTAATCGTCTCTTGATGAACCTAACATGTTTAATGACTGTGAAATTGTATTTCTATTGAGACAATGCACATCTGGAATAACAGCATGCAATTCAGCTGCTTCCTGAGTACCACACCATTGAGCACAAGACTTCAAATAGAGTCCTCACAGTGAAAATGAAGTTTATTCTTTGACATGCTAATGCCTGCCTTGACTGGGTCTCATTTTAGACTTGCCAGTGCAGCAGACAACTTCAAAGTGTCAAGGGGTTACTTTAAAGTTACTGTAACATTTGCTTATTTTGAGGAATACACACTCTTACACGGTTTGGACCTTCTCTGTCTCACTTTCACCTTATCATCTTTAATTAGTGCAAAACCCATGAGTACCAGCCTGTGATATCAAATGGAAATGCCTGTTTGATGATCCAAATGCCTTAGAAGGCAAACGGAGGAGCAGCTGTTTTGTTTAAAATCAAGGAAAACAGAAGTTAGCACGGAAGAAAAGTGTGTGAAAACTTAATCAATCCCAAATGTTAAATGGCCTTGTAATAGTTATAAGATATGAAAGGTAGTAACTGGAAATGTTTTGTACCGAGGTTTCTTGCTCTACAAAGATCCCTCCCTTCTTAGCTCTGGTACTGGGGGCTTAGTTCAGACATGCAAATTACCCCTTGAGCTAGTATTTGGCACTGTCAGACTAAGGAATGTTCTGTGAGTGCAATTTCCCAGTTTGAGCTTGAGTTCCCACCCATGGAGGAAAACCTCTGAAGCCTGGAAGAGTGAGACTATGATAGTTTGAAAGTTTGAAGTTCTATGCCATTAAATGAGAGTTGATTCTCATAAAATTTGTCATATCTTACACCCATGCTAATTACATTAAAAATATAATAAGGTATTGGTGTTCATTAGCCTTTAAAAAATTGCTAGAAATATATAGAATACAAAGTTGAGTTTTGGACTGGATTATATTCCCAGACATAAGGAAAAAGAATTTTAATACTTGTTTTGTTTAGCCATAGGATCTGTAAAATAAGATTTTTTATCAAAACCACCATAGTATGAATAGAAATATGTATATTGACCAAAGTATTATCAACTGGTACAGACAGACAACAAGGTTTTTATTTGTATCATGCACCTTGTCTGGAGAACCATATCAAAGTAAGGTAAAACTGATGGAAGTGAGAAATTTAACAAAGTTGTTCCAGTTTTTAGATGGCTAGAGCTCTGGACTTATGACTGTTATTTATACCACGCTATATTGATTTGACTAATCACAGTTTTCATGCTTAGTTTATAGGATTAGATAATATAATACTTCATGCTATTTATATGTTAAATTGAATTGACTCAACAGCTGAGAGAAATGGTACTACAGTTGAAAATTTCTCTTCTGGCAGTAGCCTTACCTCCAATATAGCCCTCAATGTTGTAGCTGTTTCTCCCCTCCTTGGGCCCCAGAGAGTAGACATTTCTAATATTATCTCATACCCTCTTAGAAACAGAATGTCAAGTAGTGCACTGTTTCTGAATAGACTCTATAGATTTTTGTGTGCTTAAAGCAAGGGCTGTTAGTTTTAGTGCTCTTGAGTAAAACGATTAAACATAATTATCGGCATGATTTTGTGACGAAGCACATAACAAGCAGTGCAGTAATCTTGATAAGGCACCAGATACATCAGTGTCGATGTTTTCCTCTGAGCTTCATACAAGGGCAATGCAAGAGCTTCTACAGAGAATGCAGTCCATTAAACAGTGATGACCTAATTCATATTCAGGTCAGTAATTGGCTCAAGATGCAATGACTTTTCATAGACTCATACAATTTTCGATCTAAAAGAGCTAAGAAGACATTATGTACATGCTTCTTATTTTACTGAAGCTTGGGCTAAAAAGAGTTAAAAACAAAAAGGAAAATGTGCATGATGTGGTCATGAGAATCTTAGAAATTTAGAACTGAAGGGAATTTTTTATGTCTCTTATCCAAGTCCCCCATTTTACAGTTGTGGTAAAACAAAGCTCAGAAGGATAAATGGTATGCTTATGATCACATTTTAAGTTATAGAACTGAAATTACACCTTATGTGTTCCTACAGAAGTCTTTAAGCCATTAATGTCACAGACTCAGAAATTAGATTGTCATGACTCAATTTCTGGATCTCCTAATAATTATATCTGTGATTTTCAAAATGTTAATTAAGGTGTGTGTGCCTTCATTTTCTTACTTATGAAATGGGAATAAGAATGGAGCATATATTTTATTATATATATCTATATCCTCATTTGTCCTGAGGATTAAATGAGCCTATATGTGTTAAGTGCCTAATTCAGTGATTAGCACATGCTCAGTGTCCTTTTGTGTGTGTGTGTGTGTGTATGTGTGTGTGTGTGTGTGTGTGTGTGTGTGTGTATGTGTACGTATGGAGAAGATCATTGGGAAATATCTTACAGATGTGCTACTTCCTTCCTAAATAATTCAGCTTTGGCAAACTGTGGTCCATAGGCCAAATCTGGCCCATCAGCTGTATTCGTAAATAGTTTTATTGGAATGAAGCCGTTTTTATACATTTATGTATTGTTTGTGCCTGCTTTCATGTTAGAGCAGCAGACTTGAATAGTTGTACATAGACCTGCAAAACTACAAATATTTACTATCAGGCCATTTGCAGAAAAGATTGAAGACCCATTCCTTAGAACAGGGGTATTCTCTTACACAACAACCCTACCATCAACATAGCAAAGGAGTTTAACATTCATATAATATTGACTAATATGTAGTCCACTTTCAAATTACTCCAACTGTTTGCAGTGTATTCTTCCACCTATCTTCCCATGCTCTTTCAAACCCCTTTCTTTCAAATGCTAGTAGTCAGTGCTCTGATTCAAAAGGTTCACACCAGTATTTAGTCACTTAGAATGGGCCTTCCTTTGATATGGAGTGATTTTGTCACATCTAGGGATCTGCTACTTTATTTTCTTTCCACACAATCCCCAACTGACACTCCACTCTTGAGGGGCTTTACTTTTATGAAGCTGAAGTTTGTAGTTTCTTCCATTTATGTTATTAGCAAGGGTTCTGCTAATCTGTGATAGGAGATATGGATTAAAGATGTTGACATTAACTTATGGAAAATTCAGAGGCTTCCCTTCTCTTTATTTACCTTATTTTCTTTCCTGTTTTTTCCCTGTAATGTGGTTGCCTTATATTCCTGGAGAGTGGCCATTTTCCTTAATGTATTTTGCTTATTGTCTTGACTTCAGCTATCATGTTCTTCTTTAAAACATTTTAGTATATCTTATTATAAGTAGAAGTTGCATTTGTATATGTGCTTGTGTGTATTATTTGTATATCTATTAATATTTCCCAGGTTTTTACAGAGAGGAAAATCATTGATTAATGTATATTCAGAAGGAACCTTAGAGTTTAAGTTTCATATATAATGGCTCCCTAAAAGGGAAAATGTTCTCAGCTCCAATAACAGCTCTCCATTTTTTTAATATACAATTTGATAATAAATTCTAATGTTCTCATCCAGGTTCCAGAAAGGTTTCATTAAGGAAAATTACCAACAGAAGAATGGTTCTTCCATGCAATCTCATTTCAGGTTTTCCCTATGCTACACACAAACACAAAACTGAGAATATTAATAGGGTCAGAGTATTAAAAGGAAAATATCTCAGTCCATCTACTTGTGAGAAATTAACTTCTTTATCCAATGTTGATTTATCCCAAGCAGCCTGGAAATCCCAAGTGACTGTCTCACAATTACTCTATAAACATGTCTTCCTAGCTGGCCACTGCCTCATACTATGTTTTTAATTTTCTCCACCGGTTACCTTGGTGATGTCTCCAGTTGCTTTATACTTAAAAAATGGCATCTATGTTGCTGATGCTAGGCAAAGATATTGCTATGTCCTAAAATATCAATTTTGCTATCAGTACCTCCTAATATCAAGATTTAGAGCTCTTGCTGCCTTTAAAATAAATATTGTCCAGAAGGTTATGATGGTTTGACTTTTGAGTTTTCAACTTTACGATGGTGCAAAAGTGATACTCATTCAGTAGAAGCCATACTTGGAATTTGAATTATGGTCTTTTCCCAGGCTAGAGATGTACAGTGATACTCTCTCGTGATGCTGGGCAGTGGCAGTGAGCTGCAGGTACCAGTTAGCCATGTGGTGTGAATGATGGATATGCTTGCAACTATTCTGTACCAAACAACCTTTCTGGTTTTCACTTACAGTACAGTATTTGATAAAGTATATGAGATATTCAATACTTTATTATAAAATAGGCTTTGTGTTAGATAATTTTGCCTAACTATAAACTAATGTAAGTGTTCTGAGCACATTTATGGAAGGCTAAGCTAGGCTATGATTTTTGGGAGGTCAGATGTGTTAAGTGCATTTTTGACTTAATGATATTTTCAATTTAGGATGGGTTTATGGTCGTAATCCCATCGTAAGTCAAAGAGGATCTGTAATCATTCTTGTCAGTTTGCTGATATCAGTGCTGTAGTCCTTTCAATAGAAATAGTCATATAAGAGGTCTTTTAATTTTATTTTGTTTTTCTTTTACACTCTCTACGCCCTTGATCTTGGATACAAGTTCATGGATATGTGATTGTTCATTTAAAGGTATTATTTAGTTAAACATAATATTCTTTCACTAACTACTGAATAGTGTTGTTTTAACATAAAGCATTCTTCTATGAGATATGAGAGAGAAAAAAGGGAAAAGTTTCTATATTCACAAAGGTTTCTGTTATCCAGGATATTCAATATTAAATATGTAATTTAATTAAAATATGAGTAAAGTTGCAATAGTGAAACCACAGGATAATATTATAATACAGGCATACCTCAGAGATATTGCAGGCATATTTCTAGACCTCTATGCAGTAAAGTGAATCACAGAAATTTTTGGTTTCCCAGTGCATATAAAAGTTATGTTTATACCATACTGTGGTTCATTAAGTGTGCAATAGTCTTATGTCTAAAAAAGCAGTCTACATACATTAATTAAAAAAATACTTTATTGCTAAAAAATGTTAACTATTATCTGAGCCTTCATTGGCCATAATTTTTTGTAATAGTAACATCAAAGATTACTGATCTCAGATAACCGTAACAAATATAATAATAATGAAAGTTTGAAATATTGCAAGAATTACCAAAACACGACACAGACACACTAAGTGAGCAAATGCTATTGAAAAAATTGTGTGAATAGACTTGCTTGATGCAGTGTTGCCACAAACCTTCAATTTGCAAAAAGCAGTATCTTCAAAGCACAATAAAACAAGATATGCCTATGTATAGGTAGGAGGCTAAACTCTTGTAGAGGTCATCAAGGTCTTTTGGGGAAGTGATATTTAAGAATTTGAGATGTGGAAGAAGGATGAGATTTAGGCAGGTCAAAAGAGTACAGTGCGAAAAGTGTGTTTCAGAAAGAAGAAACAGCTCTGGTGAGAGCAGTTTGAGAAAATGGAAGATATACAGCGTTACTCAAGGCTGTCCAATTTAGAATGGTGTAGAGAAATGGTGTAGAGGCAGAAATGATTGCAGGGTCAAATTCTGAAAGATCCAGTAAGCTGCATTAAGGAATTTATATTTCCCCTTAAATGAAATAAACTGCTAAATGGTTTGGGTTTGTCAATGACATGATCTGATTTATGTTTAACAGTAAATTGCTCTGGGAGAGAGAGAGAGAAAGAGAAAGAGAAAGCTGCCATTTGCAACAACAGGGATCAACCCTAAGGGCATTATATTAAATGAGATAAGTCAGACAGAGGAAGACAAATACTGTATGATATCACTTACATATATAATTTAAAAAAACAACTTGTAAAAGCAGAGAGTGGAATGGTAATTACCAAGGGCTAGGTGGTGGGGGAGTTGGAAAGATGTTAAGGATACAAATTTGCAACGAATAGATAAATACGTTCTGGAGATCTAATACATAACATAGTGATTATACTCAACAGTACTGTATTACAAACTTCAAACTTCTCAACACACAAAAATGATAATTATGTGACATGATAAAGATGTTAGCTAACGCTAACATGGTAATTATATTGCAATATATAAATGTGTCAAACCAATACATACCACACCTGAAACTTACACAATATCATATGTCAATTATATCCAATAAAAGTTAGAATAAAACATTAAAAAATTAAAAATAGATAAATATATAAATAGCTCTGGGTTTACAGTAAAGAATAGACTGTAGAGGAGAACGTGTGGCAGCAGGAATGCTAATCAGCAGTTGTTTCTGCTTCTGTGTGAGAGGTGAGCATGGCTTGGAACAGAGGTATTGTGAGGGTCACAGAACTGGACTAAAAAGACATTAAGGAGGTAGAACCAGTAATGTTAAATGATTAAATATTTTCAAACAGGAAGATATAGCAATAATGTATGACTTTTTAGCATTTTGGTTGGGAAAGTAGGTTGGATTTTGTTTCCATGTAATGTGATGGTCCTGGAGGGATAAGTCACAGGTTTTGGAGTGGACTAGAGATACAGCATGAGTGAGAGTGATACCACAGAAGTAGGATGTCTAGAATGAGAAAAAAAGATTACCTAAGTTAGAGCTCTTAAATTGACCGAAAAAGCGATGTACAGAACAGAGAAGTTTTCAAAACAAAAAGAGAATGAGGACCCAGAGAGGTGGAATAAAAATGAGGGGATTACTTGGTCATGAAAACCATGTGCACATAATGAGGGGAAAGGGGGAAGATATGATGCTTCACATAGGTAAAGCAATTTAAAATGGAAGAGAATTAAGGAAACAGAAGTGGGTTTCCAAGCATAGTTCGTTCACGGCATAGCTGAGATAAATGGGGATTCTAAATGTAATGTGGACTCAATCTATATTTGTTTCTCTAAAAACATTTTGGTAAAGTAGAAAGCCTAGTGGACTGGTGTAAGCCATGAGGTTGAAAAACAGGCATATAGCAAATAGAAGGGCTTTAAGTATTATAGGCCTGGGTTCAAATATGAGAATTGCTGTTCATTAGATTGTTTCCTTGGGCAAATTACCTGACTCTCTAAACCTCATTTTCTTATGACTACTACATCACATTCAATTCCATGAGCATTACATTACATCCTGATTCAAAATGATGAGCACTTGGTAACTGTTTTCTGCTTTTATATTTTCTAAATATAAATATTTAAAATATAAGCCTGGGGTCCATGTTATTTAAACCTTGCATGGTCTCACATTTCAAGAATACTATTCAGCAAAATGAATTTTAAAAGAATTTTAATACTTTCATCCACCTTGTAAATTGTCCTATAAAACCCACAGTAATACATTTAAAAAGTATTTTTAATACTTTATTTTCTCATCAATATTCTTTCACCCTCAATCTGCTTTGGAACATCTCATATTTTATGCTGAAACATCCAAATTATCCCTGACAGCCCTGATTAGCAAGGCAGTTTCTCCACAGAAATGCATTACCTGCCTCACTTACTATAATAATGGTTTATTTCTTGCTTACTCTATAGCTTTGCCCCATGTGTGTTTCCATTCTAGGGCTCAGGCTAAGGTGCAGTCTTAAATTGGAGCACGTTCTTTTGGCAAAATTAAAGAACAACAGCATTGCTGGAAACGTGTAAGTGTGGTTAAACCTTCTGCTTAGAACTTATACTCACATGTTATTGGCCAAAAACAAGGCACATGGCTAAATCTGACAGTGGGGTGAGAAGAATGCTCTTCCCTTTGAAAACATTATAAATCACAAGGAAATGGGTAGACATGCATAATCATCTTACACAGAAGTAAATAATTGAGAACCATTACATAATCAACCATAATAGGCAACAAAAGTTTAAAAATAAAGTTTGATAAGTGTTTTAGTCATCATTCTCTTCACTCTTCAAATAATGACCCAACTCAGGCAAACAGAAGTAAAATTATCTTATGGAGGAGAGATGTAAAATGGGAAGGGAAGAACTCATATGTTAATAAATCTTGATCCTGATACATTATTATTACCAATATAAGAGCAACAAGTGAGCAATCTAGGAATCTAGGAATTTTTTTAAATCAGAAAGTCTACATTTGAAATTTTAGAAGGTGTAAAATTTCTAGGTAGTACGAATGTCTGAGATAAAAACATGCAAATCGGTGGCTAAAATGGGATGTAGAAGATTACTAGGGTTGAGGAGGTGAAGAAATCCCGAGGCTAAATTTTTGAATGAATGTGTAAAATGCTGGCAGGGTACAGAGTAGAGAGGAAGACTATGACCCAGATGCCAAAGCTTTAATTGACTGAAGGGACTGATACATGGCAATGACAAGGAGAAATGGAGGCTGGTACATAAGGATCACAGATTTAACTGATAATGGAGAAAGAAATATTTGGAAATATTATCAGCCAGCGATATATCATCCCTGAATGTTTAATGTCTTCCAAATTTGGATGAGGTGGTTAAAATTAGCAGAAAGTGTGGCTTAAGATTTTGGTGAGCAGGCTGCTATAAGTTCCTACTATACTCTGGTCTAGTTATACTCTAAAAAGATTCAGAACTAACGGTCTTTTTTAATACTGGTTGTTCCCCCAGATGGAATTAAAATGCTGATTTGTAATTCATCTCAAAGTGGCAGAATGGAGTCATTACCCCAAATGGGAGTGGATTTCAAATTGGAAGATCTGAATTTGAGCATCCCTTCTCCATGTCATGTAATCTAAGAACTAAATGAGTTCTTATTCTTTCCAGGTCTAAAATTCTTATGCCCTTAGCATCAAGCCCATACTTAATTTTTAGTGCTTTGCGTCTTTGATTAACTTCCTTTGCAAAGTTCTTGCATTTTCTAAGTACTTTTGCCTATGGATTTTCAATTGATTGAGACCCTGTTGTGGTTTCTTATCTACTCATGATGGATGAGTATTTTCAGTTCCATTTAAGTCACTTTCTATCTTCCAAAGTAAGGGAAAAAAAGGCCATTAAGTTTCTGCTGTTCTGAATTTGAAACACCTTATGATTAGTTTGCTGTAAGCTTTATGCAGTTATATTCAGCCTTTAGCAATCAAACTTCATTGTTTCACAAAATAATGAGAGAGTTTGAATCTGAACCACATTGAATTAGAATTCATTAAGACATCTATCATTAAAACACAACAAATTTTTGAATTTTAATTTATTAACATTTAATATCTTCTAGGAATCACTGAACTTTTAAGTCGTGAAAACTTCATACCATAAATTTGTAGTAATAAAATCTTTCTTCTCAAGAGGAAAAAGTATTGCCATAGTCAGTTAAAAAAAAGAAGAAAGATCTTTTGAGAAGAAAAAGTTAAAATACAGTATTAATTAAAGTAAAAATAATTTAAAGAAGTTTGAATGACATTGAATTTGATTTCTCTATTTTGCAGTGCAATGTAGAATAATATAAGGGTTTGGAAAAAATCTGCCAGATCCAAGTAGAATGAAAAAAACTAACAGAAATGTATTTATTATTTAAAATTTATCAACATTTACATGTATATTATGCCATATTGATTTTAGGGAAAAAATTGAAGGAGTGCTTGTCTCTATTGCATGATAAAGGACATTAATACCAATGGGCAAATAAGCACACTTCCATATGGAAGGAATACAGTAGAGAAAATTTTCTCTTAGGACTTTGTGTAATAATTATATGAATGCATAACCTTGAATTCACATGTACAAATGAGGATATAGGAACACAGTTACTTTGCAAAATATAACATTAAGCAATGTGCCAAGCCTAATGGGAAACCTATTTAAGGTAATCATCAGACTTATTTGACTAAAAGGTTTTTTTCCTGACCCAATGTCAGTTCTATGTTTCATGACCTATCACCATGCTGTACGGATTAGAGCACTAATCAAAATTAAAACTGAAGATAGATTTTTTTTTTTAATCAAGGTTTCATATTTGTAGAGTTACCTTTAGAGTTTTTAAATTCATTGCTCATATTTGAAAAATATTTTGACAGGTTTTGTTTTTTATTTCATATCATTTAAAAACTAAGGCTCTCTTCACTGGCATTAAAAAACCATTAAAATAATTTTTGAGGTGATGATCTGGATTACTGTATCTTACATAGCTCTATATTAGCTGAAATAACTTCAACTCATACGTATTTTTAAAAAGTTGAAACATGATTTTCATGGTATTTTTTGATAAATGTTTTATACAAATCCATTTTTTTTATTCTTTATTTCCAGTTTTTCAGGCTTTCTTTTACACCAGTAAACAATGGGAAACTGTCCCACTGATTGGCAAAGAATGCACACTGATGAATACCACTATGCCATACATTATGCAAAAGCCAAGCTGCCTGAAATATCCCTGTAATATGTTATTGTTCTCTTTGACAAAGAAGTAAAACTAATGGTGAATGCTGGTTGATTTTCACAATATTTAGCAAGGTCTTGGACTTTCTTTTTTTTTTTAACTGTTTCTGATTTTAGATTTTCTTTATTACCACATACATTGTATTTTAAATTTCACCCTATTTTATAGAATAACCAAGTAAATAGTTTTAATTTGTCTTAAGATTATATTTTACCTACTACTGTCAGTATGGTGGCCAATAGTATGTAATCTTTGGGACTTTGTGGTCCTTTAAGATCTGTACATTTGCCCTCTGTGTCCTATGTATGATACAGTTCTTTAAAATATATGGGCTTAATTCTAAAGTTTCATGCATGTGCTTATTTGATAATTATATAACATTGAAGCAGGTAATTCCTATTTATGCTAAAACAATTTTTTAAATGTCTGCATTTCTTAAATACCCCATGAAAAGAAATTCTATGAAATGACCCATGTCACCCCCAAATACTTTTGGAAAAATCTGGCTAAATAAAGTTAAATATTTTATTTGTTGAAGGAATTCACATTTGCTTTTATTTTTCACAGAATGCTGCTTGGGACCCTGCAGGATTGTTGTTTTATAAAACACATTCAGAGAAGTGTTCCTTTATCCTCTTCTTGTTATTGATAATGCTTGTACTTCTGGATTCCTTTTATAAATGAATATTATTACTGTAATTCAGGTTTCAATAGAGGTCTCTCAGTGTCTAGTAATGGCAAAAGGAAAAAATTACACTATAAAACTAACACTAATCAAAACTTTCTTCCTTTAATTTTTATCTCTGAAGCATAATATGCTGATTTGTTAGTCCATTCCGTACAATAGCCACATATAGCTAAGCCTATGTGTTTTTCCAGATAAAAAGCTGATTTCAGTGCTTGTGATGTCAAGGAAGTCCTAAATATTATTAACAATATTTGAAGTCATTATGTTTAAAAAGAGCATTCTTTAGTATTTTAAATGCCAGGACCTAACTATAGAATGATACAAATTTAAATTTAGGATTTAACATGAATGTCATGATCCTAAAAATGAATGGAAGCAAAAGGTCAAAATTAAGAAAAAAGGACATCAGTTAAACTTTTCACAACCTAAATCTTTATTTGTTTTAGCTGGAAGAAATGTAGTGGTAATTTGGTTAAAATAACACCAACAACAGATGTGTCAAGGCAAATTTTCTAAATACTTTTCAAGTTAAAGGAAAGGATAAATATTTATGTTGACTTCACTAAGAGGAAAAAAAAATAATCTAGGTAAAGGGAGTGAATACTGTTTTAGAATCAAATTCTTTATGAACCCAGAGACAAACCACACTTCTATTTATGCTTTGTTCTCTTGGCAGGTTGTTCTTAAATAAGACAATAATAGAAAGATTTGTCTTTGAGTAAATTGAAAATAATGCAGATGTTAAGAATTAATCTGTAGATCTTCCTCGTTTTGATACTTCACATATTTACAATTAATGTACTGATTACTTTGCCCTGGATTTGAGGTAGTTGTATTTTTCTATAAACAATCATAAACTAAAGCTAAAAGTAGCTCCTGATAAAATTTAGTAAGTGATTTTTACTTTTCTTTTACTTTTTAAAGATTTCCTACACATTAAGAGAAAAACATAATTCTATAAAATAGTTGTCAGATTTGCTTCTGGAATGATAGTAATAGAAGTCATGTCAAGTGAAGCAAACTTACTAGTAGATTTATCCTAATGATTGCATATTAAAATTTTAATTTTCACATACAATGAAACATAGGGCTGTCATCCATTTGTTTCTAGTAGGGTGCATTATTTTTTGTATCAGATATATAATTTGTTTTTGTGATAAACTTAGAGTAGGCTTGTCTCAAAATATCTGGGAACTTACTCAACATTTTTCTCTTATTTCAATGCTTTGAATAACTTACTGAACGACTCTGGCTAATTGGAACTTCATACATGGTTTCTCTTAGAAAATTCAGCAGCTCTCATAATCATTTACATTTTTTTATACAGAAGTGATAGAGAGGCATAGCTAGATGCTTAATGAAGAATATCTCAGAAACCAAACTATGCCTGATGCACTAAAGAATACGATTCTTTAGGAAGGTCAACATGAAGGAAACTGATGTTTCTTAAGCATTGCCAAGATCATCATGTAAGAACTATGTGCTGCATACCTTCATATATGTTGTATCATACACTAACTCATTAAGCTCAATTACTGAACCTCACGTTTTGAAGGTAAAAAAGTGATTTAGCTCAGAGAAATCAGGTAATTTTCCAAGGCTGGTTATTAATGATAAGAATTCCAATCTAGGCCTTCCCAACTCCAATCTTCTGCTCATTCTAATACGACAAATGTATTCACTTATTTCCCTGTCTCTTTGTTACTCACTGTTATTACAGAATACTTCTGTAGTCCCTGAGGCTTGTTCTGACAGTGCTATCATTTTTAAACTGCCTAGCTTGGGTGTGTTTTAAATCTCAAACTTTTTATTAGCTTCAGAAGATTTCTGGCATTTATTTTATATCAAATTCCTGGCAGAACAGGGTTCCATCTCTGCATAATGCAGAAATACTCTGACCAGACAGGCTACATGAAAACAAAGAACAAGATTATAGGTGCCTTGAAAATGGCAATATTCAGAAACTCCACACCTGAGTGAGTTTAAGACACTAAGCTAGCTGTTCTTCAGAGAAAAATGGTACTAACTTTTGAGAGACCATTTACATGCCAACACCTAGAGAAAACACTAGATGCATTTCAAGTATCAATTTCAAAATTTGGAATTGTATAGTATTTTCAAAAAGAAAAAGTCAATTCCCCATAACTTAAAATAAAAGGCTAAGCCTATGCAGAAGAGGAAAAAATTGTTTTCCTCTAACCCTCCTTGGTTCTCCATCTGGGAACCTACAAATTATACTGACAAAAGACAGATTAACAATAGAAAAACAGAGTTTATTAACATATGCTTATTAATATATGCAGGGGAAACTCAATGATGAGTAACTCAGAAAGGTGCTTGGAATTTAGATTTACATGGCATCTTAACAAAGAACAATGCAACCTGTAATGAAGTGAAAAGGCAAAGAAAAAGCAGATTAAGCTTTTAAGGCTGGAAACAGGGAAGGTTAATACATGGGGAAAACTAATGGAAGATAAGAGTTGCTTTAGTAAGGTTTGTTATGTACATTCCTCTCAGTGCCATCTCTAAGCTGATAAGAGTCTCCTCCTTTTAGGCAAATGGGGGAAAGGCAGAGAGTGGTTTTTTTGTTGTTGTTGTTTTTGTGTATGTGTGTCTGCTGTTTCTTTATAGTCTTTAGTTCAAAATAATCCTTATGTCAAAGTGGCTTATTTTGGGGAGGTGTATTCTCATGCCCTATACACTTGTGTAATTTGTTCACAAAACAGAACAAAAATTATTAATGAGTCAGTAACTTAACTCTTTGATTGAGTTTGTTAATTGCTTTTAGGAAGAAATCCTATGGCATACATGATAAAAATGACAAATGGTTCATATTTGCAAATATCTTTCTTCACAGTACAGGTTATATATATATACATTTTATTATCATTTACTTCAGTATATGGTCGGTCATGGTAAAAGAAATAAATAAAATATTAATATTTTAACAATAAAGGCATATCATCACCACGTAACAATGACAACAACATGAAAAATTAATCATCGTGGCTATTTTTATTTAACTACATAACAGCAGACTACCAGCACAAACAAGGATCAATGAATTTTGTTGTTGCTAGGAATATACTAATGCCTGTGGAGTGCATAGGGTAGCACCTGACATATAGACAGTGCTCAATAAAAATGAGCTATCATTATTAGGAAAGTACAAGAGTTTAATTAATATAAAACTTTCCTCAGACCTTCCAATGTGCAATGTGTGTGTGCAAGCAACACATGCAAATGTTGTGAGCTCTGTTAACAATGAGGCAGTGTCTGGCTCATTTAGGAAATCACTCCAAGCACTAACCAACTGAAACCTGTAGCTCACAGCTAATGAATTCCATATGTTTTAGTGCAAAGTTGTTCACTGCCTCTATCTTTAATCAACTCTACTATGTTGCTCTGAATGACTTGATAATGGTACTCCTTGATGTCTCTGAACCTGCTCTCCACTTTGTCCTCTGTTCTAGCCATACTGTCCATGCTCTCCATGGGAAATATTTTTCAGACATTTATTTGTAAAGTTTAAATGCTTGCTAAAAATGTATTAAAGCAAGATCTCAAAAAAGGAGGTTACTTAACATTTACAGTCTACATTGATGACTAACCTCCCCTGAGAACAGAGAATTTAACAGGAGTGATACCAATATTGTTATTTATTAAGGCTACTTAACAATACTTAATGAATCTATTATTACTTTATTATTAGTTTTATAACCGTTAGTTTATCCTCAGCAAATTCCTATGAGAAACATATGATATACATTACTCATATCTTATTTTATAAGGGACAGAAACACAGGTAAATTAAACTACTTAGAATTATGGGATTTTAGAAATAAAAGAGAACTGATTAATCATCTAGGTTAGGTTAAAAATTCTGGATACTCTTTAGAATCAGGAAGAGTTTTTAAAATCACTGATGATGATGACTGGGCCCTGGACCAGGAGTTCTGATTTACTTTATTTTATGTATGTTCATGGCTCTGTTTGTTTTTAATTTTAAGAATCCTGAGAAATTCTAACTATATACAGGAATGAGAATCACTAATCTATCTCAAAACTTTCACTCTAAAGACAAGGGAATCAAAATACAAACTGTGCTTTTATATGGCTTCATAACTATGTCTTATTTAGAGACAGAACTAGGCCTGGAAACTAGGGCCCTGATTCCTACTCCAGGGTTCTTTCCACTAATCAACAAGTGGCCATGATCCTCACAGCAAACACTTAGCATAGTGTTTAATCTATTTCAGGCAATTTTCTAAGTGCTTTAGATATATTAACTCATTTAATTCTCACACTAACCCTTTGAAGTAGGTATATATAAATTAATTACTTCTCATTTTATAGATGAGGATGATGAGGACAAATAATTAAAGGGTAATTAGAGTAATTAAACTTCCCAAGGTTACTTGGCTAGTACTTTGTAGAGCTGTGATTTAAATCTAAACCATCTGGCTCCAGAGTATTTTAACTGTTATTCTTCATCATTTTTTATAGCATGTTCTAATCTGATTTATGTTTTATTGTCATACAAAATGTCACATAATAACTCATTCAAAATACCATTTAGTACATCATAAATAGATAATTTAACCAGAAATTATGACCATTATTTAGTATATTTCATGAAACACTGTTTACTAGATTCTTTTAAACAGGTGGCTTACTATTATTCAAATCCATAGCTATAATACAGGTGTTAATCCGCAAAATGCTGATATAAAATATTTTAGTATTCACATTCACTGATTTAAAATAATATTCATACATTTACCATATATTTTAATTATATTCTATCTGATATTCTATTCTATCTATTCTATTCTATATGATTCTATTCTGTCTGATAGCTGTCTAGCCAATCGACTACACATCTTCTGGTCAGGGGAATTATGAGCTCAGACAGTCGGCTACATTAAAAATTACTCTTAAGAATGTGATTTTATACAGTAAATGATCAAAAATTCTTCCTATATATACTGAATAATCAGTAAAATTGCTTAGATCAGCAAAAACTTTGTTTAATCAATGGGGTATAATCCATTGTCAATCAAAAGTGATTAGTTTAGGAGCCCTGCCTACGGCTACCCAGCCAGACAGCAGAGAAGCCTTAACTAGCCACACTTGCTGCACAGCACCTAACAAGACACACCTTTGCAGCTGGGTGCTTTCTAGCACACTGAATGGCCTTTAAAAACATGACCAAACTACCAGAGGGTTTCTGTAGGCATGTGCTCCGTTTGTGATGTTTCTCTTTGGCTGAAGGCTTCCCTAAAATAATTTGGTCTGGAGAGATTTGAGAAGATAGTGGAAGAGTAAGATGCAGAGATCACCTTCCTCCCCAGAGATACATCAGAAATACATCTACACGTGGAACTTCTCCTATACAACACCCACTGAACGCTGGCAGAAGACCTTAGACCTCCCAAAAGGACAGGCTCTTGGTGCTCCAGCCAGGCGTCAGGGCTGTGCCACTGAGGTGGGAAGGCCAAGTTCAGGACACTGGTCCACAAGAGACCTCCCAGCTCCACATAATATCAAACGGTGAAAATCTCCCAGAGATCTCCATCTCAACACCAAGACCCAGCTTCACTCAACGACCAGCAAGCTACAGTGCTGGACACCCCATGCCAAACAACTACCAAGACAGGAACACAGCCCCATCCATTAGCAGAGAGGCTGCCTAAAATCATAATAAGGCCACAGACACCCCAAAACACACCAGCAGACGTGGACCTGCCCACCAGAAAGACAAAATCCAGCCTCATCCACCAGAACACAGGCACTAGTCCCCTCCACCAGGAAACCTACACAACCCACTGAACCAACCTTAGCCACTGGGGACAGATACCAAAAACAATGGGAACTATGAACCTGCAGCCTGCTAAAAGGAGACCCTAAACACAGTAAAATAAGCAAAATGAAAAGACAGAAAAACACACAGCAGATGAAGGAGCAAGGTAAAAACCTACCAGACCTAACAAATGAAGAGGAAATTGGCATTCTACCTGAAAAAGAATTCAGAATAATGATATTACAGATGATCCAAAATCTTGGAAATAGAATAGACAAAATGCAAGAAACATTTAACAAGGACCTAGAAGAACAAAAGAGGAAACAAGCAATGATGAACAACACAATAAATGAAATTAAAAATACTCTAGAAGGGATCAATAGCAGAATAACTGAGGCAGAAGAACGGATGAGTGACCTGGTAGACAAAATAGTGGAAATAACTACTGCAGAGCAGAATAAAGAAAAAAGAATGAAAAGAACTGAGGACAGTCTCAGAGACCTCTGGGACAACATTAAACGCACCAACATTCGAATTATAGGGGTTTCAGAAGAAGAAGATAAAAAGAAAGGGACTGAGAAAATATTTGAAGAGATTATAGTTGAAAAAATATGCTGTCTACAAGACACCCACTTCAGACCTAGGGACACATACAGACTGAAAGTTGGGGAATGGAAAAAGATATTCCATGCAAATGGAAATCAGAAGAAAGTTGGAGTAGCAATTCTCATATCAGACAAAATGGACTTTAAAATAAAGACTATTACAAGAGACAAAGAAGGACACTACATAATGATCAGAGGATCAATCCAAGAAGAAGATATAACAATTGTAAATATTCATGCACCCAACAGAGGAGCACCTCAATACATAAGGCAAAAACTAACAGCCATAAAAGGGGAAATCGAAGTAACACAATCATAATAGGGGACTTTAACACCCCAATTTCACCAATGGACAGATCATCCAAAATGAAAATAAATAAGGAAACAAAAGCTTTAAATGATACATTAAACAAGATGGACTTAATGGATATTTACAGGACATTCTATCCAAAAACAACAGAATACACATTTTTCTCAAGTGCTCAAAGAACATTCTCCAGGATAGATCATATCTTGGGTCACAAATCAAGCCTTGGTAAATTTAAGAAAATTGATATCGTATCAAGTATCCTTTCCGACCACAACACTATAAGACTAGATATCAATTACAGGAAAAGATCTGTAAAAAATACAAACACATGGAGGCTAAACAATACAATACTTAATAACGAAGTGATAACTGAAGAAATCATAGAGGAAATCAAAAAATACCTAGGAACAAATGACAATGGAGACACGACGGCCCAAAACCTATGGGATGCAGCAAAAGCAGTTCTAAGAGGGAAGTTTATAGCAATACAATCCTACTTAAGAAACAGGAAACATCTCAAATAAACAACCTAACCTTGTACCTAAAGCAATTAGAGAAAGAAGAACAAAAAAAAACCCCAAAGTTAGTAGAAGGAGAGAAATCATAAAGCTCAGAGCAGAAATAAATGAAAAAGAAATGAAGGAAACATTAGTTAAGGTCAATAAAACTAAAAGCAGGTTCTTTGAGAAGATAAACAAAATTGATAACCCATTAGCCAGACTCAAGAAAAAAGGGAGAAGACTCAAATCAATAGAATTAGAAATCAAATAGCAGAAGTAACAACTGACACTGCAGAAATAAAAAGGATCATGAGAGATTACTTCTAGCAACACTATGGCAATAAAATGGACAACCTGGAAGAAACAGATAAATTCTTAGAAATGCACAACCTGCTGAGACTGAACAAGGAAGAAATAGAAAATATGAACAGACCAATCACAAGCACTGAAATTGAAACTGTGATTAAAAATCTTGCAACAAACAAAAGCCCAGGACCAGATGGCTTCACAGGCAAATTCTATCAAACATCTAGAGAAGAGCTAACACCTATCCTTCTCAAACTCTTGCAAAATATAGCAGAGGGAGGAATACTCCCAAACTCATTCTACAAGGCCACCGTCACCTTGATACCAAAACCAGACAATGATGTCACAATATAAGAAAACTACAGGCCAATATCACTGATGAACATAGATACAAAAATCGTCAACAAAATACTAGCAAACAGAATCCAACAGCACATTAAAAGGATCATACACCATGATCAAGTGGGGTTTATTCCAGGAATGCAAGGATTCTTCAATATACGCAAATCAATCAACGTGATAAACCATATTAACAAATTGAAGGAGAAAAGCCATATGCTCATCTCTAGAGATGCAGAGAAAGCTTTCGACAAAATTCAACACCCATTTATGATAAAAACCCTGCAGAAAGTAGGCATAGAGGAAACTTTCCTCAACATATGAAGGCCATATATGACAGACCCACAGCCAACATCGTTCTCAATCATGAAAACTTGAAACCATTTCCACTAAGATCAGGAACAAGGCAAGGTTGTCCACTCTCACCACTCTTATTCAACATAGTTTTGGAAGTTTTAGCCACAGCAATCAGAGAAGAAAAGGAAATAAAAGGAATCCAAATCGGAAAAGAAGAAGTAAAGCTGTCACTGTTTGCAGATGACATGATACTATACATAGAGAATCCTAAAGACTCTACCAGAAAACTACTAGAGCTAGTCAATGAATTTGGTAAATTCACAGGATACAAAATTAATGCACAGAGTTCTCTGGCATTCTTATACACTAATGATGAAAAATGTGAAAGTGAAAGAAAAGACAGCCTCTTATAAGTGGTGCTGGGAAAACTGGACACGTACATTTAAAAGTATGAAATTAGAACACTCCCTAACATCATGCACAAAAATAAATTCAAAATGGATTAAGCACCTAAATGTAAGGCCAGACACTATAAAACTCTTAGAGGAAAACATAGGCAGAACACTCTATGACATAAATCACAGCAATGTCCTTTTTGACCCACCTCCTAGAGAAATGGAAATAAAA
>NW_020175526.1:1103607-1135038 GCF_003031525.2 Neophocaena asiaeorientalis asiaeorientalis
TGCTGGAGAGGGTGTGGAGAAAAGGGAACCCTCTTGCACTGTTGGTGGGAATGTAAATTGATACAGCCACTATGGAGAACAGTATGGAGGTTCCTTAAAAAACTACAAATAGAACTACCATACAACCCAGCAATCCCACTACTGGTCATATACCTTGAGAAAACTGTAATTCAAAGAGTCATGTAACAAAATGTTCATTGCAGCTCTATTTACAATAGCCAGGATATGGAAGCAACCTAAGTGTCCATCAACCGATGCATGGATAAAGAAGATTTGGCACATGTATACAATGGAATATTACTCAGCTATAAAAAGAAACGAAATTGAGTTATTTGTAGTGAGGTGGATGGACCTAGAGTCTGTCATAGAGAGTGAAGTAAGTCAGAAAGAGTAAAACAAATACCGTATACTAACACATATGTATGGAATCTAAGAAAAAAAAAAGGTCATGAAGAACCTACAGGTAAGATGGGAATTAAGACATAGACCTACTAGAGAATGGACTTGAGGATATGGGGAGGGGGCAGGGTAAGCTGTGACAAAGTGAGAGAGTGGCATGGACATATATACACTACCAAACGTAAAATAGATAGCTACTGCGAAGTAGCCACATAGCACAGGGAGATCAGCTAGGTGGTTTGTGACCACCTAGAGCGGTGGGATAGAGAGGGTGAGAGGGAGGGAGACGCAAGAGGGAAGAGATTTGGGAACATATGTATATGTATAACTGATTCACTTTGTTATAAAGCAGAAACTAACACACCATTGTAAAGCAATTATACTCCAATAAAGATGTTAAAAAAAAGTGATTAGTTTAATGACAGAGCTAGTGAAGAAATGGGATATCAAGAGCAGAAAGTTACTCTAGGAAAATGATTTTATAAAATATCCTGCCTAAAGAAATTATGTAATATTGATATTTATGAAGGATTTCAAGTTTTATATGTGACAAAGGAGGAAATGAATATGAGATAGTCTCATTTACCTGATAAGAAATTTCTTAGTATATGTTCCTTTGCTATGTTAAAATGGACTGATTTCAGATTATCTTTAGTAGTACATATTTGTCCTATCAGCAGGTAACAGAAAACTCTAGAAAAGTCAGAGTTTTGACATGTAATTACAAATTGAGAAAATGGATATTTTATAATGGATAATTTAAATATGCAGTTAATATTTTAATTCATAATCTGGAGGTATCATTAATTGGTACTGATATATTTTTAACTTGAAACTATTAAAGACAATGACTATTTTAAAAATTCTTTCTCATATATCCTAGAATGCCATAACCACATAGATTATAGATAGATAACTAGATAGATAATTTCCTGGAAATAGAGCATTAAACTATCTCTCTTTGAATAAAAGCTATTTATTATATTTACAGAAAAGTTAATAATATAATTTTGCAATTTTAGTTCTATTTGTTAGTGATGTTTAACTGTAAGTTTTTTTTAAGTTTTTAATGACTTTTTTGGGGACTTAACCTATGTTCCCTTATCCTGGGCCATGGTAATTATCCTCTGGGAAAAGAAAGTGAAAAAAATGCTGACCAAATGCCAGTTCTAATTGTTGGTGTGTGCATTTACCATGTAATTTTTCTAATTTATCATGAAGTTGCAAATGGACTTCAGAATTGATTTTATTTTTGATTAAACCCTTTATGCAAATTATTATGCAAATTGATGCCCCTGAGTTCAAGGCAGTTTGCCAATACAGTACCACTGAAACAGGCAAGAGAAGCATAGCATATTGAAGCCAGTCTACAGAAGCATTATGTATATGGTCATTGGCAGTTATCTGGTAGGTTTGTCTTATGCATAGAGCCAATCAGAAATTTAAAGACCAAAAACAACAGTAAAATAGAGACTAAGATTATTAGCCAGGTAATCTAAGTTGAGTAAAAACACAGTTATTTTTGGAAATGTATTTTTAGTCTTTATTTTCTAAATTTGACTTGGTTGATGATTTGATTAATTAAGCATGCTAGATAACTTGTCCATCTATATTAATTTGAAGAATATATATTACATATATGAAGAATACATATCAGAATAATTTTATAGGAATCAGTTTACTTTTTTTTTTTTTTTTTTTTTTTTTGCGGTACACGGGCCTCTCACCGTTGTGGCCTCTCCCGCTGCGGAGCACAGGCTCCGGACGCGCAGGCCCGGCGGCCATGGCTCACGGGCCCAGCCGCTCCGCGGCATGTGGGATCCTCCCGGACCGGGGCACGAACCCGTGTCCCCTGCATCGGCAGGTGGACTCTCAACCACTGCGCCACCAGGGAAGCCCCGAGTTTACTATTTTTAATTTTAGCAGCTGAAAATAATTTGAAATTGTGAACAGACAGGTTCTTAGTAGTTTCTTTAAATCATCTTAATTCTTTAAGTGAGATAATCTGGTGAGATAAGGGTACAATTGAAAATAAGTAAAATAGAAAGAGTTGTGACAATCACCTAAAATAATTTATGTTAAAGTGCTTTGTAAACTTAAAGCAAAAAACCTCTTAGTTTTGACAGAGATCATCTTATTTTCAAGCTTTACTGAGCTGCCTCATTCTGGTGTACCAATAAAAAAGAAGGCAATTTAGAAATACAAATTTTCCTTTTTAGATATTTCTTTAACTTGTATATTTGTTAATCTGAATTGATATTCTCTGTTATCTCTTCTGAATTGTTAACAAAAGATCCCATATCAAGTCAGTCATTCAATATTTTTAATAATACCCTCTGTACTAGTTACATCATGGGAGTATTCTAAAATCCTACACAACACAGTTAATTTGCACTCACTAATCTTTCATAGTAACTATTCAAGAAATGTTTAGTGTCACAAATTCAGGTAAAGTAGAAAGGTTTTGCAGTTTCAAAATATTTGAGACACAATGGTCTTTATTTTGATCCTATATTTAAAATACTGTTTAAAATTTCTTTTTATATGTATACTCCAAACTTAGGCTATGAATAAGGTCTCACAAAATTGCTGTTATTAAAAATATAACAGCACAGGGACTTCCCTGGCTGTCCAGTGGTTAAGACTTTGCCCCTCAATGCAGGGGTGGGGGTTTGATCCCTGGTTGGGGAGCTAAGATTCCCACATGACTTGCGGCCAAAAAACCAAAACATTAAACAGAAGCAATATTGTAGCAAATTCAATAAAGACTTAAAAAATGGCCCACATCAAAAAAAATCTTTAAAAAAATATATAACAACACATAACCCAAGTTTAAAATCATATTTCTCCTCCTCAAGGTTTTTGTCTATTAAAAATACATTTTATTTAAAAATACTCTCAAAATATATATTTAGCAGAATTCAAACATTCCATATAGACACTTAAGATATCATTTTTTGTCTTTACGTTATCCAGCTCATTCCCAAACAGCTTTTACTCCTAGGTCATGTAATATAATCAAGTTCATATAATAAAGTCTATTGATGCTCAGTAAACTTCTAATGAATCTATAAACAGTTTGTGAACAAAATCTGATATGAATTATTTGATCTAATGTATTGATTGGATTCCCAAGTAAGAAAGGTTAAAAAAAAAAATCTATCTAAATGAAATATACACAGGCTGTTGTAACCCTACACTTCTCTCCAACTATGCTTAAAATATAGATTTAACATTAAAAAATGATGGAAAAGCTGGTTAAAATTTAGTTTCAGGTAGTCACAGAATTCTCTCTATTGGATTTTTGAGACTCTAAGTGTTCTAACTTCGTTTTAAAAACCACACTCTGCCCGAACTTGGGCAAGAACATAGGCAATGATTTCCTGTCTTTAGTGCATAGTAATTTAAGTAAGTAAGTTAAGCAAGTTGAAAATGTATTTATTATGCTCCTTCTGTAAATATTGTGACTTTGTCACTTTTTGTCAAACCTAGAAATGTATATTTAGGTTATTTCCATCACTATGAACATGCTTATGTTATTCTTTGGGCTTGATTTCTTGGTTGCTCTGAGCATTTCTGGTTTCAGTAAAATAGTTGGATTAGAAATCAGACTGTGCTCTGCCAAAAAAAAAAAACGTGCAAATTGAAAAAATGGAATCAAATTTGAGGGTTATTTTCAATCCTTAGTTTGCCATTTGAGATTTTGCAAATTCACTATGTCCATCACCAAGGTTATCATCTTTCTCCTAAAAGTCACACCTCTTTTGTCTTCTCTGTCTTATATTCACCTAAACCAAAAAACTGGAGTTCATTCTACACTGCACTCTGTTGCTGTCTTCTCACATCTGGTCAATTAAAAAAATATTTTAACTTCTTAAATACATCTGAACTTCAAAATGTGTTCTCCATTTCCACTAAAAGATACTCCAGTTTTCTGAAGTGAGACTTGGGTAGCTCTCTCCCAAGGTTACCTTATTTTCCCACAAATCTCCCCCAACTTTAGTCATCCCGACCTACCCCAGTGTTAGTGACCCCCTCACTCCTTTCCCAGTCCACTGGTCTTACACACTAACACACACACAGTGACACACTATATACATATACTGTTCAGTTCCTCGAATGTTCCAGGTTTTCTCACGCCTCTGTGCTTAAGTGATTTTTCCTAACTCCTTTGGCAAATTCTGGAAGATTTGAAGTTTTCATCAAGTACTATGTTCCTATGGAAGCTTTTATAATCACTTTAGGCTAGATTATGAGCATCTCTCTTCTTTGGAGGCGGCAGAGAACAATGCTAATCTAGATGACACACTTAAGAGGAGGAGAAGAGGGACATTTAGAGGAATCCTGCCTGGTAAATTTTTGTTGTTTCCTTCCTTGTTTTTAACTACATGACAACATCAGTCTGAAAATGTGAAAAGGTGAGAGTGAAATACAGGCTTTAGGTGAAAGGGGTTATTTTAGAATGGGTACTATGGAAATTATATAAGAGAGTTGAGTTGGCGTTAAGTAAAATGATTTGTGAGTGACACTGAGTGCTTAATAATGGTTGGAAATGATAATGATGAGTTTGTTTTCAGAAGTCAGAGTTAAACACCTTTACCTGAAGCCACCTGTCAGTCTGGGAGTGGTAAAAGGGGAAACTGATTAAGAATTAACCAGGTGTAAGAATTAGAAGGTCAAAAATCAGTGAGAATTTGAGGATGATTAAAATAGTATCATAAAAATGAATTATAAGGAATCTAGGCTGATTTAGGTGGCAAAGACAACATGTAAAAATAGACCCCAGAAAGCTCAAGGCTTGGCAATTTCAAGAAGTAGCACAAGCAATTCAATAAAAATACCAATGGCAAAGTAACTTTCTGAATTTCTAACAAGTGTGTCACATATATATTTAGTAGTATAATAACCCTGATTAATGTTTTGGGACAAACATAATAGATGCATTCTTAAACGTATCTATACTTTTTCCCTCTGCAACCAGCAAAATACCTATCAATTTACATTGCTCTTCCAAAGTTACAGAGATTAAGATAATAAATAATTGAAAGGATTTATTAAGCCTTCACCTGGTACTATAAAAGCCTTCATCCGTTCCTATAAAGTTTGTTAAATATAGTATTTATTTTAAATACAGAATTCTATGCATTTTAAAAACATGTATTTGATGCCTAAATTAGCATTACACTGTGGCTCCATAGTCATGCAGTTAAAATGAGACTTTATATAATATTTCATTAAAAATAATAGATACTTTCAAAACAAGGTAAATAAAATTATTTAATATAGAGTAGTAAAATTCAGGTCTTTTGCTAGTATAATTTAACAAAAGAACTTGGGAGAATGCATCCTTGCATTTTTAATTAATACGATTTAAGAAAATTAAAGGAAAGATTTTGAAATTCTAGGATCATCCCTGTAGGCAAAAAATAAGCCATTTAAAAATTATCAGATGCAAAATTAATTGATTTAAATTCAATGGATTGAGATATTTCTAATCTAGCTTTTTAAAATGCAAGTGAACTTAAACTAGCAATGGACTTTCAAAAATACATTAAATACCTTGTAAATTTAAGACAAATTTTTTTCTGCTAATGGTGTGCTTTATTATCTTTGTTACTTACAAGAGTTCTTTCTGTACTACATCAACAATAAAAATTCGAAGCAGCAAACATTTATACAAATCATAATGAGCATATTTTAACTACATGAAAGTACCTCTGATTTCACTGATAAATTTATAGTGGCAGTATGAGCTAAATTTCTAAAATAAAAATGACTGAATTGTTTTTTTAGAAAACAGGATCCAGTTGCTTAAATTTTATCATTTTGTTCAACATGAGTGAAATAAATTGTTGGAAGATTAATTTATAAAATAGATGCTCTGGGTTACTTAAGAAGCCTTAACTCTTTTAGCAGATTGTTGTCTAGATAACTGCGGAAATAAATGAATATTTTCATTTATATCCTGTCTTTGTTTTAGTGATTTTAGAATTTATATATTTGAGTAACTACATTTCCTCATTTATTTTTGTTCATGACTATATTATTTTTCCAAATTAATCTTCAATATACCCTACAATAAAGATCATAAATTATATTTTGTCTAACAATGTATTTTTTTAAAGACTTTATTTTTCAGGAGCAGTTTCAGATTCATAGACAAATTGAGAGGACGTTACAAAGATTTCCCATTTACTCTCTGCCCTCACACATGCCTCACCTCCCCCATTATCAACATCACTTACCAGAGTTTTTTGTTTTTTACCAAGGATGAGCCTACATTGACACATCATAGTCATCCAAAGTCCATAGTTTACCTTAGGGTTCACTCTTGGTTTTGTACATTCTATGGATTTGGACAAATGTATAATGACATATCGTAATTAAAATATCATACAGAGTATCTTTACTGCCTTAAAATCTTCCATGGTCTGCCTATCTACCTCTCTCTTCACCTGCACCCTTATCAGTGACTGATCTTTTCACTGTCACCATAACTGTATCTTTTCCAGAATGTCATAGATTTGGAATCATACAGTTTGTAGCCTTTCAAATTGGCTTCTTTCACTTAGTAATATGCATTTGATTTCTCCATATCTTTCCATGGATTGATAGCTCATTTCTTTTTGGTGCTGTATAATATTGTCTTGATATACCACAGTTTATCAGTTCAGGTACTAGAAGACATTTTGGTTGCTTCCAAGTTTCAGCAATTATGAATAAAGCTACTGTAAACATCCATGTGCAGGCTTTTGAGTGGACCTAAGTTTTCAGCTCCTTTGGGTGAATGCCAAGTAGCACAATTGCTGAATCATATGGTAATACTTTGTTTAGTTTTGTAAGAAATCACCAAACTGTCTTTCAAAGTATCTGTACCATTTGAATTCCCACCAGCAATGGATGAGAAATCCTGTTGGTCCATATCCTTACTAACATTTGGAGTTGGTGGTTTCAAATAGGCAAAACCAAAGCAACATTTTATAAGAATGTATATTTAGGTGGCTGAAGGAAATGATTACCAAAAAGGCATCAATGATTATCTCTGTCAGGTAAAGTGGGTTTTGATATCTGTCAGGGACAGTGGAAAAAATCTGGAGTTCTGATAATATTTTATACTGTAACCCAGGAAGTTGTTACATAAGTGTAACAACTTTACACTCATGTAAAGTGTAATATAAGTTAACCTGCATGTTTGTTTTATTTCCTTTTTTGTATGCCTATTCATTGACACAATTAAAAGTGTCAAAAAACAAAAGAAATAGAGTGACTTAGAAATTGGGAAAGTACAATTCCCATAAAAGTAACATAGACATGTGGTGGAATCAAAATAACTTTCACTGATCATAACCAGTGCGGTAATTCTGTTAGGGTGTCAACTCTGGATATAAAATTATTAGGTAAAACAATATTGCATTTAGTTCTTTTACAACCTATTTTTCTTGATCAAAGACTTTTGAATGTCAAAGAATTTATGGCGGGTAATTAATTTAATTAGATTTTAATCATAAAAGTACAGTCAGCATTTAAGTGATATATCATATTAAAATTTATTAAATAAACTTCTAAAAATGGAAATTTTAAATATGCAAATTAAATAGTTCAAATTAATTTTAATCACTGTTTTTCTGTTTGCCAAAAAAAATAAAGGAAAACGGAAGTAATAAATGGTGACAGATTACCAAGAGAAAATAATTGTAAAATATTTATTAACTTTATTTTTCATTTGGTTAAAGAATAAGCCGCTAAACTTAATTTGACCTAGAAACTAAATATATAAACATATAATAGTCCCAGCAGCCCTAATTAGTTGGAGAAACTGAACTTTTACCATATAACCTTCAAATCATCTCTTTGAATTTACTCTTTGCTTCTAAATCTCACTGTTTTCCCAAGTGTTTCATGTGTCTCATTTCATATTGTTAATGAAACAACTCAATCAACAAGCCAGGTTTGTACGTGAGCAGATTTAGGCTGAGGTGGAATTAAAAGCCAAGCACTGCCCTATACATTTTTATTTTCATTTTTAAAAGTGAAACATTTCATCACCTTCTAATGATCCATTCAAAACTTGCATTTTAACTTGATCATATTTTGTCTACACTTAGTTCTCCTCTGAAAAGATAGATCTGCAGGAAAACAGTGTTAATCTGATATATTCACCTTTCTTGTTTTATAATATAACAAGTATTATAATAATGTATAGCTATAATAATAGCCTTTTGTAATTATGTGATTACCTTTTTTTTCTCTTATTGTGTTTCTACACATTTCTCTGTTTAGATTTACTCAAAATATTAAGATGCACGTATACATACATACAGGCACACACACACAAAAGTTTACAAATGCATGAAGACATGGAGGGGTACAGCATATTCAGAATTAGAAAGAAGTTAGGGTTAATCAGAAACCCTTAAGCAGCTCTAAATATTGGAAACATAAACCAGTCCTCAGCCACACAATTCAAAAATAAAATATATAATACTAAACTGAAATAATGTATAAGGAAGTCAAGTGTTATTGTTTTTCTCTAGAACACAAGAATGTTTTCTAGAGGTACCCAATATGAAAAATTTTTCAACAGAAATTCTGCTTCCCCTGCTTTGATAGAGAGAAAGAGAGAGAGAGAGAGAACTAAAATAATTATCTCAATAAACTCAACACTTCAATACCCAAACAATCTTGCTATTGAAACACTACCTCAATCACCTTCACAACTGCCAGTGAGGTTAACTCTGAAAGAAGTGTTTGCATTTCATAGTACATGGGAAGCCTCAAATATCATGACTTTTAATAGTATGACTGTAGTAAATCATTTGAAATTTACGCCTCAAATTATTCATATACCATTTCAGAGCAGGACCCACCAGCTGCTGTGTCACTCAACAAAGACCATCAAGAGTAGTAGTGCTAAGAGACAGATCAGGGGACTAGAATCTCATCCAAAGGTACAGAGTGCAGCAACGGTGGAACTGTTTGAAAGGAAACAATTAATGGCAGAGCAGATGGGTTTAGAGATGCAACTTAAGACCCCTCTGGGGTTTTCAACAAATACCCTTTTTATGGTGAAATATGTACAGATAAATATATATGTTTTGGAGGACAAGATTTGATCCTATGAAAAAATGGGAAAACAAAATTAGGATAGTGATATTAATGAAATCTTGTTTGCCCTAAATGCTTATAAGGTCTTTTGATGCCCAGGTTATACTAAGATGGTTAAAAAAGTGAATCAAGATAACATATATCTAATAATAAATTATTTCTTAAGTGAGTAAACACTGTTTGGGTTCTGGAAATCATAGCTATATATAATAGTTTTGAAATTTAATAGTGCAAGGAGTTGCTACCCTATTCACACATATATATACACACATAGGTACATAAAGCAAAATAGTTCTTTTTAGCCCTGTCTCTGAAGTTGTGGAATACATTTTATAACATGAGCCAATGTAGGACTGTAAATATAAGTAATACTTTTTTTTTTTTTTTTTTTTCGGTACACGGGGCTCTCACTGTTGTGGCCTCTCCCGTTGCAAAGCACAGGCTCCGGACGCGCAGGCCCAGCGGCCATGGCTCACAGGCCCAGACGCTCCGCGACATGTGGGATCTTCCCGGACCGGGGCATGAACCCGCGACCACTGCATTGGCAGGCAGATTCTTAACCACTGCGCCACCAGGGAAGCCCCTATAAGTAATACTTTTAAGTAAATTCAGAATGTATTTTATTGTTGCAATTTATATTATTGACAAGAGCTGAAACATGATCTATTAATTGCTATATATGCAAAAATTTTAAATATTTCTAACCTTAAATGAGAATCAAAGGGAAAGTGTGGTTTGTTACTTGTTAAGCAATAAGAGCCAGATGGTTGGGACTAAACATTTACTCTTGGGTGTTCAATGTGATATCAAGGAATAGGAAAGCAAAAGGCCATGTCTCACAAAGAAAAAGCAAGGTTGAGTATATCCACAGAAGAGTAAGATTGGCCTAATTAAGAGACCTCTTATTACACATTTGTACTGAGTAGTACATTAAAATATTCAGGATTAAATCAGCCCCCGAGTTGGGGAAACACACACACACACACACACACACACACCAAATTTGAAAACAGAAATGGGCAGAAACAGTGCAGGTAACCAAGAATAAATTTCTCTCAAGAAGTGGTTTAGCTTAGTCCTTTGGAATCTTCTCTAACTCACCACTAAAGACATTATTTATTTCAAAGTATGATGTTAGTAGGATACTTATGTAGACAAGATACTGCCTAAATTTGTGTTTTGATATCTTTGGACCCATCTTTATCTGGTATTTTGTGAAAGGCAATCATCTGTGACACCCTTTAGTTTACTGCTTTCATGTAGAAATGCTAAATATGTATACTGTCTGAACAAGCTTGGTACTGGGAGTCATTATCTAGTTCAATATATAATTTTCCTGTACAATTTCAATTTGCTAAAAACTAATTTAGGACTAAATAAATATTTAGGCATTCAGGAAAATAATTTTCACACAAATGAGCTTCTGTTATTCATTATTTTGGCTTTGTCACTCATACAAAAGTCATTGACTCCTACCTTCCTGAGTCTCATTGCTATCCCAGAGACCATCTTCGAATACCCAGTCTCCTTTCCCTCAATGAAATGCAAAAAAAAAGAGTACAAATTTAAGATTCATTCTTTATCTTTCTAAGTTAGTTTGTTATGTATATCCAAAGGAATAAATTGTGCTTAGTAGAGTTTTCAAATGAATGAAATTTTAGTTTGTGAAGAATTTTCTATATTTAAAGAGAAAATATAATTTATTAGTTATAATCTGCATCACACCCAAGGTTGTTATTAGACAAAAGATGTTTTATAAAGTGTTATCATCTTCATAAAAGCCATTCCCAACTTGAACGGCATGGTGAGAACGGGTGTGATGAAACACAAAAAGAGGATTTATTTTTTTCCCCCTGTGGAATTGATGGAGAGGCAGGTAAACCCAGATTTCAAAAATCTGGAAGGTGTGAAGGCTGGAGACAGGAGGCGGATTTATGTGTGTGGGGGAGGAACCCATGTAGTAGATACTGTGGTGTGCCTCAGTTCGCTGCCTTAGGCACTGTTTTCCTCAGCTTCCAAGAGGTTTGGCTGCTGAGTTTTTTGTGGGTTACTGCTTCCCACTGAAAAGAGCTCCTTAACTTAAGGCTGTGCCTTTCTTTGCGATAACCTAACCAGGAGTATAAAATCTCTTTCTCCTTGCTTCAGTTCAGGAAAGTATACAGCAACATCCCAGTTCAAGTAGGATGTTGGATCAGCTGAGCCCTTTGTTGGAACTGAATTGCAGTTCAAAATTTCTCTTTTTGCCCAGTTTTTTTCTTTTTTAGAAAACACTCCCTAGTATATTTCCTGAAAAACAGTCTGTGTCTCAGAGTCAGTTTCCCAGGATTCTAACCTAGGATAGCCCAGAAGAACATAAGAGAACAATTCATCCCAGAGTAGCCTAGGGAAAAGTTAGGTTTGAAATGACTTATCAGTTTGGGTCTTAACATAAATTATTTTGGCTACAAACCTATCCCCACTTACCCAGCAAAACCATTAATAAAATAACACTTTTTGAGTAAATTTCTTTACATTGCAAAATGTTGATAATTGCTGATTCCAGTATTATCTGGGAAGAGAAACTTGATTTCCAAAAGATGATAGTCATATAGGGTTTCATACTTTTCACAAAACAGCCTATTGCCAATACCAGCGTTAGAATTAGCCAATGGTTTGGATGAAGCATATGGTTAAATCATCTCTAAAATATATTTGAAAAAGATATTTAATCATCCATTTATTAACATGATTCAGTGACAATTAGGAGAAAGGAAATGAAGAAGTATTGGGCTTCTGACAGTTTACAATCTAGGAAGAGAGAGAAGATTTTTGCACAAATCTAACAAGACAGAAAATTGGCAAATGTTATGAAACATACAAATACACAACAATGGAGTCAGAGAAAACAATGATCACTTCCTCCTTGGAGGATCAAAGGGGATCTTATGGTTTCATAAAAGTAGTAGTAGAGAAGGTTGGAGGGAGAGAGATGTCTAATTGTCTGAATGCTTTGATCAAACTTTCCATATTAATTTGAAATTAACTAGCAAAAATATGATAGGAGAAAGAGCTGCTATGGAAGGAAAAATGATTGTTATTAAATTTGTCATAGGAGCTGACATTGAAAATGACATTTAGAGTTGAGACAGCAAAGAATGCACTACTATCCTGGTATGGGGAGACCCACTAAGGCAGCTGCTAGAAACCCAAACAAAATAGTATCTTAATTTCTGAAGTTGTCATCGTCTCCCCCCACCTTTTTTTGACTGTATTATTAGAAACCTGAGTCCCAGGCACCCACTAAATAGTGCGTAGTCATTGGTGGTAAGGGAAGCAATTGCTGATGCTCCTTTCTGGTATGGCTAGGAGCTGTGGAGAAGGAGGCAGAGTATCAATTTGTCATCAAGACTTCCAAAATTTAGGCACTCCCTGTTCCTATGTTCCTATACACTATATCCTAAAAGGGTGGAGAAGACCATTTGTCTACATCAGCATGAGTTAAGGGGTCTTAAGCATGATCTTAGAACTGATTTTTTTTTAATTGTTCAATTTTTTTCTTCTATACATGCCTCCCCAAATATACTTTGTTTCTAAATTTATTTAAAAGTGAAATTATCATCATTTACATGAAATGTATCCTATTTATGCTTAATTACCATTGCCATGTAATAAATATAACCTGTGTCAGATTATAATTACTATACATTCTGCTTAATTTCAATATTATAATCTATTAATGAACTTTCATTTTTATGTAATTCCTTGCTTATTTATTAAAGTAATTTGTGCATACACATATATACCATATACTTGCATTCTAAATTAAGAGAAAATACAGAAATTTAATTTACAGTACATTAGTACAAAAACTATGATAATTGATAAAACATTTCAAAAAATCGTACACATCATAATTCACACATTAAAAATTTTAGGACTGAATTAGAACTTACATATTCTATTCTCTTTAATGGCTTCTAAGACCCTGACACAGGAATCCATTCAAAATAAGAATGGAAGCAACCATTATGAAACTAAGAACAGTAGTAGTTTAATAGCTCACAATAATGTCTCTTTGGAACAAGGCAATTAACTGCTGCATCCAATGAAAACAGCCATGGGAATTTAGGTAGGTAAAGTGTAATTAACTAAATTAGAAGTAATAAAAATTCTACACTTAAACTGTAGCAAGATTGTATAGAGACTTGATATGCTATAGTGGTTTGTGGTCCATTTGAACTCCTACATACAATTAAAAGACATTTCCTCTAAAAAGATCAAGGGATTTTTTATCAGGGGAAATTGCTGCTGCTTGCCAGCTCTTTGCTAATGAACTTTAAAATGCCTATATTGTACATTTGCCAATTGGCCCCATTTTGTCTGCAGGCAGGTGGTTAATGCCATGCTTTTGTCACTGCTATCTGGATGACAACAGTGATGCAGTGGAAAATCTCAATGTCCTTCTGATCAAGTCTCAGATCCAAACTCTTTATATCTTAGTAAATATCAAACATGTCCAATGAAATGACATTCAAGATCTAGTTAGACAGTGATAGACATGATATTAAATTAATTAAATTCATAAGATTTAGTAAAATAAACTTTTATTATCTAGCTAATAATTGAGGTTAACAATTGCAAAATAATTACCTTTAAATTATGGCCATTATATTTATTTTTAAATGAAAACTATAATAAGAATGCATCTATTTATGCAAATGTTATTTTATAAAAGGTGGACTCAAAAATTGTCCTATATTTATTGGGTTTTTATTGAGAATAATTTCACTTAATTTTTTAGTCCATCACCTTGTCAAAAATATAGGTCACGAAATCATTATAGGCAGAGGTATTTCAGCCATCCCATCATCCTCAACGTTAAGTAACCCACAACGCTATTAAAAACATGTATTAGAAACTAAATTTGAATGAAATTAATATCACCTGGATTTTGAGCTGTCTTCCCAAATTTCTTCTGTACATTGCAATCATACTAACACATCCAACCAGAGTGTATTCTTATGGAGGCTGTTTGTAGATAAACGGCACAAAAGGCCATGAGATTATAATTTAAGGAATTACATTAGTTCTGTTTCTTTCTTAACTAAAATAATTAATAGATTTTTTTTGCTCAAAACATGTGAAACATAAAAGGAAATAAAAGAAAAAAAAACTAATATATTATTGTTTTATCTATAAAATATATTTTTATTTTCATTTAAAGGATATTTTATTTATTGCCCATGCAGCAAATCTCCATTATACTTCAACTGTGTCAGAAATTATAACTTCAAAATATCACCTGTGCTTATGTACAGGTGATAAAAATCCTCTTCAAGAAAAACATTGACTGCTCCTAATTGTTTATTTATCTGAAAATATATTTTTGCTGGTGGTGTTGTTGTTAAAGTGGTCATTGTTTATCTCTTCCCAACTGGATGTTAAATTCTGAGATAAGAAGTGTTTTATGTTTTGTTGTATTGCCTTAGAGTTTTAACAGTGTTTGGAAAGTAACATTTGGCATTCAATAAACATTAATTAAAGAAAAAGGAGTGCTTACCTTATCATTCAAAATTGTATTCTAACTTCTTAAAGATTACATGATCAATTCATATTTCACTTCATAATTACATTTTAGTGTTGTATTTCTCTTGAATATATTAATATTGTAATCATTATTCTAAAATCTTAATTTTATTACATTAATAGAAACATTAATGGGAGCAATCATACAATTAATTAGTCAAGTTGTATATTTTTGCTAAAAGATTACTAACAGAAAGGACGAAATATTAATCAAAATTTTAAATTTGGAATAAATTCAATTTCAAAGATAGCTTTCACAGAATTATTTTAAAGCCCTTATTTTTTAACAAAAATAATATTTAAAATCACATATCTGTTAGTAAGAATTTGTTAGATTAAGTTAGATACAAACTTTCAGAGAAAGAGAACTTATTTTTACCTAAAAGGACTGAGTAATAGATGTTAATAGACACCTCATTTTCAATATTGAAAGGTAAGAAAGAATACAGAAATATTTATAAAATCTGAGGAAAACCAAATGTGACCCTAGATTTTTGTAGCTGGTTAAATTCATGAGAGAAAACAACATTTTTCAACAAGAAAAGTTTTCACAAAATGTTGCCCATAACGTTTTCTCTAAAGGATAAATGTATTTACCCATTGAAGTACCAAACTCAAATAAAAAAAAAATTGTTTTAGTTCTAAATAAATGTTAATTTATGTGTACACCTAAAACTGTGTATATGTGTGTATTTTCTGAATGCAAAAGCGCTGTATCAATGTAATACCAAAATGAGTGAGAAGTAGAAAGTTGTCAGCCTCTTTGGGCCTACTAAATGCCGAGAAATTCATAAGCAACAGAAACCCAAGCAACAGAAACCCAAGCACTACAGGATCGACATTTATTATTTCCCTCCACAACTTATTCTCTGGCACATAAATTCCAGCTGCTATCACACTGCGTAAAGTGTTGAAAAGCACATTGGTGCTTCCCAAAGTACATTTCCCTTCATTGTGCTTTTAGAACCCTGAAACTTTCACCTGGAAAATTAAAGACAAGAGAAAGATCTTTCAAATTTACTTGGGTTTATCCCCACAAACTCAAATATATTCCACACATTCTATAATTCAATAGAAAGCCCTAATTTTGATCTGGTCCGTTCTACTTTCTACCCCTTGTTATTCTGTAAATTCAAGATTTGTTCCATAAAAGATCCTGCATGTGTTGCAGTTTTATTTCTTCACTATTCTAGACCTGTTTTGCAATTTTTCTGCCTCCTTTTTATGTAGTGAAAAAAAAGCAAGAAAATAGTAAGTTTCTGTCAAAATGAGTTTATGCTGCAATTATAATTAACTACTCATGATGCTCAAAATATGAGCTACTGCCATAGTTAATGTTTTGTTTTTGAAATGGTTGAGTAAAAACTAGAATATTGAAGTCTTTTATGAGTCAAAGCTTTGAAAATTTAATATAATTAAATAGGCAAGTACCTAACAAATGTTTCTTTTTGGTTTCAAATATAATCAAGTAAACATAACTTAAATCCTAAAATAATGACAATCATTTACATTGACAATAGACAAACTGTGTAAGACATAATATGAAATGCACATAAAACTTCTATAAAATTAAGGAAAGAGTTGCTGGTTAAAAGAAATATTTTGGAAAATATTCATCTTTGTAAAAATCACCAGAATAATTAATTCTGTTTTCAATATTTATAGAAAAATTTAGAGGTGCAGAGACGGGTATAAAGGTTTCAATTTTAAGTAATTTTTGTAAGGATATTATACTCTTGTGTCAGATCTTTAAAACACATTGCCAACCTCTAATGTTTTCTAGCATATTATTCTGCACATAGTAGATTCTCAATAAGTATTTGTTAACATGTACTTTTAAAATATGAAGCTATTAATTTAAAATTTGCAAATAGATAAAGAATGCTAGGGTTTTCTATACTATCACTTTGTTGGGGTGACATATTGAGAAATTAGTATGGTCATTTTTACAAATAAAAATTATTGGCATGAAAAAAGCATGTAATTCTTTATAATGTGTATAATGTAGGTACATATATTTATATCTAAAATCCCCATCACTTAAATTATTCATACCTGTGAACATTCAGAAATTGGAGCCCTGGTGCATGATTTAGAAAACGAATGACCCTTCTTTGATATTTTTAACATAACTATAAGATTAATTTTTTTACATGTGTTGAAATAAATAGTTCTCATTCAGCATACGTTATTAATATGAGTTTTAAGGTTAAAACATCGCTCTATTTCTTTTGGAATAAAATAATCATTTATATTAGTTGGCCTTTTATTCTAAAAGCAGTAGACTTAACTGTAGAAAGTGGATTTTATAAAGTTTGTAGATTATTAAAAACCTGCTGAGTTGATCACTCTGAAAGTGATCATGAAGCAATCATCTTAAATGTAAGTCCAGCAGGGGTTATGGTAATTTCCAAGGATGACACATTAATAAAAACGATGCAATTTGCATCATAAACTAATGGAAAATGTTGCATACTTGTGTATTTACTATTTTACTGCTGTGCATATTTTAAATATCTACTGTATATTAAAAATTAAAGAAAAACTTTTTTGAGTGTTTTATTCAAGATTACACAATATCTAAAAAAAGAAAGCTGAGGAAGGAACAATGAAAATGTCAGATTTGGGATTTTATAAAAAAAAAATTAAAACTACAGAAGTGATATTTAGCTGGGCAATCCACAGAGTGGATTGGAAGATGGCTGGAGATGGGATTGATTCAACATAATACAGTATTTGAAGCATGAGCAGATATGGGAGTTGTCAGAAAGAACTGGCATGGAAAGAATACCTATTGGTATGGAATGAAGAATCAACAGGACTTTGAGTAACTTAAAAATGAGAAATAAACTTGAGATGATTTCTGAGGTTTAATATGACAGAGTCTGTGATAATGGTGATGTAAATTATGGACAGGGTCATTAACAGCAGGATTTCTGTTAAATGGTGAAATGGTGGTTTTGTTTTAGACATTAATAGGCTATTCAAGTGTGAGCTTAAATATTTTACAAAGACATAAACAATGTTTGGTTGCTTTTGTTATTGTAGTATAGGGAATAAAAAATTCATTTTGGAGCTCTAAAAACCAGATATGATAATCCTATAGAAATGTAGAATACTAAATCATAATGGCTTAGATTTTTAAGTGGCTGTAGAAAGGATTTACTTGAGGTCTTTCATTTAACAGAAAGATGAAGGATCAGAGAGTTTAAGTGATGCTTCTCAAATCTACACACAGAGACATTTAGAGAACTGGTACTGCAATCGAAATCGAGTGTACTTTAAGTTCAGAGCTGTTGCCTTACTACCATGCTGCCTTCCAATTAATGTCAGTGCAGCGCCTCTGGTTGTATTTGATTCAGTCTTATGTGAATTAGATTTTAGAAAGAATATGACAATAGTTATGGATAACATTTTATCTTACAGGTGCTTTGTGATTTATCATAAAGCATTGAATTAGACATTTGGTAGAGCTTAAAAAATAGACATTTTAAACTCAGTTATCAAGTTTGAGAGCAATGGATAAATGAATCTCTAGCTATATAAACGTATCTATTTTAATAATTTGAGAATAAAAACAATTTGATTTAGTAAATATGCTTTTTGGTTACAAATTTTTCTATCTAATAGCCCACTTTTCACTATTCTACCAGTTATTTTTGTAACTTGAGGGCAAGGCTGAAACTATCAGTTTTTAGTATAATTATGAACTAGAGTAGTTATAGCATCATATTTTTCAAAAATTGGTATGGCATAAATACATACCTTGGTGGGAAAACAAAAATATAGTTCAAGTAGAAAATATTTTCTTATTTATCAAGATGATCAGTGTACATCTATTAGTATCAATTCCTAATTAAGCTATCATTTCTGGAAACTGTAGGCATATGGTAAAAATAAACAGAAATGTTTTTATCCCAAGGTAGATAAGACTTAGCCAAAACATGTTCAATGCTCCATCCAGTATGGTAAAAAAAAGTAATAGTACAGTAACTGCCAATTTCCAATATGCCATGTTATCATTTGGTTATTCAGTTATAGAAGATAAACATCTTCCAGAAATCTATATGGCATAGTGCTTATAGGTAACAAAACTGCGTTGTATACTTAAAGTCTGCTAAGAAGGTAGAAGTGCTTACCACACACACATAATAATAATATTGCTTTGCGATGACCTAGAGGGGTGGGGTAGGGAGGGTGGGAGGGAGGCTCACGAGAGAGGGGATATAGGGATATATGTATACATATAACTGATTCACTTTGTTGTACAACAGAAACTAACACAGAATTGTGAAGTAATTATTCTTCAATAAAGATCTATTAAAAATAATAATAAAGAGCGTGGGAGACAACTATAGGAAATGAAGGATATGTTTATGGCCTTGATAGTGGTGATGATCTTACGGTATATATTTATCCCCAAACTCATCAAGTTGTATACATAGATAAGTACAGATTTTTACATTAATTTGAAATTCTAGCACAGGCAAATAGATACCTCTTGTGGGAGATGTAGGACTGGGAATTACTGGGAAGGGGTATGAGGGAACTTTCTGGAGTGACTGTGCTCTTCTATATATTTATAGGATTTCAACTTACACAGTTCTTACATTGGTCAAAACTCAAGTATTGATAAATTTAAGATTTGTGGATTTTATTTACTTTTATTTTCTCTCCCCCCAAAAATAAACATAACAAACTCTTGTTTCTAGATAGGCACGCCAAAGTATTTAGGGGTTGTATGTTAAGGTCTGTAACTTATCTTGAATCACAATAAAAGTTTAAGATTGGCTGATGGATGGCTATAGGGACTGATTGGTGGATAAATATGTTTTGAAGCCAATACTGTAAAATACTAATTGTAGAATCTGTATGGTGACTCTGCGGGAGTTAACTGTGTAGTTTTTCCCAATTTTCTAAATGTTTGAAACATTTTATTTAAAAAATGTTCTAATAAACCTCATACTGAGATGAGACTATATAGTCACTGGGATGTCCAAAATTAAAAATATGGACAATCTGTGGGGCAATTTGAATTCTCACAGACTGCTTATGAGAACATAAGTTGATATTACAACTTTGGAAGACTTACAATTCCTAACAAAGTTGAACATATGCAATATGCTGTGGATATAGGAATTTCACCTCCAGGTGAACACACACTAATTCCCAAAAGTAATTAAAAAATTGTTCATTAGCAGCATTATTCATAATAGCTCCAAACTTGAAACAACCTAAATTTCCATAGAGTGGGTACATATCTTTTAGTTTCTTCATTTAACACACTGGTTTACACCAATGGAACGGAATGGACTATAGCTATACAAAAGTCAAGATAAATCACACATGTTAACATAATGTTAACTAGAAAGAGCCAAATATATAAACTTAATCAAATGTATGATTCCATTCATATGAAGTTCCAAAACAGGCAAAACAAATCTATGGCTTTAGAAATCAGTAGTGGTTACTTTTAGGGAGGAGTGAAGGTATAATTGGATAAAGCATGAAACATGCTTGTGAGGTATATTTTATTTCTTGACATTAGCAGTGGTTACCCAGGTGTGTTTATTTTATAATAATTCCTCGAGATGAATTATTTTTATATGTGTGATTTTGCATATGTTATCAATATATTTCAATTAGTGATACTAAACCATATTTAGGATTTTATCCAACAACCAAATGGAAAACTATACTTCTAAGCCCAGAATTACACAATACATTATCTATTTTACATGAATATGTCTAGCAGAACAAGAGTACACAAAGTTCTTTCCTTAATATTTAGCAGCAATCTGGACATATATGTGAATTAGGACAATTTGGTAATAAAACAGACAACAAAATAGAGGCTTATTTTTTTTTTTCTCAAAAACTCTAAGATTGACTGGATGTAATGGAAAAAGAGAAAGGAACTCAACAGTGTTGCTTGGAGTAAAAAACGGTCAACAGTAATGGAAAGATAAGTGCAGATAAATAGTAAAGAACTGATTAAGAGGCAATCTGAGAAGGCTCTATAATAGGCACTGGAATCTACAAGACTAGACAAATAATTAAGATAGAATAAAGGAATAAATTGAAGGAATGGTAATCACACCAGCAGTGGGATCGTCCCAGGGAAACAATGCAGTAAATTTTGCCACAAAGGGACATGGAAATACAATCATCTTTGCTGAAAATTCTTGAAGCTGATAGAAAATGCATCATTTGAGTATATTCTGGAAGTTTACATCAAGAGTTACGGCTATGTTATGACAATAATAATAGCTATGTGTCATTTGTTAAGGTTGTCCTCAAAGGTAGGTCCTATTACTTCCATATTATGGCCGTGGAAACTAAGGCTTAGAGAATTTAAGTAACACACCAAAAGTGAGGAAGCCACGATTTCTACATGCGTCTATCTGCCACCAGCAACTGTGCTGTGTGCTTTCACTTGTTCTTACATTCTATCAAAATTTGAAAACAAAGTATGTTTTTATGTTTTTGTTCCATATAGAGTTTTACTGTGGTTGTTGGAATTGTAAAACTAAATTGTGAAAAATAGATCCAGGAAATCACTCTCTTCTACCAGCTTACATTGGAGAGGAAAGGATAAGGAGCAGCCTTCTTTTGTATCACCTCCTTATGAAAAAACAAATCAGCAAAAAATAAATTGGGGCAAGGAAGAATTATTGCATTTAAGCTGCCTGCCTGCAGCTTAATATATTTATGTCAAATTCATCTACTTTTCTGATTATTTTCTATATTTAGACCTGACTCCCATGGTTAGTGTTTTAAGGTATTTTCTCTATTTGGAGACTCAAGGTTTTGTTTGTTTTCTTTTATGAATAATAGACATTATTAACATTAATGTTACACTACTGCCATCTTGTGAGTGCTCAGGATTTCTACTATTTCTTGGAAAGGGCTTTTGCCAAATTGCATAAGCAGGTAGTTATATTGTAGAGATTGACAAATTACTTTTGATGATGTATTACAAGTTGCAGTTGAATAGTACTTTACAACCAAAAGTCATGCTTAATTAGAAAGGGCTTTAAATAATTTCAGTATGAATTTCACAGGGAATCACTCTTAGCTACTTACCTTAGCTACAAAATTTTACTAATTTGTATATATAAATATATAAAATATAAATTAGCCTAAATTAATATACATTAGATAAGACTTCTATGTGGTTAGTCAAAATTTTGAAGGGTAAACCTTAAAAAAGGGAATCAAATAATAATTGTCTATTTTTTCTTAGCAGCCTTGTAAGTAGCTAGTTGGCTACAATGAAGAGCTTTTGATCAATGGTAATATAAAATTGTTTATTGATGGATACTGTGAGCGTTTTAGGTACTCTGAAGTGTGAGTCTTTGTTAATCAGTTGTGAAATTTTGTTTTATTTGCAGATAATTTTTTTTAAAGTTTGAAGTCATAGTTATTAAGGAACAATAATCGAGCAATCTACACTTGCCGCCAAAGCTATACTTTCTCTTGAAATATTTGAACTGAATTGAATTAACAACATCTATCCTTTCAGATCTCTGAATTACCCAATGATATATATCAATATTTTAATATATTCCCAATTTAAATGGATGACATATTTTCTAATCTTCTGTTATGTTTCACAAAGAACAACATGCTTTAAGAAAAGTATGTTAACATAGGTAGAATAAACTTTCCTAGAACAGATAACATTAAATGAATAAAAGGTGTGGAATTATATGCTTGCATTATTTGACAAGACAATCGAGATAATTCAGAAATCTAAATTTTTACTTTATCGATATTTGGTAAAAGTCCCAAATGATTGGTTGGAATCAATGGATGTTTGCCTGTCATTAAGCTCATGATCTCAAACTTACACTAACAAATCCTCAGTTATTTATCAATAACTCTACAAATTATTTCCCAATTTTGAAAATCAATTTTATTTACACATCAGTTTTTACCGAATAATTTTGTTTGTCTCAAATACTTGTCTCCTTTTAAGGGATCTTCGTACATAAATAAAAAAACTAAGGTCTTTAGAATAAGTTGAGTACACTTTGTGGTTAACCTATATAAAAATGTTGCTCTTTAGAGAAATAACGAAATAATCAATTTCATCTATTTAGTCAAGATGGAGAGAGATCGTTTAGGCTTGCAGGAAGGAAGAAAGAATAAAGAAAAAATAAGCAAGAAGTGAGAACAGAAGGAGGAAGGGAGGAGAGAGAAAGAAAGAAAAGATAAGAAAACTTGTTTTAAAACCTTTAACACAGAGAGAAACCCATTTGCTATTTTGCAGCTTACATTTAGATTGCACTTATTTATAATTCTCTCATTAATTTTCAAAAATTGAGAAATAAACTAGATCTAAAACACATTTTTGTCTCATAAAGAAAATGATTTTTTTTCAGAAGAACATCTACAGGAATAGAATCAGAGTGAAAAATGTGTTTCCAGGGTAAATTAGTATTGAATCAAATAACTTTAGAGTTAAAAGCAAAGCCAAATCGATGATTGGCTATTTTAAATAAGTGATTTAGAGCAAGAGTGAACATAAGACTTAAGCTGCTACTACCACTGTAGAAATTAAGAAAATTAAATGCCATATAGTTTCTTCTATCAAAGAGTGCACCAATTTATATTGATATCAAAGAGTGATTATCAATGTTACGCTTAAGTGCAAATTTACTAGAATGCATCTTTTCTCTATGTAGGTTGTTTTCTTGTGTTCAATTAGCTAAAATTTCCTTCAGTTTTCTTTCATTTTTCATTAGGTTATGAATAATAATGAGTGTAGATTTCTGACTCTCTTGTTGAACTATCTTATAATGCAGAGCTCCTAGAAAGAGGTTAATACATAAATTTAAATACAGTTTCAAATGCTTTTTTTTTTACATCACACAGAAATGTACAAGATTGGTTAACTTGTAATTGTTAATAAAAAAATAGCATGAAAACACTGGAGTTTCACCTTGAAACACCCAATAAACAAACAACACTTGAAAAAACACCACATACATCACCACATATGACTAGTGCTTAATAAAATTTATTTGCTAATTAAGGTAGAAAAACTTCACTTTTCCATTTATAGATAGCAGATGGATGTGTTTGAATCTGTGTATCTCATCAATTATTTCCATTATATTTCAAATAAATTCCTTTTCAGTTAACATTAGCTAAAATTGAGTTTTGTCGTTTTCAACTGTAGTTTAGGTACCTGATCATTAAATATTTTTACTTATAGAGCAAATATTCTTGACTTTTACATATTTTTCTAATATATTATTAACATTAATAGATTATTTGTAAGACAGCCATATAATCAAATAGCTTTTTTGATAGAGTCAACCTAACCTAATCACTGCTCCCCAATTTCCTACTGGTTTATTTTTACTAATTTAAACAATTTCCAAGGAATCCCATTTACCTGTGGAAATAACTCCATGTAAATAGCTACTTTCTCTAGCCATTGGATCCGTTTCTCACTATGTGGAAACCTCCCAAGTTGGTGATTTGACCTCTAAAATTAAACTTAGGGATCAAGAAAATATATGGAAAGGGATAACCTTATATAAGATGGAGCTTCACTTTCATTAGAGCCTTTGAAACTATCTGAAAACATTTGAATTAGGCAAAAGTCCTTCTTATAGTAAATTACAGAAACTGTTACTTTCCTATGATTGAGAAGGCCAATGAGTTTTAACTATGCTCTGCTGCTTGATAACTTCTTCAAATGAAGTTTTATCTTACTTTTGCAAAGGGCTTGAAATTTCTTCCAGTGATATATGAGGCTCATCAGTTTCTGTTTAAAACTCTCTAATATTTAAGCCTGTGATAGGCATCAGTGCACTGAACATCCTACAGAGATTCACAATCTCATTTACATGCTGATTGAACCTGGACTGGCATTTGTGATAATGATCCAAAGACCTTTAAACTCTTTACAAAACTCCCTAATAAAAGACTGGCACTTGTTTGTTTGGAAGGCTGTACTTTATGTTCTTTTAATTATTGCTGTACATTATCGTTTTCTAAATCACTTGAGGGCATATATATTGGACATGTCATGGTTCTTTATCAAAAGCTGAAAGAAAAAAATGGCTATTATCATTGTTACTTAAACATTGTAGATACGGATCTGTAATATAATTTACTACCGCCATTACTGTAATATTTTTTTCACTTTTTCCTTTTAATTGACATCATTATTACCAATGTTGAAGAAGATATTAAAGTAAGTCACCTCTAATACTAGTACTCAATCACAGCTTTTCATCTTTTTGCAAGTTGCTTTCTAAGCTTTGTATTTATAGTTATGACACATTTTCTAATTCAGTATTTTTATACATAAAATCATATCATAAACATTTTCATTATTTCTACATAGCATTTTAAATTCCCTTTTAAATGGTTGCATAATGTACCATTCCCTTTTAAATGGTTGCATAATGCTTGCTATAATTTACTAAAGCAATCTTTTGGTTTTTTCTTTATTTTGATTACAAAAATTTAAGAGGGTGTGGAGAAAAGGGAACGCTCATGCATTGTTAGTGAAAATATAAATTGATACAGCCACTATGGAGACCAGTATGGAGAGTCCTTTAGAAACTAAAAATAGAACTACCATACGACTCAGTAATTCCACTACTGGGCATATACCCAGAGAAAACCATAATTCAAAAAGACTCATGCACCCCAATGTTCATTACAGCACTATTTACAATAGCCAGGACATGGAAGCAAACTAAATGTCCATCAGCAAAGGAATGAATAAAGAAGATGTGGTACATATATACAATGGAATATTACTCAGCCATAAAAAGGAATGAAATTGGTTCATTTGTAGAGACATGGATGGACCTAGAGACTGTCATACAGAGTGAAGTAAGTCAGAAAGAGGAAAACAAATATTGTATATTAATGCATATATGTGGAATCTGAAAAAACTTGGTATAGACAATCTTATTTGTAAAGCAGAAATAGAGACACAGACACAGAGAACAAACATATGGATACCAAGGGGGAAAGGGTGGGTGGGATGAACTGGTAGATTGGGATTGACATATATACACTATTGATAGTATGTATAAAATAGATAACTAATGAGAACCTACTGTATAGAACAAGGAACTCTACTCAGTGCTCTGTGGTGACCTAAATGAGAAGGAAATCCAAAAAAGGGTGTATATGTATACATATAGCTGATTCACTTTGCTGTACAATATAAACTAACACAATATTTTAAAGCAACTATACTCTAATAAAAAAAATAGAGGGCATTTAGGTGGGGGGGAGGGCTTTTTACACACTCTGTACCATTTGAATTTTTAATATTTCTTGAAAATTATATACAGACCCTGTAACTATTTAAATCTCTTCCAAAACAGGTTATAAATTCTTTGTGTCACCTTTATATTTGGTATACTGTGGGGAAATATCACAGTGGTCATGAAGCTAATTGCTTAAAATAGCAATACATAAAAATAGTTCTTTATGCCTAATGCACCCTGACTTCTGAAAGATTTTCTATAATATGATCTAAGTACTAATTACATAGATCAATAAAGATGTTAGGCTTGCTTTTTTGGGTACAATTAGTGCAGCAGTGATAAAAAGCTAGAGAAAATAGCAAAATTATGTTTCCAATATAGGCAAATTAAGTGATTAAATATAAGCCTTAATTAGAGCATCAATATAGTGTTACTGCTTAGGTCTCACCACATAAATAGAAAACCGAGACAGAATTGTCAGACCATCTGGATCATATTACTAACACTTTTTTACCTATAGCACTTCATTTGAATTTATATCTTTAGGGAGTAAGTAAGATCCTCATTAAAAGATAAAATAGAATATGCATCTAGCAGAAAGAGTACTATAATGCATAATAGAAAATTAAGACACTCTCTGTTTAACCCAAAGTTAATAATTCACTGCTAAGGATTTTGGAGACATCATATGCTGCTATAAGAACACTCTACTAGGCACTTGAAGGTCAACCCCAACTAGTAAAAGCATTGCCACAAATGCTGCAACCAGGACATGTGTTATCAAATACTTTAAATTCTGTTTCTGTCTGAACACTGAATGTTCCTAGTTAAATCCTGCAACTTTTTTTAAAATTTTTAATTTTTTTAACATCTTCATTGGAGTATAATTGCTTTACAGTGGTGTGTTAGTTTCTGCTTTATAACAAAGTGAGTCAGCTATACATATGCATATATCCCCATATCTCCTCCCTCTTGCATCTCCCTCCCACCCTCCTTATCCCACCCCTCCCTGTGCTATGCAGCTGCTTCTCACTAGCTATCTATTTTACATTTGGTAGCATGTAAGTCCATGCCACTGTCTCACTTCGTCCCAGCTTACCTCTCCCCCTCCCCATGTCCTCAAGTCCATTCTTTACATCTGCATCTTTATTCCTGCAACTCTTGAATGCACCACATTCTTGGGAATTGACACTGTTATTAGGAGCCTACGCATTATAGTTCTAATGAATTTTTGACGAACTGAAACATCCTACATTATTATATCCTCCCTTCTTCTCATCTTGATGTCTATTTTTGTTTATTGTGAACACAGCTACTCAAGGTTTCTCTTAATTAGTGTTTGCATGGAACAGTTTTTCACCCTTTTACTTTTCACGTAGTTGGGTCTTTTTTTAAAATTTATTTATTTATTTTTGGCTGCATTGGGTCTTTGTTGCTTCGTGTGGGCTTTCTCTAGTTGCAACGAGCAGGAGTTGCAGTGCATGGGCTTCTCATTGTGGTGGCTTCTCTTGTTGTGGAGCATGGGCTCTAGGGGCTCGGGTTTCAGTAGTTGTGGCTCACAGGCTCTAGAGTGCAGGCTCAGTAGTTGTGGTGCTAGGGCCTAGTTGCTCTGCGACATGTGGGATCTTCCCAGACCAGGGCTCGAACCCATGTCCCCTGCACTGGCATGCAGATTCTTAACCACTGCGCCACCAGGGAAGCCCCCTATCTGGGTCTTTATATTGAAACTAATGTCACACAGGACACCAGCTTATCAAAACAGGCATTGGTCTTAGTCCTGGAGTAGGGTCCTACTGTTGAAACAAGCTCAATGCAAGACAAGTAAAATAGGGAAGCAGGAACCTTTGGAATTTTCTACTGATATTGTCAGGAAGGAGAGGGTAGGAGAGGAAAAATTCTTCTATTCCTCTTCTTAAAAAAAAAGATTTGAGTTTCTAGTATCTTAATATGGGGTTCTGTATGTGCATTATCACAGAAAAAGTTATTAGTTTTTCTTTAAACTGCTTTTTTTCTACATAAAATTTTATAAATCCATCTTTTTATAAAAAATCCAATTCATCAATCTCTGATTTTAATTGGAGTTTTTTTGTTTCATTTACCCTTAGTATAATACGTGGTTTTGTTTGTCTGTCATTTTGCTATATGTTTTTTTATTTATCTAGTCTGTTTTTCTTCCTTTTTCTTTTTCCTTTTTCCTTTTGAATCAGTCAGGCATTATCTGTTATTCCATTTTTCTTCTTTTACATTAAATGCACTTAATTTTTTTAGTTATTTATATTTTTTGTACATTTTTGTTTTTTGTTCATTTTATGGATTAGAATTTGCATACTTAATTTGTCACAGTCTCCTTTGACTTAATATCATACTTCTTCATCTATAACATGAGAATTTAAAACAATATTTTTCCATTTATGCTATCCTTCTCCTTTGTTCCTGATTGTCATCCACTTTACTTCTTCATATTTTATAATATGACAATTCATTGTTATCAGTTTCCTTTAGTCAATTTTCTTATAAATAAATATTTAAAATAAAAGAAAATTTATATTTACTCACATATTTCCCACTTATGGTGTTTTTTTTATTCCTTTGTGTAGTTCCAAGTTTATATTCTTCACTTCCCTTCAGCTTGAAAATTTTTCATTAGCATTTTTGATAGTGTTAATCTTCCACTGATGAATTTTATTAGCTTTTTTTTAGTTAAAATGTATTTTACCATTATTTTTCAAAGAGAATTACTGGATTCAAATTGCAGATTGAAAGTTAATTTTTTCTTCAGCATTTCTGAGTTGTGAATAAGTTCAATATCCACTACTCTGTCATATCTAAATCTTTGATACAGATTTCAAGAATTATTTCCTAAGTGATCTCCCTGAATGTTCTCTGTGACATTTTCAGTACATACAAACCCCTCTAAGAAGTGGAATATTTCAAAATGCAGATCCAGGGCTTCCCTGGTGGCACAGTGGTTGAGAGTCCGCCTGCCGATGCAGGGGAGACGGGTTCGTGCCCTGGTCCGGGGAGATCCCACATGCCGCGGAGCGGCTGGGCCCGTGAGCCATGGCCGCTGAGCTTGCGCGTCCAGAGCCTGTGCTCCATAGCGGGAGAGGCCACAGCAGTGAGAGGCCCGCGTACCGCAAAAAAAAAAAATGCAGATCCAAACATTTCATTCTCATATTTAGGCTCATTTAGTAGCGTACTATGACCTTCAATATAAAATTCAAATGCTTTAGTTTATAACTCCACCTTTTGAAGAAAGTTGGAAGTAGAGAAAGGGAGAATGATCATGTGCTACTTAGGAAAGGACTCACAATTGAGTAATCGCTATAGACTGAATGTGTTCTCTGAAAACTCACATGTTAAATCCGAATACCCAATGTGTTTGGAGGTAGGGTCTTTGGGAGGTGATTAGGTTGTGAGAGTGGAGTCCTCAGGAATGGGATTAATGCCCTTATAAGAGAGACTACAGAGAGCTCCTTTGCCCCTTCCACCATGTGAGGACACATTGAGAAACAGCTGTAATGAATCAGGAAGCAGACTCTGACTAGATGCCAAATCAGCCAGTGCCTTTGATCTTGGACTTCCCAGCCTCAAGAACCATTAGAAGTAAATGTTTGTTGTATACAAGCCACCCAGTCTATTCTGTTATAGCAACCCAAATGACTAAAGCAATAATAGAACTAATGTTATAGTTGTAGTGCAGGATGACACAAAAAAGGTGGGAAAAAGACTGAGAAAAGGGATATAATTACTGAATGAAGCTTCTGTGAAGAAAGAAGCATGGCTCAAAATATTAGTTGTAAGCAGGTCAAAGGGAATGGCTGAGAATTTGGAGGAAGACTCAAATCCCATAGCTTCTTAACTCCATACTCCTTTCACTCACTGTTCAGGCCCTTCGTTTTGTCCCCATTTGAAAACTTGGCTTCCCTGACTCAGCTCCTTTCCCCAATCCTATTCATTGAAACATTCCCTAGGCAAAATTAGGAAGTTCACTCTGACTTGGACTTTAGGAAATGCCTGTTCCTACAATGTCAAGAAGGAAAGATCAGAGGAGGAGAAATTTCTTTTTCTTTATCAATAGAAGGACATGAGTTTCTCACATCTCAATGTGGGATTCTGTATCATAGTAGAAGTAATGTTAGATTTCTAACCTGCTCCTTCATATAGGAAACAGCAGTAAAATTTTCAAACAAAATTCAGCATAATATATAGTAGAGCTCATCATTTGTACACACTTAAAGATTATAAGATATTTTCACTGTAATAATATCTTAAGTTTTAAGGACATTTTTTGTGTGTATAGTAAGTAATATATAAATATATATTTCTGATTCATTTACATATACAAAAAATATATAAAATACATATATTACTTACTATTATATATAACTATATACACACTGGCAAATGTCTTTATATACATGTATACAAATATAAATTTTTGTATACATTCACACATACACACATATATTCTGCTTATCAGATTCTGTATTAGTTTCTTATTTCCTGTTACAATAAATTACCACAAACATGGTATCCTAAAACAACACAAATTTATTACCTTACAGATGTGGAGGTCAGTATTCTAAAATGGGTCAGCAGTGCTGTACCCTTTCTAGACTCTCTGTAGAGAATCTATTTACTTCCTTTTCTAGCTTCTGAAGGCTACCTGTATTCCTTTGCTTGTAGCCTCACATCACTCTGACTTTGAGTTCCCTTGTCACATCTTATACTCTGATCCTCCTGTTTTCTTCCCTTAACTACACTTGTGAATACATTAGGCCCAGCCAGATAATTCAGAATAATCTCCGCATCTCAAGATCATCAATGTATTGGGTTGGCCAAAAAGTTCATTAAGTTTTGGGCTTCCCTGGTGGCGCAGTGGTTGAGAGTCCGCCTGCCGATGCAGGGGACCCGGGTTCGTGCCCCGGTCCGGGAGGATCCCATATGCCGCGGAGCGGCTGGGCCGCTGAGCCATGGCCACTGAACCTGCGCGTCCGGAGCCTGTGCTCCGTAACGGGAGAGGCCACAGCGGTGAGAGGCCCGCATACCGCAAAAAAAAAAAAAAAAAAAAAAATTCATTAAGTTTTAAGAAAAAAAAAAAACCCAATGT
>NW_020175526.1:1135162-1207261 GCF_003031525.2 Neophocaena asiaeorientalis asiaeorientalis
CCCCAAAACCACAAAAAAAAAAAAAAAAAAAAAAGTTCATTAAGTTTTAAGTAAAAATAAAAGCCACATGTTTCATTTTCATAAAGAACTTTATTGAAGAACGTGTTCACTAACCGAATGGCCAACCCAATAATAACATTTTCAAAGTCTCTTTTGCTACATAAGGTATCCTTAGGGTTCAAGAATTAGGATGTGGACTTTTTGAGGGAAGTGCACTTTTTGCCTACCACAGATTCAAGAAGATAGAAAGATAATATTAAAAGTTTTATACTTGCAGGTATGTTTGAAATGCTTTGTAGTTGCTTTTCTGTAATCCACTTGAGTTATTAATCATTAAGCCAAACCCTTATATAGATCGATGTTTTTAGGAATTTAAATATAAGAGCAATCTTCAAATATATATTACTCTGTTAATAAAGTCTATTTTGCTTTTTCTAGATGACTACCTAATTGAATGTTTATTTTCAAAATTCATTATGTTAACATTGATAAGACCCATCGAATATACTATTTCATTACCTGAAATGACTCACTTTCTTTTAGGTGGTTGGTAAAGCCTCATTGCACAGTAATAGGAATTTAATGGCAGAACTCCTCAATTAAACCTCCAGGATCCCAGGAATATTCTTATCTTAATTTTCAAATGTTATTATCTGCATGTGTGCTGATTGGCTCAAAATTATTTTAAAGGTGAAAAGATGCTCATTATGAAGCCACAGGTTAAGAGGATAGCCATCAACCTGTTACTAAAATAATTTGAAGTAAGTGATTTTTTCATCCATGTGAATTACCTTTAATGATGTCATATACCAAAGTAGTTTGGTCTTCAGGTCTCTATCAGAAAATTGCTTTCCTCCTGAAATGATTTTTTTTACTTTCTATGACTTTGTCCTTTATATTTTGCAAAGGTTAGGCCACTCTTTGGCTCATTAATGCTATTTCACATATTTATCCCCAGAGCACCTTCTTCCCTGTATTTGTATTTGACTGACTCAGTCTCAGATATGAACATAATTCCCCATTAAGCTGAAAATCAAATTCTGGGCATCCTAGTTAACCACTTCAAGTCTGGAAATACGGACAAAAACACAATAAAAGACAAGGATTGAACATCTCTTAAAAAGAAGAAATAAAATGTCAGAGATGATATAATGTCTTATCAGAAACACATTTTCAGGATCAAAATTCTTCCAAATGCAATGATTTTCTTTCACCAGAAGTGTACAAGCATAAATTTCATGTTCAAATATTATATAGGTGTTTGGAAAGAAGACAATGATATTCTAAGGTTTTATGGATCTGACTTATTATGATTCATAAAGAAAGCATGTAGTAAGCATGCCCAAATGATATGTCATTAGAATTTAGAATATTTGACTGTGACTAAACAGCCTCTATTATGCTACAGACTAATATTTGGTTATATAAATGGCATTGAATGATCCTTTTACCAGATTGTGAATTCCTTGAAGGCAGGAAGAATTTCTTTAACTTTTGTATCTCCAGTGTACAAGTGCCTAGTATATATTCAATAATTTAAAATATTAAATGAATAAATAAATAAAATTTATGAAATATTAGTGTTATAACAAGAAAAGAGAAATGTATATAATACAATTTAGAAAATAATACAATGAGTAATTATATTTTCTACTTCTGATTCTTAAAGAAATTTTGTCTTCTAAAGCATATATTTATTTTTCTATTTCTGGAAGAGCTAATTCAGGCCATGGTTTCTCTCCATTTTAGTTATAAACATTTCTCTGGAACATGTGTTTCCAACCCTGGGTTTGCACCAGGGGATGCTCATTGCAGGGATTCAAATTCCGCAGGTATGTGACTGACCCCACACATATCAGTTATTATAATGTTTCATGGGTGATTCTGGTGAGGAGATTTAAAACAGCTGTTCTAGACTTAAGTAACAGTAGTTTCCAAAACCTCTGTCCTATAAACTGAAAATGAATCATTTTTACTAGATCCAAGTTATTTGCAAGAGGTGTTTACCTATATTAAGGAGCCACATCCATAAATGAGTAGGCGCTACAGCAATGTATCTTTATATGAATCGTTGGCTGAACTCTATTTCTTGCTCAGATCTTTTTCAATCAAATTACCTTTGAAATTCAAATTATTGAAAAGCTGCGGTTTTCTATTGACCATGATACCAATAGAAGATTGTGCTGGAGAAAAGAATAATGCACGAGGTCTGCCAGAATCCATAATTTCTCATCACTTGTACAGACATTATTAATTTGAATATTTAATTTGAACCAAGTGTTATATTCCTCCCTAGTATCACACCAAAGAAAATTATTCATTCACAGAATTTCATACACAAAATCTGTAGTGACAATGTTTATTTATTCTACATCCTCTTAGACTATATTAAATGTTAGTGAATTCCTATAAAGCACACTAGTGAACAGATTTATGAGAATGCTGGGAGCTATAGGAAGGTTCATGTCTATATAAGAGATCAAGGAGAACAAGGAGTGAGAAAGAAGTTGTCGTTGATTCAAAACAACACATGGAAAAGTTGGTTTTCAGTGAGTGTTAACATATTAGGAGGGATTACTCTTGGAAGTAATTAAAAGCAGAACATTCTCTCACTTCCTTCTCATCCTAGTCAGTGTTTATCACTCTCTTAACATAATTGATCTGGAAATCCCCCTATTTTAGCATGAATTTCCTTATTTGATTAGAAGCATTATGTCTGCTTCCCCTTTCTTCTTCCCACAACTGTTCAATCTTGTGTACCACCAGGTAGCAACCAGAAAATAGTAAAATCCTCAGGAAGCACAAACCTAGATGCTACTTAATAACTAAACATTTATGATGGCTCTTTTTCTTTTTATTTGTACTTTTGATTTTTTCAAGAACTGGATTTACTTTCATTAAATCTTTATTCTGGTCAAGGTGGCAGAGTAGGAGGATTCTGGGCTCACCTCCCCTCATGAATACACTCAAAACTACAACTACATATAAAATGACTCTTGCTGAAATACACCTGGGGACTAGGAGAACACCTCTACTACAAAGGAGACTGTGAAAAAAGAGCCACATGAAGTCAGGTAAGAAGGGAGGAGAAAAAATCTAGTCAGGACCTGCACCATTGACAAGGGACATAGAAGAAGAGGGGGATATCACAGCCCTGGGGATCCTCCCTGGGGAACAAGGGGTTCCAGCCACATATTAGGCACCTAAGCCCTGAGGTCCCAATAGTGGGAAAATAAGCCCCCTTAGCTGGTTGAAAAACCAGGGGTGCTTACCAGAGAACTCTAAGAAACTAAGACTCTGCTCTTAAAGAACATTCACAGATTTGCTTACTTCCAGTCATAGCACTGAGGCAGTAGATTGAAAATTACCTAGGGCTCTGGCCAGCTTGCCAGGGCCATAGCAGCACACTCCAAGTCCACACTGGTCACCTGTGCCAGCAGTGGTCTTAAATGACAAAATAGACCAGTTGGACTTAATAGATATCTATAGGATATTTCATCCAAAACCAGGAGAACACACATTGTTTTCAAGTGCACAAGGAATGTTCTCTGGGATAGATCACATGCTAGGCCACAAAACAAGTCTGAACAGGGCTTCCCTGGTGGCGCAGTGGTTGAGAGTCCGCCTGCCGATGCAGGGGACACGGGGTCATGCCCTGGTCCAGGAAGATCCCACATGCCGCAGAGCAGCTAGGCCCACGAACCATGGCCGCTGAGCCTGTGCATCCAGAGTCTGTGCTCTGCAATGGGAGAGGCCACAACAGTGAGAGACCCACGTACCATAAAAAAAAAAAAAAAGTCTGAACAAATTTAAGAAGATAGAAATTATATCAAACATTTTTTCTGATCACAGCAGCATGAAACTAGAAATCAATTACAGGAAGAAAAATGGAAAAACACTAAAATGTGGAGACTAAGCAGCATGCTACTAAAAAGCCAATGAATCAATAAGGAAATCAAAGAGGAAGTCAGAAAATACCTCAAGACAAATGAAAATAAAATTTAAAACTTTCCAAAATTTGTGGGACACAGCAAAAGTAGCTCTAAGAGGGAAGTTTAGAGCGATAAAGACCTATATCAAAAGAAACAAGAAAAATCTCAAATAAACCACCTAACCTACCATCTAAAGGAATTAGAAAAAGAAGAACAAAGCTCAAAGTCAATAGAAGGAATAAAACAATAAAGACCAGAGAGGAAATAAAATAGAGACCCAAACAACAGTAGAAAAGATCAATAAAACCAAGAGCTGGTTCTTTGAAGAGATAAACAAAATCGATAAGCCTTTAGCCACTCCTTAAGGAAAAAGAGAGAACACAAATAAAATAAGAAATGAAAGAAGAGAAATTGCAACTGATATCACAGAATTACAAATAACCATAAGAGAATACTATGAACAGTTATATGTCAAAAAATTAGACAGCTTAAAAGAAATGGATAAATTCCTAGAAACATACAATCTTCCAAGACTGAATCAGAAAGAAATAGACAATCTGAAAAGACTGATTCAGTACTATTTACTGAAATTCAATCAGTAATCAAAAACTCCCGACAGAGAAGAGTCCAGGACCAGATGGTTTCTTAGGGGAATTCTAACAAACTCTTCTTTATATAGAAGAGTTAATACCTATCCTTCTCAAACTATTCCAAAAAAATGAAAAGAAGGAAACACTCCTAAATGCACTCTATGACATCACATTACCCTGATAACAAAACCAAATGTACTAAACAAACAAACAAACAAACCATAAAATTACAGGCCAGTAGCAATGATGAATATAGATGTAAAATCATCCCAAAATATTATCAAACCAAATTCAACAACATATAAAAAGGATTGTACAGCATGATCAAGTGGGATTCATTCCAGGGATGCAAGGATGGCTCAGTGTCAGCAAATTAATCAATGTGATATACCACATTGACCAAACTAAGGATAAAAATCACATGATTATCTCAAGAGACGCAGAAAAAGCATTTGATAAAATTGAACACAATTGTAATTCCACCACAGCCTTTGTTTGTGAAAGCCCTCTCTGGAACACTCTCATGTTACATATGAATGAAAGTCATGATCATTTCTTAAATCCCTAAAATGACACAGGGTTTTAAAAAGCTGACACTTTATATTTCTTGTCTCTACCTATCATTTCAGTACTAAACCAAACCATTTTTCTTCTTTGACATGATTCTTTTCTTTACTTTTTTTTTCATTGCTTACAGCCACCCTATATTTCAACATTTATTGCTTTACAATTGTATTATTCTAACAAATTTCTAAATAACTTCTCTGTTCCTGGGTTAGTCCTCTCTACATCATACTCTATACTTGTATTTGTCTCTTAGTTCTTCTTTAAACATTGTGCATATCTACTCCTATTCTTCATTGATTAAAAGTTGAACATTTATATATTGTGTGCCTAGGACTATGCTGGATCCTAATAATTGTGCAGATAACTTGACATGCCCAGTGCCTTCATTCAAGGAGCCTATATTTTCAAATAGAAGCCAGATAATTAAACAAATAATCACAATAAAACATAATGCCTATTTTGAAAGAGAAAGAGTCTTCAAAATATTCTCACCATATACCATCTAAATGACTACTCCACTGAAATTCAGAAGCATTTCTTATATGGTTATATCATAAATATATGGATCCAGCATTCAGTTAGTTTGATTCTCTCATGGTACTGCAAATAATGTGTTTGATCCTGTCTTTTTGCCTTCTCATTTGTTACTGCACTCACTTGGAATGTACTCTTGACTGTGTTCCACTTTTCTGAAGATAAATCCTTCCCATTCTTTACCATTCCTTTCATTATTATTCTATTTCTCCAAATTCTTATTGCACTTATAGCCGGTACTATGCAACTTAAAACTCAAAATAATAGTGCTTTATATATTTTAAAAATTATTATTAGATAAATTAATTTATATGATGCCATTGTCTTCATTCACATCAACAAATATATGCATATTGCATATTTTCTATATTTTAAAATATAAATAAAAACATTCTACAATATTTGGTTTCTCAGTTGCTTCTTGGTCTTCTAACTCTGTAACATAGCACCGATTTATTATAATATATAAATATTTCATGAAATCTCTCTCTTAACACCTGCTCTTTAATGAGTTTACTCGACCACATGTCAACCTAGGGTGTCCTGACATATCTATTTCTTAATAACTTTTCAGTACATGTCCCAAAGACTGTTTACTAACTAAATATATATATATATATATATACACACACACACTAACAGTAATTATTCCTACTAAAAGTAATTATTTCTGGGATGTTTATGCTGTTTTGTATTTCTAATAACATTATTGATTTCTGTAAAAAACTAAAAACAAAATGTTAAGTCAAATTTCCTAAGGTTAAAATGGAAACTTCAAGTTATCACAGGAAGCATTCAGCTGAAAGAACTATTACCACTTGTTGAAGCTGATGTGCATTAAGCATTGACTCACTATTGAACCAGATAAACTATAAATCAAACTATAAATTATAAATCAAATCCCTCACAATAACAGAAATTTCCTAGGTATTTGATCCAGTCCATATCAGCAAGCCTAATAATTGTGCCTGGATATTGCACAAAAGTCTTTTCTCAGATGACTCCCCACATTTTCCAGACTATATGGCCACTGTAGTTATGTCTTAACATTTATTAGCTGTCACTTCATGAATAGTGGTACCTAAAAAGAACATATTTTCCATTTGGGAAAGATCTTCATTCTGTAAAACTTACCTAACATAAAAATCTGCCATTTGGACATTCATTAAAAATTAAATTCATAATCTGCACACATCCTGAAATATCCTTTTTAAAATAAAGAGTGTAATTTAAAGTTATTTATCTATTAAGCTACCACTTTTCTCTATTGGTTACTGATCTTCTCATATTTGTCTAAGAATAATTTTCCAAAATTTTGCTTTTTGATATTTTGTCCAGTCATATTTAGCTGTGTCTTAGACTTTGAGTGGTAACTACCTTGTAATGAATTATTTCTTTACACGCTCATCCAAAAATACCCTTAGTACTATAATAATGTAAAATTACAATTGATGCTTTCTACCATTTTCTGTAGCACTCTGCTTCCATAGTTTGCCTTACCTCTCTATTTTAATTTTTTTTCTTTTTCTTCTCAGAATTACTTTGAACTCAGTCATACCTAATAGAGTTGCCTGAGCACCCATCTATTTGTAATAGGTTTAATATACTTTCTCACTTCAGAGTAGTATCTTTCTCTATTTAACATTTCAATTCATATGGAAGAAAATAATTTTCTAAAAATATATAATACCTCATGTTGTTTAAAAAATTAATTCACTAAAATTCATCAGCTATCTTTATAAGCAGTGAGTAGTAAAGTGCGTTCTGTAGTTAAAAATATTTCCAGTCACTCTGTCAGCATGACAGTTGTCTACTGCTGAGCTTGCCACCTGCTATGCTATAGCACACAGTGGCTAATGAGTTACGAGGATGTCTTGTCTCAGCAAGAGGGCAGACTGCAGTGTGCTGATTATTGCCTTCCAAAATTCAGGTCTACTTTGAACGTCAGAATGTTATTTTATTTGAAATAAGGCCTTTGTATTATATTATATTCATTAATATAAGGATCAAGATAATATTCTGGTTTAGTATGGGTCCTAAATGCAATGAAAATGTCATTATAGGAGACAGAAAAGGACTGACAGAGACACACAGAAACACTGCGAAAAAGGCACCATGAAATTGGAGGCAGATTGTAGTGATGCATCTGCAAGCTGAAGAACCCCAAGGATTGCCAGAAGCTAGAAGAAAAGCATGGGCCAGTTTCTCTCTTAGATCTGTCAGAAGGTGCTAACCCTGAGGACACTTTGATTTCAGACTTCTGGCCTCCTGAATTGTGATAGAATTAATTTTTCATGTTTTAAGACATTCTGTTTGTGGTAATTCATTATAGAAGCTCTAAGAAACTAACGCAGATGACTAGTGAAGTTTATGGACACAACTTCAACATAAAAGAAAACAGTATCATTGTGGATTCTCTTTAATAACATCAAGTAGTGTTAAGTATGGAGAAAAAGCAATGGACGTAATATCAATAATAGTAACAAATATTTATTAGTAGCCTAGTGAAGGAATTTATTTTTCCTCTAAATCCTCACATGTTCAGAGCCTAGAGGTAGGTAGATATTTCTCCCCATTGCTTTTCCAAAGTGTTTTTCCCTCCATCTTTGTATCATCACACTTTATCATCTGCAATGTCTCATTATTACTGTCTTCTACACATATTTTAGTCTTATACCATATTTCCAGATAATTCTAGCAATTTTTCCCTTTTTTCTTTCTACATTCACATCCTTCAACACTTTTGGTGGCTTTAGCATCTACATTGGGTAGTCAAGCACTCCTTTCTAATTATATTTTCTTAACCTTATCACTCTACGGTCATATTCTTGATGGTCATGTCATTGCCAATACAATAACACTATAAAATTCTCACTTTCAGATACTTTAATCTCCTGTGTAGCTCGTATATAATAGTACTATTATTCTAGTATTTCTTTGATTTTATTAAGACCTTGACCACACTGATTCATCACTTTATTCTTTCATGAAGCATGCACTCCTATGCCTCCTATACTATGAAGTAGTAATGAAGTACATTACTACTTCATTGGACTTAGCTACAAGTAATTTTTTTTAACATCTTTATTGGAGTATAATTGCTTTACATTGTTGTGTTAGTTTCTGCTGCATAACAAAGTGAATCACCTATACGTATACATATATCGCCATATCCCCTCCCTCTACGTCTCCCTCCCACCCTCCCTATCCCACCCCTCTAGGTGGTCAGAAAGCACTGAGCTGATCTCCCTGTGCTATGTGGCTGCTTCCCACTAGCTATTTTATATCTGGAAGTGTATATATGTCAATGTCACTCACCGTATGCTACAGCTAATTTAATGGCAAATCATTATTTTCACTCTCTTTATTCTTTATGTGCACAGCTTTGTTGTACATGATTTCTTCTCTTAGGTATGCACTCTTTAACTTATCCAACTAACCTCCAATATATCATACAATAACTTGAGGAATAGGCTTAAGTTATTATCTCATGATAATCCCTACATCATGTCCACAGGTTGACTTTTCATGTTCCAAACAGCTATTAATTAGAAAGACATGCTATCCCTTTTCTATATACCAATTATATGATGGTAGAAGAGGACAAAGGTAACAACAATAAATATTGTCATTCATAAGATAAAAATAGGTGGAAAAGAGCAGTCAGTAATCCACAGCATATATGAAATTCTGCTATTCCTTGGCTCTGCTACCTGGAGACTAATGGCGGCGTGGGTGTCCTTTCTTTTTACTTGGTGACTTCTAAATGGGGAATGGAAAATAAAGCCCTTCCCTATTTTTTTGCAGCCTAGTAGCTTTTTTTTTTTTTTTTTTTTTTTTTTTTTTGGGGTATGCGGGCCCCCCACTGCCGCGGCCTCTCCCGCTGCTGAGCACAGGCTCCGGACGCACAGGCTCAGCGGCCCCGGGCTCACGGGCCCTGCCAGTCCGCGGCACACAGGATCCCCCCGGACCGGGGCACGAACCCGTGTCCCCTGCATCGGCAGTCGGACTCTCAACCACTGCGCCACCAGGGAAGCCCCCTAGTAGCTTTTTATATAGTTTCCTGTCCATAGAAATTTGGAGATCAAAATATTTTTATATTTCCATCTTAGTTTCTTATATTCCAAGCTAAAGGTGACTTGCCAATACCAGTGTCTCAAACAAATTGTGGACATTCTGTTTATTTGTAGTCGATTATATGAATAAACAGTTTCATCCACAATTCATAAGAAACAGGGCTCCTTCTCTGTACCTAACTATAGTACCTTGAGTGAACCCGGCCTCTATGGGATCAAGACCTTAGCTTTCTAGGAGCCCTTAATTTCCAGTTAAAGTATTTTATAGACATCATTTTGATCTTTTAAGAATTCTTCTAAAAGGGTTAGCTCAGTCTTTACTGTAAAGCCTTTTGCTGCAGAACCTTGCATTTGGCCTTTTTTCTAAGCCTGTGTTGTAATGGCCACACCTTTGATTGGGTGAAGAACATTTTCTTTTCAATAATGCGATTTCTGAACTCTATATTATCTCTAAATTCTGCTGACACAGTGGCATCATATCTTCTAGTATTTTATCAAATATAGTCAGCAACCAAGTCAACTTTCAAATGATCTGTGATATATTTCCCCCTCCAGCACTAAAAGTTTTTAGATATATTTTCTTTTCTTCCAAGTTAAGGTAGGTTACAGTCTTACCAAATCTTTTGCCACCACTTAACACAGGACCACATTTTCCAAATTTCTATAACCTGCTACTGGTTCTTAATGTCAATATCACATAGTTTTTTAAAAATAAATTTATTTATTTTATTTATTTATTTTTGGCTGTGTTGGGTCTTCCTTGCTGCACTTGGGCTTTCTCTAGTTGCAGCGAGGGGGGCTACTCTTCGTTGTGGTGCGTGGGCTTCTCATTGCAGGGGCTTCTCATGTGCGGAGCATGGGCTCTAGGTGGGCAGGCTTCAGTAGTTGTGGCACGTGGGCTCAGGGGTTTTGGCACAGGGCTTAGGAGTTGTGGCTGGCAGGCTTTAGAGTACAGGCTTAGTAGTTGTGGTACATGGGCTTAGTTGCTCCGTGGCATGTGGGATTTTGCCAGACCAGGGATGGAACCCATGTCCCCTGAATTGGCAGGTGGATTCTTAACCACTGCACTACTAGGGAAGTCCCCATATCACATAGTTTTTGTTTGTTTGTTTTTTTTTTTTTGCAGTACACGGGCCTCTCACTGTTGTGGCCTCTCCTGTTGCGTAGCACAGGCCCCAGACGCTCAGGCTCAGTGGCCATGGCTCACGGGCCCAGCCGCTCCGCGGCATGTGGGATCCTCCCGGACTGGGGCATGAACCCGCATCCTCCCGGACTGGGGCTTGAACCCGCGTCCCCTGCATCGGCAGGCGGACTCTCAACCACTGCGCCACCAGGGAAGCCCCACATAGTTTTGGTACTTAGTACATTTATAACAACTTCTGCATAACCAGATATATTGGCAATATTGCTGGGTAATGAACCACTCAGAAACCTAGACGTATTCAATGACAAGCACACATTTCTTTTTAATGTCTTTCTCATTTAGCTGCTTAAAACAGCAATGATTTGTTATTTCTTATGATTCTGTGGATTTCCTGAGGTGTTTCTCATCTACTTTTGTTAGAACTCAAATATGTTATTGTATAGAGTAGATGCTGGGCTCCGTAGGAACAGCTAGGATACTGGGCCTCTCATTTATCCTGGAGCTCTTCACAATGTGACAAATTTAAGGTAGCATTCCATGAGGGCAAAAGAGGAAGCTTCAAGATTCCTTAGAGCTTAGTTTTATCACTTCTACCTTGGTTTATTGCTCAAAGAAAGTAAAAATGACAGCCCAAATTTAAGAGAAAGAAAAACCTGCATATTAAGCAAGAAAGGGGCAAAGCAACATATCAAAGGAAGATGGAAGGACCTGATCTCCCTATTTTTCAAAACGATTTAGTAAAATTATTCTTGTCCCGTTGCATTTCCATTATCTTAGCAATTTCAAAACACACACATATACCATATGTGTGTGTGTATACATATATATATATATATATACATATATATATATATATGCATGCATGGTGGTGCTGATAGGTTTGTTGGCATTACATTGAAACTATCAATTGGTGGATAATTAACTCATTTAAATATCAGTTGTTTAATTCATGGACATTATATATCTTCTCATATATTTAGGTCATTTTATTTTATTTATTTATTTATTTTTAACATCTTCATTGGAGTATAATTGCTTTACAATGGTATGTTAGTTTCTGCTTTATAACAAAGTGAATTAGCTATACATATACATATATCCCATGTCTCCTCCCTCTAGTGTCTCCCTCCCACGCTCGCTATCCCACCCCTCTAGGTGGTCACAAAGCACCGAGCTGTTCTCCCTGTGCTATGCGGCTGCTTCCCACTAGCTATCTATTTTACACTTGGTAATATATATAAGTCCATGGCACTCTCTCACTTCATCCCAGCTTACACCTTCCCCTCCCCGTGTCCTCATGAATATTCTCTATGTCTGCGACTTTATTCCTGTCCTGCCTCTAGGTTCATCAGAAACATTTTTTTTTTTTTTTAGATTCCATATATATGTGTTAGCGTATGGTATCTGTTTTTCTCTTTCTGACTTACTTCACTCTGTATGACAGACTCTAAGTCCATCCACCTCACTACAAATAACTCAATTTTGTTTCTTTTTATAGCTTGCATATATGTGCCATTGTATATATGTGCCACATCTTCTTTACCCATTCATCTGTCGATGGACACTTAGGTTGCTTCCATGTCTTGGCTATTGTAAGTAGAGCTGCAATGAACATTGTGGTACATGACTCTTTTTGAATTATGGTTTTCTCTGGGTGTATGCCTAGTAGTTGGATTGCTGCATCATATGGTAGTTCTATTTTTAGTTTTTTAAGGAACCTCCATACTGTTCTCCATAGTGGCTGTATCAATATTTATTCCCACTAACAGTGCAAGGGAGTTCCCTTTTCTCCACATCCTCTCCAGCATTTATTGTCTGTAGATTTTTTCTGATGATGGTCATTCTGACTGGTGTGAGGTGATAACTCGTTGTGGTTTCTATTTGCATTTCTCTAATGATTAGTGATGTTGAGCATTCTTTCATGTGTTTGTTGGCAATTTGTATATCGTCTTTAGAGAAATGTCTATTTAGGTCTTCTGCCCATTTTTGGATTGGGTGGTTTGTTGTTTTGATATTGAGAAGCATGAGCTGCTTGTATATTTTGGAGATTAATCCTTTGTCAGTTGCTTCATTTGCAAATATTTTCTCCCATTCTGAGGGTTGTCTTTTCGTCTTGTTTATGGTTTCCTTTGCTGTGCAAAAGCTTTTAAGTTTCATTAGGTCCCATTTGTTTATTTTTTGGTTTTATTTCCATTTCTCTAGGAGGTGGGTCAAAAAGGAACTTGCTATAATTTATGTCATAGAGTGTTCTGCCTATGTTTTCCTCTAAGAATTTTATAGTATCTGGCCTTATGTTTAGGTCTTTAATCCAATTTGAGTTTATTTTTGTGTATGGTGTTAGGGAGTGTTCTAATTTCATTCTTTTACATGTAGCTGTCCAGTTTTCCCAGCACCACTTATTGAAGAGGTGTCTTTTCTCCATTGTATATTCTTGCCACCTTTATCAAAGATAAGGTTACCCATCTGCTGCACGGATTTATCTTGGGGCACTCTATCCTGTTCCATTCATCTTTATTTCTGTTTTTGTGTCAGTACCATACTGTCTTTTTTTTTTAGATTCTTCCAATCCAAGAAGATGGTATATCTCTCCATACGTTTGTATCATCTTTGATATCTTTCATCAGTGTCCTATAGTTTTCTGCATACAGGTCTTTTGTCTGCTTAGGTAGGTTTATTTCTAGGTATTTTATTCCTTTTGTTGCAATGGTAAATGGGACTGTTTCCTTAATTTCTCTTTCAGATTTTTCATCATTAGTGTATAGCAATGCAAGAGACGTCTGTGCATTAATTTTGTATCCTGCTACTTTACCAAATTCATTGATTAGCTCGAGTAGTTTTCTGGTAGAATCTTTAGGATTCTCTATGTATAGTATCATGTCATCTGAAAACAACGACAGCTTTACTTCTTCTTTTCTGGTTTGGATTACTTTTATTTCTTTTTCTTCTCTGATTGCTGTGGCTAAAACTTCTAAAACTATGTTTAATAAAGTGGTGAGAGTGGGCAACCTTGCCTTGTTCCTGATCTTAGTGGAAATGGTTTCAGTTTTTCACCATTGAGAACGATGTTGGCTGTGGGTTTATCATATATGACCTTTATTATGTTGAGGTCAGTTCCCTCTATGCCTATTTTCTGGAGGGTTTTTATCATAAATCAGTGTTGAATTTTGTTGAAATCTTTTTCTGCATCTATTGAGATGATCATATGGTTTTTCCCCTTCAGTTTGTTAATGTGGTTTATCACATTGATTGATTTGCGTATATTGAAGAATCCTTGCATTCCTGGGATAAATCCCACCTGATCATGGTGTATGATCCTTTTAATGTGCTGTTGGATTCTGTTTGCCAGTATTTTGTTGAGGGTATTTCCATGTATGTTCATCAGTAATATTAGCCTGTAGCTTTCTTTCTTTGTGACATCTTTGTCTGGTTTTAGTATCAGGGTGATGGTGGTCTTGTAGAATGAGTTTGACAGTGTTCCTCCCTGTGCTATATTTTGGAAAAGTTTGATGGCCTGTGAAGCCATCTGGTCCTGGGCTTTTGTTCTAGATTTTTAATCACAGTTTCAATTTCAGTGCTTGTGATTGTTCTGTTTATATTTTCTATTTCTTCCTGATTCAGTTTCGGAATGGTGTGCTTTTCTAAGAATTTGTCCATTTCTTCCAGGTTGTCCGTTTTATTGGCATATAGTTGCTTGTAGTAATCTCTCCTGATCCTTTGTATTTCTGTAGTGTCAGTCGTTACTTCTCCTTTTCATTTCTAATTCTATTGATTTGAGTCTTCTCCCTTTTTTTCTTGGTGAGTCTGGCTAATAGTTTATCAATTTGTTTATTAGGTCATTTTAAAATAGCGGCCAGACATATATACAATGGAATATTACTCAGCCATAAAAAGAAACGAAATTGAGCTATTTGTAATGAGGTGGATAGACCTAGAGTCTGTCATACAGAGTGAAGTAAGTCAGAAAGAAAAAGACAAATACCGTATGCTAACACATATATATGGAATTTAAGAAAAAAAATGTCATGAAGAACCTAGGGGTAAGACAGGAATAAAGACGGAGACCTACTGGAGAACAGACTTGAGGATATGGGGAGGGGGAAGGGTGAGTTTTGACAGGGCGAGGGAGAGTCATGGACATATACACACTAACAAACGTAGTAAGGTTGATAGCTAGTGGGAAGCAGCCGCATGGCACAGGGATATTGGCTTGATGCTTTGTGACAGCCTGGAGGGGTGGGATAGAGAGGGTGGGAGGGAGGGAGACGCAAGAGGAAAGACATATGGGAACATATGTATATGTATAACTGATTCACTTTGTTATAAATAAGAAACTAACACACCATGGTAAAGCAATTATACCCCAATAAAGATGTTAAAAAAATAAAAAAATAGCAGCCAGGAAGCAGCAAATTTAAGTTTTGCTTTTTGAAACTTTCTTTTTTCAGAATATTTTCTGTCCATAGTTGGTTGCATCTGTGGTTTCAGAACCTGAGGGTATGGAGGGCTGGCTCTACTTTTAAAACAGCAACCGATATGTGGCACTATCTATCTCATAGCAGAAATCTGAGAGTCAAGGGGTGAAAGGAAGAGTAGATCTTCTCATCATTATACCTAATAACTACCCACAGAATTTTTGCTTTCTGTCCTCAAAGCTTTGAGTTTTTCCTCATTGTTGCAGCTTGGATCCCAAGGGAAGAATGCTTCCATCAGGGACCACAAATAAATTTCCACTGAACTGGTAGGCGAACCTGCCAGAATGTCATTTTGTACTTCTGTTACAGCGAATCAACAAGCAAAGAACGAGGTTACTATATTCACTGGAATATTTGATTCTAATTAGCAAGGGGAAGTCTGTTTGCTACTATTAATAGGGTCAGGAAGGACGATGTTTTAATTTCAAGGGATTTTTCTGGGTTCCCATTCATTAATCCATTTCTAATAGTGTAAGTTAAGAGAAAGTTATAGCAGGCAAGAATAGACAGGGCTATGGAAAACTCAGAGACTTCGATAACAAAATTTTGGGTCTCCCCCCTGACGGGGAAAGGGTACAAATTTAGTTCTTGCCTGAAAACAAAGGAAACCGAATGGGCTATGAAAGAAGGGAGTTATAAATGACAATTACAGTCTTATTAATTTACAACACTAAATTCTATAACGGTAATCTGTACTTTTGTAGCAGACTGCTTTTTGGAATACACAGTTATATCAGTAGCCTCCAATGACCCACACAAACTAGTATTCACACCTTTTGATTAGTTTCCTTCACATTGACTCTGGGTTTGGCTCTGTGATATCTTTTGGTCAAATGAGACTTATCCAGCGGGTGCAAGCAAAGCCTCAATTAATGCTCTGAATTGGGCAGCATTCCTTCTCTTGAAAAGCTTTCTTTTTTTCTTGGTATCTGCAAATTTCCTGAAAAATCTTATTTAATTTTGTGTTTTCATTTTTATCTATATGCAGAGTACATTTACATCCAAGATCCAACATCTAACCAAGATCTCTTTCTTGAGTGCTAGATATATATTTAGCTTCCTGTTAGAAACAGTTTTGACTCATTAAAACTAAACTCTTTTATTTTTTTGATCATAGTCATCCTAACAGGTGTGAGGTGATATATCACTGTGGTTTTGATTTGAATTTTCCTAACTTTTTGTAATGTTGAGCACCTTTTCATATAATCTGTTGGCTATTTGTATGTTTTCTTTGGAAAAACGTCTATTCATGTCCTTTACCCAGTTTTTAATTGGGTTGTTTACTTTTTTGCTATTGAGTTGTATGAATTTCTTAAATATTTTGGATAAAGCTTCTCATCAGATATTTTGTTTACAAATATTTTTTCCCAATCTACATGTAGGTTGGTTTTTCATTTAGTTGCTTGATTCCTTTGTTGTGCAGAATCTTTTTTGTATGATGTAGTTTTTCTTGTTTGTTTTTGATTTTGTTGCCTAAACTTTTGGTATTGTATTCAAAAAATCGTTGCCAAGGTCATTATGCTAAGTGAAATAAACCAGATACAAAAAGGGAAAAACAGCCTGTATGATCTCACTTATATGTGAAATCTAAAAAGCTGAATACATAGAAGCAGAGAATAGAATCTATAACCAGCGTTGGGGAGGTAGGGAAAATGGGGAGATGTTTGTCAGAGGGTACAAAGTTGCAGTTTTATGGGATGAATAAGTCTAGAGATCTAATTACAGCATGGTGAGTATAGTTAATAATATTGTACAGAATACTGCAAATTTTTTAAGTGAGTAGATTTCAGGTGCTCTCATCACATACAAAAGAAATGGTAACCATATGAGGAGATGGTATGTTAATTAGCTTGACTATGTGTATGTCGAATAACCATTTCACTATTATATGTATTAATATACATATCTTAATCATCTTAACATACAATATATAATATTTATTAAAAATTTAAATTAAAAAAACCCTTTTTATCTACTTCTAAAACCTATTCTTCTATGTTTCTATCTTAAAATATCCATCTGATCAAGACAGAAATATAGTAATTTTTCTTACTTTTACCATTTATCTCAACAAATTACCTTCAAATATTTTCAATTTTTTTTCTTCTGGGAAAAGAGTGATCACAACAGAATTATTTCAACAGTCTCATAGCTGATATTTTCACTTGATTTTTAATTTTGGTCCCTATCCGACATATTCTCTAATATAGTCAAATCAAATCTCCTATTGTGCAAATCTGTTATCCTAGAAAAAAAACAGGAAACAAATAGCACTGTCAGAATTTTCGAGGAAAGTGTGGACAGGGAAAAAAATGACTAAAGAAAAGACCAGGAAATAGTTGAGATTTCTAGTAACACTAAGCAAGATATAATCTGAAGTATCTATTTTTCTTGTTTTGTTTTCTTGTGCATATAAGCTAAGCAGTTCATGAAAATATCAGTTTCTCATATAGAGGATATTTTAAACAATTGTTACACTCTAAATTTAGATAACATTGCTTTAAGATTATTTACTTTTTCTCAAATCAATGCCTCTCTAATTTTTAATAAAAGTGGCTATAATAGTTATTTTTCCACAGGTTGTTTTTAATTTTTTTTTTAACAAATGAAACTATGTCTATATAGCCTATATATAAAGGTCAATTTTTTAAGTGTTATTTATAGTGTTTGAATGATGTGTATAGAATATCCTCTCATGTAATAAACTAAATTGTGTAATTTCTTAAGGTATTAGTTTTGACTTGAAAGATTTTTAAATAGAACTTAGCTGTACTCTACCAGCCAAAGATGTAGGAATAGAATTATTTAATTAAGCAAAATATTATGGAGTCCACAAATCTCAGTAAGGGTTAGATTTTCAGTAAAGAGGCATTTTTTTCCCAAGTAGAATGTGGTTGCATGTTTTACAACATTCACAAATGGATCTAAAATAGAATGAACAATATCACAGTAATTAAACCAGATGTAATTCCTTATCTTATTAAAAATCATAATATTAAGAAAAATATGTATGAATAAACTTGTTAGTGAAATCTGATTATGCATAAAACAGTAAGAAATATATATCATTGAAATATGTTTTGTACATTTGAAATAAGTTTATTTCAGTGTTGTTGAGGATCTTAACAAAATGGGATATTCTTATTGTTTAAAGAAATAATTTGTGTTGTTGAATCATATACATTGTAGGCGTGTTTTGTTATTATTTGTTTCCTAACTTAATTGTTCTGATGAAAATCGTCTATATTGTAAAATATCTCATGCATTTATTCTGTTTCATTTAAAAACTTAATGCAAGAGTAATGATGATAGAGTTGATAAACTAGCTTTACAAGTGGGCCATAATTCAAGTCTGATGTAGATGCTCTGTAGTTAGACCTTTTTGGCTCTATCACTTAATATCATTTAATATCTATTTGGCTTATTACTTAAACCTTCTGCACTGTAGTTTCCTCATCTGAAAAATAAGATTGATGCTGTCTATTTCAAAGATCTGTAATGAGGATGAATACATTCATATACAATGCACTTCTTAGAACACTGCCTTGAGCAGTATTTATTAAGTGTCAATTCTCATTATTGGGTTTGGTCAATATATGATGTGGGTTGATTGTTGATTTACAGATATTTCCACAGGAAAAGATAAATCCTGTGCAGTTTTTTCATTTTAAACTGAGCTTGGAAATAGGTTTAATCTTTTTAGATACAGCCCTAAGAAATATATCTTATTCCAGCTCCGGTTATCCTGACATATTGCAAATTGTTACGGACTAATGAACGCTAGTTCAAAAGCTTTGAGTTATTTGTAGTTAAACTGTTTTTTAAACAGGTGTTATTATTATTTTAGAGAAAAATTTTCCCTGAAAAGTTTTCAGCATTTGAAAAGCTATTTTATTATATTATTATACTATTATATTAATTGTCCTTATAGTTCTATGGGGAAAATAGGGGAAAGTCACTATTTTGATTTAGAAAATAATGTTTTTAAAAAGGTCTGGACTTTTAGTTACTTTGTCCACAGTCGTTCTATTTAGGACAATTATTAAAATAATTTCTCAGATTTTATTAAATATAATAACAAAATAAACAATAAGAATTCTAGTCTATACAACTTTAAATATACTAAGAAATTCAACACACACTATTAATAGATATCTAAATATATATAGGACATTTTTTTTTTCAAATTCTTGTATTTTAGTTGTGGTCTGAATATTTGTGTCCCCGCAAAGTGTGTATGTTGAAATCCTAACCTTTAAAAATTATGATATAAGGAGGTGGGGTTTGGGGGAGGTACTTAAGTCATAGAGGTAGAGCCCTCATGAATGGAATTAATGCCTTACAAAAGAGACTATACAAAGATCCCTAGCAGCTCACACTATCTGAGGACACAGCAGAAATAAACCCATCTATGAATCAGGAAGTCATCCCCTGAATCTGCTGGTGCCATAATCTTGGATTTCCTAGTCTCCAGAACTCTGAGAAAGAAATGTCCACTGTTTACAAGGTACTGTGTCTGCTGTGGTATTTTGTTATAGCAACCCAAATGGACTAAGACATTTCTGAACATCATGACACATTTGAATCTGCAAGAGTAGGCTCTTTAAAAGTGACCCTTTAAGAAAAGAGTAGACTCTTTTAGGAGTGACTCTCATTTTTCAGGCTTATGAGTTATAACTCAAGGTTTTTGTGTGGCCAAATAAAGGAACTAAATATCCTTTATTTAGGGAGTAATCTCAACTTTGTACAAGGAGAAGAAGGGAATTTTACCAGACCCTGAACTAGATGGTTTGCATGTATTATGTAATTTAATCTTCATAACAACTCTTCAAGATTAATATTATCAACATTATGATAAATTAAAAAAAACAGAAGTTCAGTAGTCAAGTAACTTTTCTCAGGACATTCAGTTAGAAAGTACAAAAATATGTCCACTGCTCCGTGAATTTCTATATGTTTCATAATTTATTTCCTTTAAATACAGTTCACTTCACACACATGTATTTAATTTACATATTTGTCATAGTGTACTCTATTTAAATTTTCAGTGAGGCTTGTTTTTTTTAACTCACTTGAGGAATAATTATTAAAATGGAAATGTCTCCCTTGTGAAGCAGCACACATTAAATCCACTAAATATGGTTTAATTATTACCCTCATATCAAATAGTAGCGCTCTGAAAATATGAGATGCAGGTAAATCAACACTGCTTCATGGGGAGAGTTACTATAAAGTTGTCTATTGACAGTATGTTTCTAATACGCAGAAATGATTCATAGCATGAGGTTTTGGGCAGTTAGAATATCAAATACGTGGAATAAGAGTAGTACTGAGGGAGCAGGTACAACAGAAATGTATGGAAATAAGTTATCTCAGATGGTAATTTATTACATTTACATAAATTAACTTATTCAGTGAATTAAATATTTATATATATGTACCATTGTAGATATAAATTTAAATAAAAGGTAGAAATATTTTGTATTGAATACAGTTCAAATAGATTCAACTGCAAAAAACAGACCTTAACTAACGTCAGTAAAGAATTACTTTTCCGACTGGGTAGAAAGAAAGAAAACTCTACCTTTGTCCACCAGAGGGTGATATTGTAACACTATAACATTTCAAATGAGCCTGGCATCAGAAAAAATCCTCAACAGATTAAATGTCTCAAATAATTTTATTTTCTTTCTGAAAATTAGAGAAGGGAATAATTTTAACTCCATGTAATTTATACACTTTCCCTAAATCATAACTTTTGTAAATGTCCCCCCATAATATTATTGATTAAATTAAAAAAAATTAGAAACCAGCAAACATGTACAGATGTACACACGCACACACAAAAAGATTTACTGTATTGTGGGGACTGTTTCTAGATGTACTAAATCACCCTCTCAGGAAAAATAGTTGAAATGCCAGATAGAATATAAAAATCTTAAATATATTGCAGTGTTAATGTCATAGCAAGTATTTTACTTTGCCCAAAAATTAAAAGGAAGAAATTGAAAGATAAGACAATACAAAATTTCCTTTAACTCTGATATTCAAGCTCTGGAGGTCCTAATTTTCACATTACTAATTTGTTGAGAGTTTTTATCATAAATAGGTGATAAATTTTGTCAAAATTTTCCTATGTGTCAGTGTGTCTATTGAATGATTAAATAGTTTTTTTCTATTAACATGGTGTTTTGTATTAATTCATTTTCAAATACCAAATCAATACTGCATTACTAGAAACAAATCCTTCTTGGTCATGGTGTATGATACTTTTTTATATACTTCTCAATTCAGTTTGCTATTATTTTGTGAATATCTTTTTGTCTATGTCCATGAGGTTATATTTTGTAGTTTCCTTTCTATATATCTACCCACATATTATGGTAGTACAAAAGACCACTGAGTCGGTGACAAAGAATATATTACCATGGCATAACAGACATCATGTGGTTTATGTGTGCATCAGTCCTCATTGCCCCTTAAGGCTTTTTTTAAAATTAATTTTATTGGGGGTATAGTTGATTTACAATGTGGTATTAGTTTCTACTGTATAGCAAAGTGAATCAGCTATATGTATATCTGTATCCCCTCTTTTTTGGATTTCCTTCCCATTTAGGTCACCATGGAGCATTGAGCAGAGTTCCCTGAGCTATAGAGTAGGTTCTCATTAGTTATCTATTTATTTTATACATAGTATCAATAGTGTATATCTGCCAATCCCAATCTCCCAGTTCATCCCACCCCACCTCCCATATGAACAAATGTGTCCATACGTTTGTTCTCTACGTTTGTGTCTCTATTTCTGCTTTGCAAATAAGATCATCTATACCATTTTTCCAGATTCCACATATATGCATTAATATACCATATTTGTTTTTATCTTTCTGACTTCACTCTTTATAACAGTCTCTATGTCCATCCAAGTCTCTACAAGTGACTCAATTTCATTACTTTTTATGGCTGAGTAATATTCCATCAAATATACGTACCACATCTTCTTTATACATACCTCTGTTGATGAACATTTATGTTGCTTCCATGTCCTGACTATTGTAAACAGTGCTGCAGTGAACACTGAGGTGCACGTGACTTTTTGAATTATGGTTTCCTCTGGGTATATGCCCAGTAGTTGAATTGCTGGGTCATATGGTAGATCTATTTTTAGTTTTTTTAAGGAACCTCCATACTGTTCTCCATAGTGGCTGTATCAATTTACATCCCTACCAACAGTGCAAGAGCACTCTCTTTTCTCCACACTCTCTCCAGCATTTATTGTTTGTAGATTTTTTTTTAACATCTTTATTGGGGTATAATTGCTTTACAATGGTGTGTTAGTTTCTGATTTATAACAAAGTGAATCAGCTATACATATACATATGCTCCCATGTGTCTTCCCTCCTGCGTCTCCCTCCCTCCCACTCTCCCCCTCCCACCCCTCCAGGCTGTCCCAAAACCCCGAGCTAATATCCCTGTGCCTTGCGGCTGCTTCCCCCTAGCTATCTACCTTACTACGTTTGTTAGTGTGTATATATCCATGACTCTCTCTCGCCCTGTCAAAACTCACCCTTCCCCCTCCTCATATCCTCAAGTCTGTTCTCCAGTAGGTCTGCGCCTCTATTCCTGTCTTATCCCTAGGTTCTTCATGACATTTTTTTCCTTTAAATTCCATATATATATACACAATGGAATATTACTCAGCCTTAAAAAGAAATGAAACTGAGTTATTTGTAATGAGATGGATAGACCTAGAGTCTGTCATACAGAGTGAAGTAAGTCAGAAAGAAAAAGACAAATACCGTATGCTGACACATATATATGTAGATTTTTTTGATGATGGCCATTCTGACTAGTGTGAGGTGATGTCATTGTAGTTTCCATTTGCATTTCTCTAATAATTAGTGATGTTGAGCATCATCTCATGTGCTTGTTGGCCAACTGTATGTCTTCTTTGGAGAAATGTCTGTTTAAGTCTTCCACTCATTTTTTGATTGGGTTGTTTCTTTTTTTGATATTGAACTGCATGAGCTGTTTGTATATTTTGGAGATTAATCCTTTGTCTGTTGTTTCATTTACAAATATTTTCTCTCATTCTGAGGGCTGTCTTTTCATCCTGGTTATGGATTCCTTTGCTGTGCAAAAGCTTTTAAGTTTCATTAGGTCCCATTTGTTTATTTTTGGTTTTATTTTCATTACTTTAAGAGGTGGGTCAAAAAAGATCTTGCTGTTGTTTATGTCAAAGAATGTTCTGCCTATGTTTTCCTCTAAGAGTTTTATACTGTCTGGCCTTACATTCAGGTCTTTAATCCATTTTGAGCCACAGCAGTCCAAGAATAAAAGAAATAAAAGAAATCCAAATTGGAAAAGAAGAAGTAAAACTGTCACTGTTTGCACATGACATGATACTATACATAGAAAATCCTAAAGACTCTACCAGAAAACTACTACAGCTAATCAATGAATTTGCAGGATACAAAATTAATACACAGAAATATCTTGCATTCCTATACACTAACAACAAAAGACCAGAAAGAGAAATCAAGGAAATAATCCCATTTACCATTGCAACAAAAAGAATAAAATACCTAGGAATAAACCTACCTAAGGAGGCAAAAGCCCTGTATGCAAAAAACTATAAGATACTGATGAAAGAAATCAAAGATTATACAAACAGATGGAGAGATATACCATGTTCTTGGATTGGAAGAATCAATATTGTCAAAATGACTATATTACCCAAAGCAATCTACAGATTCAATGCAATCCCTATCAAATTACCAATGGCATTTTTCACAGAACTAGAACAAAAAATTTCACAATTTCTATGGAAACACAAAAGACCCCGAATAGCCAAAGCAATCTTGAGAAAGAAAAACGGAGCTGGAGGAATCGGGCTCTGGGACTTCAGACGATACTACAAAGCTACAGTAATCAAGACAGTATGGTACTGACACAAAAACAGAAATATAGATCAATGGAACAGGATAGAGTGCCCCGAGACCCACACACCTATGATCATGTAATATATGACAAAGGAGGCAAGAATATACAATGGAGAAAAGTCAGCTTCTCCAATCATTGGTGCTGGGAAAACTGCACAGCTACATGTAAAAGAATGAAATTAGAACACTCCCTAACACCATACACAAAAATAAGCCCCTTAAGTCTTGTGGAGACAAGGAAGAGCCTGATTCAGATGGATGGATGCCATGTGCATGATGGGCTTATGTTACACCTGAGGTACCCCAAGCTTAGGAAATATCCCATCTTATAAGAGGTTTCTAGCAAAGCTGCCCAATCTCTTCTCAGAGGCAGATATTGTCTGTATTATCCAGAACAGCACAAAATTTGCTCTCTGTGCCAGAGGCTGAAAGTATCTCTATCTCCCAAGGATATTTGCCATGTAAACTTTCTTGGAACGATTGTGTAGGACAAAAGCTCATATAAGATATGCAGAAAATCCATAAAGAATTGTCTCCACTTAGCAAAAATAAATGAGTAGGACTACATAAAACTAAAAATCTTCTGTACTAAGGTTGTCTCATTCCCCATGTCTCCTTATTAAACTTCTGGCTTATTTTCTGGTCTATGGCTTGCCCCAGGCTTTATCAAGGCATCAGACAAGCAGTGATGTTGGCCTTCTCTCATTATTTCCCACTGAATTTTCTATTGTTTTTTGCAATGACTCTGCCCATAGAACTTTCAGCATAATCGAAATTAAGATAGCTCCCTTCCACTGTGTTTAAACTTAGGTATTTAGACTATTCACATTTAATTGTACTTTTGATAGTGTTAGTGTGCTAGGAAGAATTCTAAGATGGCCCCAAAATTCCTTTACCTGTTGTACAGGACATGTAGTTGTTAATGTGGGAGTATTTGTTAATATAATGGCATTTCACTATTAATATTAGATTATGTTTTATGGTACCTTTTACTTTAGAAGAGGGATATTTTCCTGTATGATCCTGATCTAATCACTTGTGCCCAAGAAATGAACTGGGTTATTTCTGAAGAGAAGAAATGAACATGAGGGAGATTCTCCATTGCTGGCTTTGAGGGTGGAGGGAACCACATGGCAAAGATCTCTAGGAGCTGACACTGACACCAAGTCAACAACTGTCAAGAAACTGAATTCTACCAACTATAAGCTACCATAGGAATCCAAATATAATGATAACACAGCCTTGGTCAATGACATGATTTCAGCAATGTGAGACCCTGAGTAGATAACACAATCAAACCTTGACTAGAATTTTGACCTAAAGAGACAATAAGAAATTAAGTCATTATTGGCTTAAACTGCTAAATTTATGGTAATTTATTATCCTGGATTAGAAAACATGCACATTTAATTTAAATCTATCATCTTGTTCTTTATTTTCTATTTTCTCATATACTGTTTCCTTTTTTCCCATTTTTCTGTCTTCTTTTGAATTAGTTTATAAGTATATTTCATCTCACATTTTGGCCTTTTCTATAAATGTTTATTTTGTTATTAGTTTAGGGAATATAGCACATATCTGTGACATCATATTTTTCCTTCAAGTTATACCACTTCCTTATTAAATGACACCTAGAGTAATATGCTTCCTTTTATCACCTCTTTGTACTATTTGTCATATATTTAATTTTTACTACCTTAGTTGAAGCTTCCATCATTTATCAGATAAACTATCATAAGAGTGCCTTAGCTTTTTTTTTTTTACTTTAAGCCTCAAGCCATTGTTGTTTATTCTCTGCCAAGTCATCATAGTCAGCTTTCTAAGATCATTCATCCTTGCTATGTCTCTAATATTTTTAAATGCTTCAGTTGAATAGCATGCAAGCTACTTATCAAGTTAGACAAAAGTCTTTATGGTCTAAACAACACCTTTTCTCCAGTTTCATCTTCTATCATTAACAAGGTTTATTTTGTATGTAGTTCCTTTTTCCATGCTATTCTCTCATTCTAGAACTACTCTCCCTCAATGCATATCTTCCTGGCCTGCAATTCTTTAAGCTTGGATTTTTGATTGCAGAGAGCAAACAACATATGATTCTCACCAAACCGAAGGGGAAAACCACATAATAATAACCTTAGAAAATCCATTCTTCCTTTGAAGTTAATCTTTCAGTACATTAGCTATAGCCTTAATATAATTGATCAAAATTAGACATTCTATTACATCATCAACAAGAAAATCTAACTAAAGAGCAGAATAGGAGTAACATAAAAAGCCAACTCTCAAGACCTACAACTTACTGCATCTGAAAAAAACACCATAAGTCAGGAGAATTCAAGTGAGAATAAGATTGGATAAGAATGGAAAACAAGAGTATGAAATGAATAGGAAATGCTTGGGAAAAACATATTTGAAAATAAGTGAAATGGGGTGAAATAGCATTCCTAAAAGGAAACCAAAGACCTAGAGGTTAAAAGTCAGGTACATTTTGAAATTATATATTGTTGTAAAGAAAAGATAATAGCTCTAAAATTAGAGTCCTTAATTTGGTTGTTTCCATAGAATGCAGAATAATTTTTCTGAACTCTTCTAGTGCATCTCTTAGTTTCACTAACGAGCCTCACTTCTTTGACATGAAACTGCTGTTTACAAAAGTCTAGAAGTTATTGACTTAATTTATAACAATCCAGAACTATTATTGTAGTTAGGTTTGTTTTTCTACATTTAAGATCTGTTTATTAAGAGTTGAGGGATAAATAAAAGAAGTTCTTTATTTTCAGGGACCTTATAACCTGTCCTAGATCAATGATTTTCTTCCCCTTAACAGAAAGCTTGTGAAATGTGTGCAGGCTATACTCCACATATATCTTATGGGATGTTATCAAAACAGAATTTGTTTCTGTCTTCCAGTTTCCCTTACTTACCAAAGGATTCTTTACATATGTCACTGTTGTTTTTGCTTATATTTAAGTAGTAGTTGTAAGGTCACTTGAATTAAAACCACAATGTCAGATCTGTAATCACCGGGCTCAGTTCTATGGAATAGTCAATACCCTAAACATTATTTATTTAGAGTAAAATCTTCTTCCTTTCCCAGCTCCATTGGGGCTATTTGACACTTGGCTTAGCCTACCTCATCTTGCAATGAATGGCCCCTCAAACCACCAAAGGAAAGATAAAAGGAACATGGGTACATAAATTTATTTGATATGCTTTAATCTAAGGTAGTTTCATATTCTCTGTCTGGCTTGCTAGTTGTTTTATAAAGAGCTATCATGGGGAGGGGGAAGGGTAAGCTGTGACAAAGTAAGAGAGCGGCATGGACATATATACACTACCAAATGTAAAATAGATAGCTAGTGGGAAGCAGCCACATAGCACAGGGAGATCAGCTAGGTTTTGTGACCACCTAGAGGGCTGGGGTAAGGAGGGTGGGAGCGAGGGAGACACAAGAGGGAAGAGATATGGGAACATATGTATATGTATAACTGATTCACTTTGTTATAAAGCAGAAACTAACACACCATTGTAAAGCAATTATACTCCAATAAAGATGTTAAAAAAAAAAAAGAAAGTTGTACAATGAGCAGGAAAAAAAGCTATCATTGGTCTCTTGTGGATGAGTGTATTCTGTTCTTCCTTGCTGGGCCTACCTGATGATGAATCTTGTCACAAGGAAAGTACCTCTCCTTCAGCTGGCTACCCCAATTTCCAACTAGTCATTTGATTTTCCAACAGTTCACCCCACACAGTCTTTGTATTGGGGTTTCTACCCACTTAGGCAAGAGTCTTCTTGGGTGGAAGCTTTTAAGATGGATTCAGGTTGACTTTTCTAACCCAGGCTCTACCTCTGACCTTAAAATTTTCACTACTCTTATCTGTTGCCATGAGTCAATATTAAAGCCTCTCATCAATAGATTGCTCAGGCTTACATACACCCCTCAGTACAGCAAATGTGTGTAAATGCTCTCCAAGCAACTCACAATAAGTTTCCTTCATGAAAAATTACAACTCTCTTAAATGATTCCTCAACACCACTCTCAAAGTAAGTACCACTTGTTTACTTATTTACTTTTCATTTTATACTTTCTTCCATAATAATCTTACAAACATGATAAATATGTTAAAGTTACAAGAGGAAATGGAAGGTAATAAGATATGTACATACCTAGAGTCATCTTTACCTTTAGACTTGTTTTAAGATATTCTTAAAATGAATCGAAGCCTTATTTATCTTTGGGTTCCCAATGGTGCCTAACAATGTGACTTTCATGTTTCTTTCAACAAAATTATTGAGGAATAAATGAAATTCTTTAGCTATATCTTAAATAATTTATTTTGTGAGACAATCATGTCTATGTCATCGCTTAATTTCTACGACATAGTAAAGAAATTATTTATTTCCTACTTAAAATATCCCACTATTAACTGATGGGGGTTTCAAAATTGACAAAGCAAAATTAAAAGTTTCAAATATTTCTGATATCCAAACAGATATGTAATAATGATTAAGGACAATATATTTATGCCAAATATTTATAAATATTTATAAATGCAGCTATTTACTCACTATGGACTTGTCAAGTTACTTAAATTTCTAAGCAATTCTCAGCATCAATTCTCCACTGTAATGTGTAAATAATGTTAATGCCTCCATCATAGTATTTTTTGCCATAATTTAGTGAAATGAACACATAAAATAGTTATTACAATATTTGTTGCATTGTAAGTGCTCAGAACATATTAGCTAGTATTATTAATACTAATCCCTTTATTCACAAGATGTTTGCAAATGTGAAGATGATTGGTACAGCAATCTTACTCTATTTCCTTATTATCAGTATAATATTGATTGGGTTACTTTCTGTTACTGGAATGAAAACTGCAACTCAAATTTGTTTATGTCAAGAAAAAAGAATCTATTGTCTCACACAACAGCATAGGGATCTGTTTAGCTTCAAATGCATTCTAGATCTCAAATCATATCACCAGGACTAAAATGATCTATTGTCATTTCTTTGCTCCACTTCTTCAGTGTTTGGTCAATTCTTGATCCAAATATTGGCATTGGTAACTTTGAGTCAAATCCCCACATTCTCTTTCACTAAGGTCTAGAGGGAAGAGAGCAAGGACATTTTTTCCAGCTTTTACAGGAAAAAAAAAAAAAAAAGCATTGCAAAATGTCTTGTATGGCTCCCACTGGGTCAAGGGACTATTATTTTTACCAATTTATAAGGTCAGGGGAGATTTCATAAACCAATTGACTCACAGCAGGGCCATGATTTTTTTCCCCCTAAAGTCGAAGTTCAGGGTCTTACTTAAACTTTCAGTTACAAGAACATGTTAAATAAATGTCAAAATAAATTTTAACAGAAATATTCAGAATGCATTCTGAGTACTTTCATCACCTAACGCTTACACACTAAGTATTTAAATATTTCAAATTGCTGAGCGTATCTAATATGTAAAATGAAGAAAAGGTATGTTTCTAATACAATTACTATTTTACTTTTTTAAAATTATAATGTTAACAAAAAATCAAGCTATGCTTAAATTGTATTATTTTATGCCTGTTTTTATTATCTCACTTTTTCTTTCTAAATTGAAACATAAAACATAAAACAAAAATGACAATTTTTGGATTCTTTTGGATTCAGTCAGAATAAAATCATTGACTTGGAAGAAAAGTGTAAGTGGAAGCAATATTATTGATATAATATAATATTATTGACAAAAAATACCTAAATTTCAGTACAAATAAATACTCCTTGGTACTAGGGATTTGGTAGAAACAAAGCAGACAAGTTTTCTACTCCAAATTATCTGAACTGCAAGAGATTAGGAGTGTGAGATAAAATGATAATGTACAAAAAAAAGAAGGTAATTTTTTTCAAAAATTAATGTAATAACTAATGATAAGAGGTTAATTATACAAGAAAGTTCATGAACAATTTTAGGACTTGAATGACCCAACAGAGATACAGATAAAAATCTGGAGATTGGTGTTGGGTAGTTTTGTTGTCCCAAACAGAGGGAACTGTGCATACAAAGACTTCATGATACCATGTTTGAGAGAAAGAAAGCAAGATATATATTATCTAAAGATTCCATGTATGGTGAAGAGTGGAACATGGTTATTCAATGAGGTGGTGAAAAACCTAATTATGAAAGCACACATTATAATCAAAGTAAAAAATTTGGATTTTATTCTGGCAATGGGAAACATTCAAACAGAAATTTATCATGAGACTGCTTTGATGTATACATGACATATATTTTTTCTTATTCGACTGAGAGAAGCAAGTCATGGGGATGGATATTCTGCAGACTGTTCTAATTCTTGGGCATATAAACTCACATTAGATATAATCAAGCTTGAAACTGCCAATGCTCATTGATTAAAATATATGGAAAGAATATTTTTAAACATTTGCAAATTACTGAAAAAAATAAGTTAAAAGATTTGCTTAGGTAGTCAAGATCAATGAATGAAGATAGCTTTATTGACATTCTTAGAAGAAAACTCAAAAAATTAATTGGGGTCCATAAAGAAACTTTGATTATAGAAAAATTAGAGTAACTGAAATGGATGCTACTTTGTGAATGATATAACAGCTTTTTAAGTGTAGTTTTTACCCTAATGAATTTTCACTCTTTGTGCTGACTTAAGAACCTAATATCCTGTAAAAATGCAACTCCAAGGTAATAATTTTATAACACAATATTAGAATTGAACTCTTTATATATTAATTACGGCTGATTCCACTATGGACCACATAAAACAATACATTTAAGCACCATCATATTCAAAAGTATGAATTACTAAATAGAATCTGTCAACAGTGTCTGAAGTTCATCTTTAAGCATCAAAATAATGTAGTTTAAAGAAGTGAAGAAAGAAGATTTCTTTGGAGATGATTTATAAGATTTTGTGGCTTCCTTAACACCTCTCATATCCATGATGGGGATATATCTCCTTCAAACTGAACCAAGTGAAAGAATATTAATCTAAGGTACCTCTTGGAAAGGTTTATATCTACCCCCAAATTTTATGGTGGCTTACAGACTACCATTAAGAAAGGGCCTAAAATGATTAAAAGTGAGAATGTGTCTTAGCTGCCTAGCCTGACACTTGGAGAACTACATTTCCATTGAAAATTGTGTTCATTTCTCTTAAGTTCATTTTCTTTTTAGAAAAGCAACCTGTCCAGAAGGACTTCCCATCAGGAGGTAACTGGCAATCAACTATCAGATGCAAAAGCTAAGGGGGATGTTTAAATAAGTCAGCTCAAGGGCAGAATTACCTATGTCAAAAAAGCTACCTCTAGAAGAGCCAGAGGGGGTGACTCAGAAAAGCCCATGAAATTACTCTAACGGGAAAAGAATTAATGTTGAGAGTCTATCTCACCCAGAAAGCAACCATGCCGTGCTACATACAAAATGCTAGACTGTATAGCAATTAAGTTCTTTCCTACCTTTTACCTTCTCTTTTCCCCACCCCAGAGGAGCCAGAAATAGACTGAAGTTACAGTAAAGGAGAAGAATGTACCTGCTAGGAAAATGAAGAAGCTGTTTCACATTGACATCTACCACTGCTGGTTTTCTAGCCTAAAGAATGTCATACCAGGGAGACAAATAAAGCTGTATATTAGATTGGTATGTGGTACTAAGTATGTTACAAAAATGATGCACCGAACATTTTAATTATTGAAATGAGACAGTTCTTAGCAATCAAAATGATCATAGGACTTTTATTATCTGAGAGGCCCAAAAAATTGTAGGTCCTCTAAGTGGTAGGGGGAAAAAAATGGCCTTCAGAGTGGATTTGAAGTGGTAATAAATCAAGATTTTAGTTGATTTTTCTAATTTCCCATTTGTGTCTCATTTATTACAATAAATATACATGTACATTTATATATAATATATATAGATATTTGTTTTTTTATTCACTAGTTTGTTATATTTTCATAGCCCATGCCAAAACTTGCCTCTGTGCTGTGCTTAATGAAGTAAATTTAAGTAAATTGTCATGAATTAGACAACTGCACAGAGATATTGAATGCTTGAGGTAGGCAGAATGATTCAGACTTGATCTTGCCAGTACTAAGTTGTCATTATCGGTGATGCCAAGGTTAAAGTGGTCTTCTAGGGCAATATGCAGGATGAATTAACTGCTGAGAACAAGGTGAAAGAATACTGTTTAAGAGGTTCTTATAGCTATCTATGTATTATGTAATACATATGTAATAGATACTTTTTGTATTTATATTTATATATATTTACACACATTATGTAATACATACCTTCAAATTAGAATGTAGAGAAATATTTTTGAAATAATAACATTTCATGAGATGGAATGTAGAATGTACAAGAAATAGAAGTTGAAAGATGGCTCAAATCTTTAAGCCTAAGAAATTTGAGAAAATTTTGGTTCTAATAACAGAAGAACTGATAAAAGGAGTTGAGATGATGAGATAAATATTAAATAAAAATTACAGTTTAAAATTAAAATCCTTCTTGTGTATTCCTTTTAAGCATTTCCTATTTTTCATTCTGCCCAATGACTATATTAAGTATACAGACAAATATGTGTCTTGAAAGTGATAGAGAAAGAACAGTAGGCTCTTTGTTAATTTTTAATGTAATTTTCCTGCCTTTGTTGTACTCTGCTGAGTATTTGCTTTGATGCATGTAGCCAATGAATATTCTGCATATAATATCTGAATTCAAGTTGCATTGTCAAATTTTTAACTTATCAATGGGCATCAGAGCAGATATTTTAAAATACATTTTATTTAGTGAAAAATTTTTATAATAAACTTTATGCATTTGAAAATTTAGAATCTGATGAGTTTTCACCTAATATGTCAAAAAATCACAAAATCACAACTACGTTTCCATCACTTCCCACAGTGCCCTCATGTCTCTTTATAGTCCTGTCCCCCCCTTCCCTGTTGGCTCCAGACAATTACTTATCTGATGTTTACTATTATACATTAGTTTGCATTTTCTTAAACCCTATAAAAATGGAATCATGTGTTTTATAGATTTTGTTTCTGGCATCTTTTACTCTGTATGATATTTAATCCTTGTTGTTGCATGGATCAACAGTTGTGTTATTGCTTTGTTCTTTTTAAATTACTATATAGTGTTTCGTTGTACGGATATATTGCATGCTTTTAATCTTTTCATCATTCATGGATAATTAAATTGTCTTCAGAACTCGCTCTCCTAAAAAAAAGATATGTTGTGTATTCATGTTCAAACTTTCTGTGTGGATGTATGTTTTCACTTATTTTGGCTAAATACACCGGAATGGAATAATCGTATTTTAGGTAAATTTTTACTTTTATAAGAATGTGCCAAAACTTTTTCCAAAATAGCTGTATTGTTTTACATACTCAGCAGCAGTGTATGGGAGTTTGTCTTCCTACATTTTTGCTATCTTAATAGTTGTTTTCTGGTATTTAATTGTCACTTTAATTTTCATTTGTTTGATAGGTAATGATGTTGAGCATTTTTTGATGTGGTTATTCGCCTTTTATTTATTTTCTTGTAAAAGTATCTGTTCAAAGTTATGTCAATTATTAAATTTTATTTGTATTATTATTAAGTTTTAAGAGTCCCTTTTGTACTGTATACAATTCCTTATCAGATATATGATTTGCAAATAACTTTTCCCATTCTGTGGCGTATAGTTTATTTTCTCAACAATATTTTCTTTATTGTCTTTTGAAGAGAAAATGTTTCTAAACTTTATGAATGCAACTTTTCATGCTTTTCTTTCATTTTCAAAATAATGTTTGCTTCCTATAAAACAAAGTTTTACTTATGGTGATGTGATATCAAGAGGCTGTATAATATGCTATCTTCTATGAGTTTTACAGTTTTAGCTTTTACATGTATATCTATGATTCATTTGGTTTAATTTTGTAATTGTTGTAAACTACTGGTAAACTTTTTTATTTTTAATATGGGCATCAGCTTTCCAGCATCATTTATTGAAAAACATTTGCTGAAAAGCTCAGCGTTTGAGATACACCCAGACTTTTGGGGATCTTATTCTCAATTCTTCCTTCACTGCAAAGTAAATAACATACAAGTCAGCCCACTGAGCTGACTTTTCTTACCTTCCTCGATAAGAGTTTTTCGACCAGTTGGTCATAGTGTGGTGGCCTTCCAAACAGCATGCTGTCTGTCCTCCTTGGAACTTCTGTAAGCCAAGAAAAATTTTTTGGTCAATAGAGAGCAGTTCATAGGGTATTGCCTACTTGGCAATAGAATCCATGATCTCCTCAGGTGGTTCCAAAGTCAGTCCTAGAGGAAAACAGTTGCCTGCACTTGAATGCAGTTAGTACCTCCTTGCATTCCTCGGGCAGCTGGTTTCTGCATGAACCATTTCCATTTCATTATAGAGCTCTTCTCACTGCCTTCTTTATTAGAGTGTTTTTTCATCATTACTCATGATGTTATAGCTATTTCAGGTTTCAAGATTATTTTATGTTCTTTCTCATAGGGAGAGTTTCAAATAATACCCAATAGTAAGCCCCAACAATTGTTTCTCAAACTGTGTGTACTAGAATGGCACATCTGGAATTTTCTGGTCAGATATTCCAGAGGTCACATTAGGCTTTTGTTGTAAGCTCCAGTCTGCATAAGTGTGAGTTGTATATACTTCCAAAATTATATTTGAGAGAGGATCATACAGACCGAAATATATTGATTTAGTCACTGTCTTTTCCAGCTTAGATGTAGTCTGCTGTAGTTCAGCTGCATTCAAATATATCTTTTTGGGGGAGGTTGTCGTATGAATAGGAGGTAGCAGTATGCTCAGATGTGGAATGTAAATCCTCTAAAATGCTAACAACATGACCAGGCTCTGTTCTTCTTGCTTAGTTCCAGGGGTTGGCAATGATAGCACTTTGAGTTGCCTGTGAAAATCATGATTAGCTTCTGCCTAGGTTTAAAGAATTCCACCATTTGGACAAAATCCTGGACTTTAGCTGGATTTATTAACTAGCCTCTGTTAGTCACGTGTGTCACTACTGTGTTTAAGTCAGTCCTAGCTTGCTTTTCAGTTTCTGATATTATTATGATAACATTATTGTAGGGTGTTATTACAATCAAGACTTGCTTCAAGATCAAGTCCAAATCCCTCCTAACTAAATTGTAACCATAAGCTGGTGAAATCAAATAAACCTCTGGCAATACAATAAATGTGAATTGGATTTTTCCCATGTGAAAGCAAACCAGTTAACTCTTTTCCTAGATCGGTTTTGAGATAAAAGCATTTACAAGATCCCTGATTACCAGTCTTTTTTAGCATGTTGTAATTTTTGCACGATTGAAACTGTATCAAGCATTGCTGGTATTGTAGGTGGAAAGCAGAAACAATAAATCTGATATGACTTTTCATGGCTTAATTTTCCAGTAGTAAGTTTACATGGTGTTATGGGTTAGATTGTGTCTCCCCCAAAACTCATATGTTTAAGTCCTAAATGCTTGTACCTTAGAATGTGATCTCACTTGGTGATAGGGTCTTTACAGAGATAATCAAGCTAAAATGGGGTTATTAGCATGAGTATTAATCCAATATGACTGATAACCTTATAAAAAGGGAAAATTTGTATACAGAGATATAGGTAGAGGGGATACAATGTGAAGGCCAATAGGTAGAAGACAACCATCTATAAGCCAAGGAGAAAGGCTTGGAACAGACCCTTCCCTTACAGCACTCAGAAGGAACCAACCCTACCAATACCTTGATATTGGACTCCTAGCCTCCAGAACTGTGAGATTAAAATTTTATATTGTTTAAGCCATGCAGTCTGTGGTACTTTGTAATGACATCCCTCCCAAACTAATGCACATGCAAAGAGGTTCCTCTTAATCAGAGAATTTACAACATAATTGTAAGTGAACATCTTGATCATCATAAAGTCAATCCAGCATGGCTTGCATATACAACATATCAGCTACCTCATCTGGGATTTCCACTTGGTTTTTAAAGGAGAGAAAAGCAAATTTAACTTATAAAGGTAAAACATTTCATAAAAGCTTTTATCCAGTCTACCAGGCTATTCTTCCCTGGGGAGCAATCTGCTGTGTGTTTGGATCATATATAGACATTGTGACTGTTCAGTAGTAATCTGTGCTTTTTGCATCAACCCAAACATGCATCTCCATTCTGTAGCATCAAACCCAAGGAGACTGCTTCTAAGTTAGTCACTCTCAAAATCCATTTCAGTGAAGCTCTTTAGGAAGCTGATAACATTGATTCACAAAAAAGACAACTCCTGGGCTTCCCTGGTGGTGCAGTGGTTGAGAGTCCGCCTGCCGATGCAGGGGACACGGATTCGTGCCCCGGTCCGGGAAGATCCCACGTGACGCGGAGCGGCTGGGCCCGTGAGCCACGGCTTATGAGCCTGCGCGTCCGGAGCCTGTGCTCCGCAATGGGAGAAGCCATAACAGTGAGAGGCCGGCGCACCGCAAAAAAAAAAAAGACAACTCCTTTACACTATATCTCCTGGTTTCAGGGGTTTCTTGGATTCTCCTAGCCCCACCACTTGGACTACTGTCTTGATAACTAGAGGTCATAGAGATACTTTGTGTTGTTCCAGTTTAATTCTCCCTCTGGTGCAAGCCCTGAGGCTAATAGCCATTGCTTGGACTCATAGAAATTTGAGCTCAGCACAAGGCCAAGATTTGCCCCAACACAGCCTTTAATTCCATTTTTAAATTATTAGAGATTACAATAACCAACTGATTGTATGTTTAGCTTGTGCCTTGTCATTTTACATTTCCTTAGGTATCAATTGAACCAATTCTTCAGAAGTTGGATGTGTCATTCCCAAATTCCATTGGTTACCTTAATCTCCAGTAACTGAAATCAGTGCAGTTGTTGTCTCATGCCTGGCAGTGGTGACTTGGTAGCCATCCAGTTATCAAAATTTCATCATTTCTTCCTCTCTTATCCTTCTTTTTACTAAAAAATGCTTTTATCTTGTTTCAGTGAGTCGGTGACGTTCTTTACTTTTTCTTCAGTCTTTTTTCTTTGTTTTGTGTTTAATAATTTATAATACTATGTCTTCATCATCACTAATCTTTTTCTAAAAGGTGTAATCTGCAATTAATCTCATTCAGTGTATTTTTCTTCTCAAACATTAGAGATTTTTATCTCTAGAATTTCAATTTAGGTCTTTTTATAACTTCTCTTTACTAAACACATTCAAAGTTTCATTCAACTTGAACTTTTTGAACAGAGTTTTACTAAGTGATTTAGAGTTCTTTTCTAATAATTCTAACATGTCAGTCATTTTGGGGGTCCGCTTCATTTTGTTGATTTTTCTACATTTTTTTTTTTGTAAATTTATTTATTTTATTTTATTTATTTATTTTTTGGCTGCGTTGGGTCTTCGTTGCTGCTAGTGGGCTTTCTCTAGTTGCAGTGAGCGGGGCTACTCTTTGTTGTGGCATGTGGGCTTCTCATTGTGGTGGCTTCTCTTTTCGGAGCATGGGCTCTAGGGCGCATAGGCTTCAGTAGTTGTGGCACATGTTGCTCTGTGGCATGTGGGATCTTCCCGGACCAGGGCCTGAACCCCTGTTCCCTGCATTGGCGGGCGGATTCTTAACCACTGTGCCACCAGGGAAGTCCTGAGTTTTCTACATATTATGGGTCACATTTCTCAGCTTTATGTTGCTTAATAATTTGTTACTGGATGCAAGCCATTGTGATTTTTTTCTTTGTTGATTGCTAAATATTTTTGTATTCATATAAATATTCTTGAATTCTGTACTGGTGTGTATTTAAGTTACTTGGACTTGTGAAGAGAGAATAATGGCTCTCCTACCAAATGTCTATGTCCTAATCTCCATAACTCGTTAATATGTTACCTTATATGGATGGCAGAAGGGACTTTGCAGATGTGATTAAGTTAAGGACCTTGAGATTGTGCAATTATCCTGGTTTATCTTGGTTGCCCAATACAATCATCAGTCTTTAAAAGAGGAAGATCAAAGTAAAAGGAGCCATAACTAAGGATGCAGAACCACATGTACCTTGGCAAAATTTTAAAACACTTTACATAAAGAGACAAATTTTAAAATTGCCCTAAACCTAAGCCCTGCTATGCCTCAATGATAGCAAAACTCCAATGTTCCAGCAATTAAAGTCAGGATGTAGCCTCCCTAGGCAGCTCTCACTGGAAAGGTGGTTGCCACTGAGATTCAAGGCTCCTCTGCTTTGTAAAGTCCATGAAACCTGGCAAAATCCTTTTTTTCTCCCTTGTCAGTTCAGCTGAGCAAACTCTGCTCATACCTTTCAGTCTTTCCCAGCTCTGTACCTTCCTGCCAGTCTAGCAGGGTACAGATTTCCCAACTGCTGATGTAGCACCGCACCTGGTGACTCTAACCATCCTCCTTCAACTCATGAAACTAAATTCCCATCTCACTCCTAACACTGACCATCTGCCCTGTATGCATTAGCTGCCAGAAATTTGATTGGGGTTTTCTAATGTTTCTGGAACTCAATTACTGTGAATAACTACATTTGACTAATTTCTTCTGCTTCTTTCTTTCCCATAATCTGATTCTTTATTTTCAGATATTTTGCCACCTATACTAGAGCTTGATTCAAAATAACAGCTGATTCTGTATTTGAGATGTGAAACCAACAGAATCATAATGTTATTTTGAGTAGACTTTCTTTCTAGTGTCACTTTTACCTATTTGTTTTATCTTCTTGTGGCAGCCATGAACTTGCACTGCTCAGATTGCTTGCTGTGGAGCATAGATGACTGGCAGCTCTAGCTGCTGCCTTTATCAATCCAAAATGGCATTCACCCTAAGCCTGCCTATTCCCTGGGATATTGCCGAACAGTAATTTAACACAGCCACTTTAGTAGTGTCAACTCATTCTGATGGGCCATGAGATTTGAATAATGGGTAACTTTGGTTCTGGTCTTTCATTAGCCTAGCTGAAATTTTCAGACTTGTGCTGAAGTCTGAGAGTCTTTCTATCCAAGTCTCATTCTTTCGTCCTCTCCTATTAGAAGTGTCAGACCTGCATTAGAGTCTGAAGGCTACTCCTCACTACTCTTTATTCTTCACAGGAATTTCCTGCAATAAATATCTTGCAATCCAATTCCTTGTCAGCATCTGTTTCTTAGAGGACCCAAATCAAACCTCTGCCATTGAAGGAAAGTGTGTGTGTAATGAGACAGCGAGAGAGAGAGTTAGAGGTAGTGCTATTAAAATTCATATTGTATGTGAAAAAATACTCTTCCTTTGACAGGCTGTGTAAAATGGCTGCTAAATAAAAATGAAGCTTAAGCTAATACATTTCAATAATTTACAACCTTCCAAATCTTTTTAAAAGTAAAAACAAGGAAACAGAGAACTTAATGGGAGAGATAAAAATAAATTCCACAAGAAAACGAAGCCAAGACAAGAATTTAACCTTTTATTTCTTTCCAACGTTTTACCATGTCCTAAACAACTAATGAAAATGTTATAAAATTACCATTAATTGGATGACTCTTGAAATTGTTATCTGCATGCTTTTGAAAACCATAATGATGGTCAACAATAAGATCAAAATATCTCTTACATATATTGATTATCTGGGTAATTCGTGCAGCTACAAATAACACCATATATTCTAGAGACACATGCCCTTTCTACATGAACTTAAGAAGGCCAATATCACTTCTTCTTCCTTTCTGAGATCAATTACTTCCTAAGACTTTGAAAGGTTCCTCTTTGTTAACCATTTTGTCTCCTATTCTACAGTAAATCCTTGTCAGAATCAGATAACTTATAATTCTTCACTAAATAGAGTTGTTTTATTATCTCTAATTTTTCCTTTGAGGTTTCCATAAAAATGACACTTCCCCTGAATAAAATTATATTGTAAAATAAAATAAATTTCTTTAAGTATAATTTACTGCTTAAGGAGATAAAAATTCATGTTATGATACTTGCTCATTTTCTTTTATGCTTACATTTGTTATATAAAGCATTATTAGAAAAAGTACTGTGATTATGTACAAAGAATAATTGAAATCATTGGAAATACTTGTTGATAAATCCAGTTTCCAAACTTTTCTATGCCATGTCTTTGTCCGATCTGTTTGTTTGAAATTCCTTACCTATCTTCTCATCTGAAAAAAAAAAGCTAATCCTCTGTGGCAGGTTGTACTCCCCAGGATTACCACAAACAAATTCTCTCATTACACAGGCTATGCTTTCAATGAGATGTTATGTTCCTTATATAGGGAGGTGGGACTATTGCTTCCACTGGCATTTGGGCAGGCCTGTACCTACAGTTGAAGTATATTTTATAACTTCCAAGGCCAGGTTATAAAGGGCAACACTATACCACTTGGCTGTCTTGGGATGCTCACTCTTATATTCCCACCACCACACTGCAGGTAGGCAAGAATGCTTGCAAATCATGGGAGGAAAGCATCTTGAAGGTGACTCTTCCAGTTCCTGGTCAAGCCACTTCAACTCAGGTCACATGCAGCAGAGATGAGCCTTTCCTACTGAGTACTTCCCAAATTGCAAGTTCAAGATCTCAACGGTTGATTATTTTTTGTTGTTGTTGATAATTGTTCATTGTTGTTTTAAGGCAATAAGTTTTGAAGAGCCTTGTTATGTAACAATATTACATGAAACATCACTGTTTTAGTCTGTTCAGGCTGTTATAACAGAATACTACAAACTGGATGACTTATAAACAATAGAAATTTATTTCTCACAGTTCTGGGGGCTGGAAGTCTGAGATCAGGGTGGCACTATGGTTATGTTCTGGTGAAGACCCTCTTTCAGGTTGTAGACTGATGGCTTCTTGCTGTGTCCTCACAGGGTAGAAGGGCCAGGGATCTCTCTGGGACCTCTCTTATAAGGGCATTAATTCCATTCATAAGAGCTCTGTCCTCATGACTCAATCACAACCCAAAGGCCCAACTCCTAATATTATCACACCATGCATTAGGTTGTAAACATATGAATTTGGGGGGCACAAATAGAATATAGAAATAATCCTTCAATATCCAACTCAAATTCCTCCTCCTCTGTGAACATTTTTGTCAAATCCTCCAGGTTCCAGTAAGTCATTGCTACTTTTTGTAGTGAAACATTATTTTCACATCTCTATTCTAATACTCACTTATATGCCTAGCTCAATTACTAGACTAACATGTCTTCCAAAGCATGTATGAATGACTCATATAGTTTCACCATTCTGGTCCATAACTCAGTGCATGGCACATGGGGATTGGTAAGAATGCATGTTAAGTGAAAAATCTAAGAGTATATTAATGAAAGCATAAATGATAGAAACAATAAATGACTGAATAAATAGTTGTCTGACTCTGAATATCTTAATATATCTGAATGTTAAAATAATAAAAACATTTTCATTTGTTTTGCTGACATATTGTTATATTTGCCTCTGCTTTACTGTGTGACCTTGACCAATTTTATGCCTTCAATTCCTGACTAACATTAGAGTCTTAGAATTTAGAAATAAATTCTAAATGGCCTTAATCTTTATCAAATTTTTTTCTAGTTGAGAAAAAACATACAGAGGTAATAAGAATTTACCCAAGACTATACAGCTAATAAGCATAAAAACTGGATCCTTACTCTAGGCCAATGTACTTTATTTTGACCAACAAACTTTAAACTTCGGATTGTCAGTTTACTGCTGTATCCTTTTCACAACAAGAGAAAATTAATATTAATATATTATGGTCTATGCTAATGTTTAAAAAGCTCAAGTAAAACTGAACATTTGCCCAGCTATCTCAATATAAGTAAGCATGGCTGGGAAAAATAAGTAAAAAGATAAGACATTGCTCAGTTGTCTTGCTAACAAAAATATATAGATGCCAAACGGCATTTTGAAAATAAACATCAAGGGGCAGCATTTTTAGCTCAGGTGTTACGAAGGTGTTCTTCTTCAGCTAGTCTGCCCTTTTCTTTATTAACACGCTGAATGGTAAGTATAGATATTTGAGTTGCCAAGGTCCACCACAGATAGAATTTTGTTGTCTCTAATGTCCTCAGCAGTAAGTCTATGTATTTTTCATCTCATTAGATGTGGGAATCAACCATTTCTATAGTTCCAGTAAACAGATTTGCCAAGTCTATTGTTTTGAAAGTATTTTTGAAATTCTTGATTGGTTTCTTCTTTTTATATCAAAGAGCTAGGATAATTGTTTCCAGACTAATGTTAATCCAGATCATTCGCTGCAGAAATCAAATTGGTGTTTGTGATTTTGAACTGCTTTGAAAATCATACAATCACATGAACTCTAATGATAATGTGGTTTTCTGAGAATTACCAAAGACAATGAACAGAGTGATACAATCTTGTGAAGTTTCATTCAGTCGACCAGTGAAATAGTATAGATTGAATTATCCATCCTTGACTTGCTGTTTTAATTGCAGTTACTTTTTGAGAGTTGACTAAATTTTAATACATATAATGTAGGACAGTTATCATTCCTTTTATTGCTGATAAGAATATTGGTGATTACATGTATAACTTATATCCATTAGAAGTAGAAACTGATAAAACAATGTGGTGAAAAATAAAACAAAATTTCCATGACCTGTTTTTGCCAGCCAGTGTTAAAGGGAGAATATCTGTTTTGCCATAGAGCAAGGCTAGAGGATTTAGTTGCTGCTTCAGGCCATTAGTAGTAACAATGACTGATACTGGGCCATAGTCTTGGCAAATGCCTTTTCTCTACTTACTTCTGCCTTCTTTTTCTTTTTTCTTTTCATTCTAATGATGACTTTAGTCCTGTAGGTGACATCTCTAGATATGGTGGCACTCAGAACTACAGAAAGTTCTGATCCTATCAAGATCAGGGGACTAGCTGATTAACTATTTCTAGGACTCAAAACTTTGTTCCAGCCTGGAAATTATCAGAATAGCATGTTGTTTCAAGGAAGCAGTTATCCAGTCATATTCTATAGCAGTCCCCTATACAGGAATATTTCCTTCCAAATTCTCCCTCCATATTGTCACAGCCACCACCCTGGCCCTACTTCCATCATTCAATGTGCAATATCAGAGTAATTGCCTTCTGGAAGGTCTGTATGACCCCAGGTCCTCTCTTTTTTCTCAAACTTTATAGTTGTTTGACTCAACTTCCTATTGCACTGACTTCCATATGAATCTCACTTACTTACACTACTTTACCCTGGAGTTCTTATTTTGTGAAATGAGTGCACCATGCCTACTGGCCCTATGGTAATAAAGACTCAAGTTTAAAAGGTAAAAATGTGCCTATTATCTTGATTTATTCAGAGTAAAAGACAGGAAATTAAAAATGAAACTTTTTGTCAGCACGTAGTATGTGTTAGGTAATGTGCCAAAAGTTTCCTTTCTTCAAAATTATAGTGGCTAGGGAAAAGAGCTGCTTTTGTGGGTAACTTATTGGATAGTGCCTTCAAGTGATAAATTAAAATATAGAGTTCATTTGGAGATAAGGCTATTGGAGATGATTTTATATCATCCAATTTTATGTATGCTACCTTGTTTAAGTGGTTGGCCCTAGTATAATTTGTGGTGAGATGTTAAAGAAGGAATAATCTGGGTCTCCTTGCATTCATATGGCTGTATGTCCTGTGGTATCCATAGGATATGTCATGAGTAATCTGGGAGCTGAAAAGCAATGATTACCTATCCTTGTAGTAGGTATAAAGGAGATAAGAATTTTAGCTGTATTGATTGTAATGTTGACACTCATTGAGCAATAATTATTTATTCTACTTCTCCACTTAAACTCTTGAAGAAATATTCAAAATAAATATGATTTAAGAACTAGAGGGATGGACCTTCAAGATGGTGGAGGAGTAAGACATGGAGATCACCTTCCTCCCCACAAATACATCAAAAATACATCTACAAGTGGAACAACTCCTCCAGAACACCTACTGAATGCTGGCAGAAGACCTCAGACCTCCCAAAAGGCAAGAAACTCCCCACGTACCTGGGTAGAGCAAAAGAAAAAACAGAGACAAAAGAATAGGGATGGGATCTGCACGTCTGAGAGTGGGCTGAGAAGGAGGAAAGGTTTCCACACACTAGGAAGCCCCTTCACTGACGAAGATGGGGTTTGGGTGGGGGGGAAGCTTCAGAGCCACGGAGGAGAGCGCAGCAACAGGGGTGCAGAGAGCAAAGCAGAAAGATCCCCACACAGATTGGTGCCGACCAGCACTCACCAGCCTGAGACTATTGTCTGCTCACCTGCTGGGGCAGGTTGGGGCTGGGAGCTGAGGCTCAGGCTTCAGAGGTCAGATACCAGGGAGAGGACTGGGGTTGGCTGTGTGAACACAGCCTGAAGGGGGCTGGTGTGCCATTGCTAGCTGGGAGGGAGTTTGGGAAAAGGTCAGGACCTGCTGAAGAGGCAAGAGACCACTGTTTTGGGGTGTGTGAAGAGAGAGGATTCCTTCCCTCTCTCCACAGAAGGCAGAGCACTGCCTAAATGAGCTCCAGAGTTGGATGCAAGCCACGGCTATCAGCTGCGACCCCAGAGACAGGCATGAAACGCTAAGGCTGCTGGGGCTGCCACCAAGAATCCTGTGTGCAAGCACAGGTAACTATCCCCGCCCACACCCCCAGGAGCCTGTGAAACCCACCACTGCCAGGGTCCCATTATCCAGGGACAAGTTCCCCAGGAGAACACACAGTGTGTCTCAGGATGCTGCAATGTCACACCAGCCTCAGCCACCACAGGCTTGCCCCACATTCAAATTATGACTACTGTACCCCTCTCTCCCCCCAGGCCTGAGTGAGTCAGAGCCCCTTAAACAGCTGCTGCTTTAACCCCCTCCTTCCTGGGCAGGGAACAGATGCCTCAGGGTGACCTAGATGCAGAGGTGGGGCCAAAACTAAAGCTGGACCCAGGTGCTGTGCGAACAAAGAAGAGAAAGGGAAATTTTTGTGCAGCCTCAAGAGCAGAGGATTAAATGCCCACAATCAACTTGATGTACCCTGCATCTGTGGAAACCTGAATAGACAAGAAATCATCCCAAAATTGAGGCAGTGGACTTTGGAGGAACTGTAGACTTGGGGTTTGCTGTCTAAGACTGATTTGTTTATGATATTTATGTTTACCTTAGTTTAGTTTATAGCACTTGTTATCATTGGTGGATTTGTTTATTGGTTTGGTTGTTCTCTTCCTTTTTTTTCTGTTTTTGAATTATTATTATTTTTATGTTAATAATTATTTTTCTTTCTTTTTTTCTCCCTTTTCTTCTGAGCCATGTGGCTGACAGTGTCTTAGTGCTCCAGCCTGGTGTCAGGCCTGAGCCTCTGAGGTGAGACAGCCGAGTTCTAGACATTGGACCACCAGAGACTTCCTGGCCCCACATAACATCAATAAGCGAGAGCTATCCCAGAGATCTCTGTCTCAGTGCTAAGACCCAGCTTGCCCAACAGCAAGCAAGCTCCAGTGCTGGACGCCCCATGCCAAAAAACTAGTAAGATAGGAACACAACCTTGCCCATTAGAAGAGAGGCTGCCTAAGATCAAACCAAATTCACAGACACCCCAAAACACACCACCAGACACAGCCCTGCCCACCAGAAAGACAAGATCCAGTCCCACCAACTAGAACACAGGCACCAGTCTCCTCCACTAGGAAACCTACACAACCCACTGAACCAACGTCACTCACTGGGGGCAGACACTGAAAACAACGGGAACTAAAAACATGCAGCCTGTGAAAAGGAAGCACCAAACACAGTAAGTTAAACAAAATGTGAAGACAGAGAAATATGCAGTAGATGAAGGAGCAACGTAAAAACCCACCAGACCAAGCAAATGAAGAGGAAATAGGCACTCTACCTGAAAAAGAATTCAGAGTAATGATAGTAAAGATGATCCAAAATCTTGGAAATAGAATGGAGAAAATACAAGAAACGTTTAAGAAGGACTTAGAAGAACTAAACAGCAAACAAACAATGATGACCAACACAATGAATGAAACTTAAAATTCTCTAGAAGGGATCAATAGCAGAATAACTGAGACAGAACAACAGATAAATGACCTGGAAGATAAAATAGTGTAAATAATTACCGCAGAGCAGAATAAAGAAAAAAGAATGAAAAGAATTGAGAACAGTCTCAGAGACATCTAGGACAATAAAAAATGCACCAACATTAGAATTACAGAGGTCCTAGAAGAAGGAGAGAAAAAGACAGGATCTGAGAAAATATTGCAAGAGATTATAGCTGAAAACTTTCCTAACATGGGAAAGGAACTAGTCAATCAAGTCCAGGAAGCACAGAGAGTCCCATAAAGGATAAATCCAAGGAGAATCAGGCCAAGACACATATTAATCGAACTATTAAAATTCAAATACAAGAAAATAATATTAAAAGCAGCAAGGGAAAAGCAACAAATAACATACGAGGAAATCCCCATAAGGTTAACAGCAGAAATTTTGCAAGCCAGAAGGGAGTGGCAGGACATATTTAAAGTGATGAAAGGGAAAAACTTACAACCAAGATTACTCTACCCAGCAAGGATCTCATTCAGATTCGACGGAGAAATTAAAAACTTACAGACAAGCAAAACTTAAGAGAATTCAGCACCACCAAACTAGCTTTACAACAAATGCTAAAGGAACTTTTCTAGGCAGGAAACAGAAGAGAAGGAAAAGACCTGCAAAAACAAACCCAAAATAACTGAGAAAATAGTAATAGGAACATACATATCGATAATTACCTTCTAAGTAAATGGATTAAATGCCCCAACCCAAAGACACAGACTGGCTGAATGGATACAAAAACAAGACCCGTATATATGGTGTCTACTAGAGACCAACTTCAGACCCAAGGACACATACAGACTGAAAGTGAGGGGATGGAAAAAGATATTCCATGCAAATGGAAATCAAAAGAAAGCTGGAGTAGCAATACTTATATCAGACAAAGTAGACTTTAAAATAAAGACTATTACAAGAGACAAAGAAGGACACTACATAATGATCAAGGGATCATCAAGGAAGAAGATATAACAATTGTTAATATTTATGAACCAAACATAGGAGCCCCTAAATACATAAGGCAAATGCTAACAGCCATAAAAGGGGAAATCAACAGTAACAAAATAATAGTAGGGGATTTTAACACCCCACTTTTACCAATGGACAGATGAACCAAAATGAAAATAAATAAGGAAACACAAGCTTTAAATGACACATTAGACAAGATGGACTTAATTGATATTTATAGGACATTCCACTCAAAATCAACAGAATACACTTTCTTCTCAAGTGCTATAGAACATTCTCCAGGATAGATCATACCTTGGGTCACAAATCAAGCCTTGGTAAATTTAAGAAAATGGAAATTATGTCAAGTATCTTGTCCAACCAAAATGCTATGAGAAATGCTATATCAATTACAGTAAAAAAAAAAAAAAACTGTAAAAATACAAACACATGGAGGCTAAACAATACACTACTAAATAACCAAGACATCACTGAAGAAGTCAAAGAAGAGATCAACAAATATCTAGAAAAAAATGACAATGAAAACACGACGGTCCTAAACTGATGGGATGCAGCAAAAGGAGTTCTAGGAGAGAAGTTTATGACAATAAAATCTTACCTCAAGAAACAAGAAAAATTTCAAATAAACAACCTAACCTTACACCTAAAGCAATTAGAGAAATAACAAAAAAACCCCAAAGTTAGGAGAAGAAAAGCAATCATAAAGATCAGATCAGAAATAAATGAAAAAGAAATGAAGGAAATGATAGCAAAGATCAATAAAACTAAAAGCTGGTTCTTTGAGAAGATAAACAAAATTGATAAACCATTAGCCAGACTCATTAAGAAAAAAAGGGAGAAGACTCAAATCAACAGAATTATTAATGAAAAAGAAGTAACAACTGACCCTGCAGAAATACAAAGGATCATGAGAGATTACTACAGCAACTCTATGCCAATAAAATGGACAACCTAGAAAAAATGGACAAATTCTTCGAAAAGCACTACCTTCTGAGTCTCAACCAGGAAGAAATAGAAAATATAAACAGAGCAATCACAAGCACTGAAAATGAAATTGTGAATAAAAATCTTCCAACAAACAAAAGCCCAGGACCAGATGGCTTCACAGGTGAATTCTATCAAGCATTTAGAGAAGAGCTATCACCTATCCTCTCAAATGCTTCCAAAATATAGCAGAGCAAGGAACACTCCCAAACTCATTCTACAAGGCCACCATCACCCTGATACCAAAACCAAAGATGTCACCAAAGAAAGAAAACTACAGGTCAATATCACTGATGAACATAGATGCAAAAATCCTCAACAAAATACTCGCAAACAGAATCCAACAGCCCATTAAAAGGATCATTCACCATGATCAAGTGGGGTTTACCCCAGGAATGCAAGGATTCTTCAATATATGCAATTCAATCAATGTGATATACCATATTGACCAACTGAAGGATAAAATCTGTATGATCATCTCAATAGATGCAGAAAAAGCTTTCACCAAAATACAACACACATTTATGATAAAAACTCTCCAGAGAGTAGGCATAGAGGGAACCTACTTCAACATAATAAAGGCCATATATGACAAACCCACAGTCAACATCATTCTCAATGGTGAAAAACTGAAAACATTTCCTCTAAGTTCAGGAACAAGACAAGGTTGCCCACTCTCACTATTATTATTCAACATAGTATTGGAAGTTTTAGCCACAGTGATCAAAGAAGAAAAAGTATAAAAGGAATACAAATTGGAAAAGAAGACATAAATCTGTCACTGTTTGCAGATGACATGATACTATACATAGAGAAGCCTAAAGATGCTACCAGAAAACCACTAGAGCTAATCAATGAACTTGGTTGTAGCAGGATACAAAATTAATGAACAGAAATCTCTTGCATTCCTATACATTAAATATGAAAAATCTGAAAGAGAAATTAAGGAAACACTTTAATTCACCATAGCAACAAAAATAATAAAATGCCTAGGAATAAACCTACCTAAAGAGACAAAAGACCTGTATGGAGAGCTGTAAGACACTGATGAAAAAACTTAAATATGATACAAACGGAGAGATATACATGTTCTTGGATTGGAAGAATCAACATTGTGAAAATGACTCTACTACCCCAAGCATTCTACAGATTCAGTGTAATCCCTGTCAAACTACCAATGGCATTTTTCACAGAACTAGAACAAAAAATTTCACAGTTTGTATGGAAACACAAAAGACCCCGAATAGCCAAAGTAATCTTGAGAAAGAAAAATGGAGGTGGAGGAAACAGACTTCAGACTATATTACCAAGATACAGTAAACAAGACAGTATGGTACTGGCACAAAAACAGAAATATAGATCAATGGAACAGGATAGAAAGCCCAGAGATAAACCCACGAACCAGAGGGGTCACCTTATCTTTGATAAAGGAGGCAAGAATATACAATGGAGAAAAGACAGCCTCTTCAATAAGTGGTGCTGGGAAAACTGGAAAGCTACGTGTAAAAGAATGAAATTAGAACACTCCCTAACACCATACACAAAAATAAACTCAAAATGGATTAAAGACCTAAATGTAAGGCCAGCCACTATAAAACTCTTAGAAGAAAACATAGGCAGAACATTCTATGACATAAATCACAACAGGATCCTTTTTGACCCACCTCCTAGAGAAATGGAAATAAAAACAAAAATAAACAAATGTGACCTACAGAAACTCAAAAGCTTTTGCACAGCAAAGGAAACCATAAGCAAGACGAAAAGACAACCCTCAGAAGGGGAGAAAATATTTGCAAATGAAGCAGGTGACAAATGATTTATCTCCAAAATATACAAGCAGCTCATGCAGCTCAATATCAAAAAAAACAACCCAATCCAAAACTGGCAAAAGACCTAAATAGACATTTCTCCAAAGAATATATACAGATTGCCAACAAACACATGAAAGGATGCTCAACATCACTAATCATTAGAGAAAAGCAAATCAAAACTACAGTAAGGTATCCCCTCAAACCAGTCAGAATGGCCGTCATCAAAAAATCTACAAACAATAAATGCTGGAGAGGGTGTGGAGAAAAGGGAAACTTCTTGCACTGTTGGTGGGAATGTAAATTGATACAGCCACTATGGAGAAGAGTATGGAGGCTACTTAAAAAACTAAAAGTAGAACTACCATATGACCCAGCAATCCCACTACTGGGCATATACCCTGAGAAAACCATAATTCAAAAGGGTCATGTACCATAATGTTCATTGCAGCACTATTTACAATAGCATGTACATGGAAGCAACCCAGGTGTCCATCAACAGATATGGATAAAGAAGATGTGGCATGTATATACAATGGAATAATACTCAGCTATAAAAAGAAATGAAATTGAGTTATTTGTAGTGAGGTAGATGGACCTAGAGTCTGTCACACAGAGTGAAGTAAGTCAGAAAGAGAAAAACATATACCGTATGCTAACACATATATATGGAATCTAAACAAATAAAAATGGTTCTGATGAACCTAGGGGCAAGACAGGAATAAAGATGCAGACATAGAGAATGTACTTGAGGACACAAGGAGAGGGAGGGGTAAGCTGGGCCAAAGTAAGAGAGTAGCCTTGATATATATCCTCTACCAAATGTAAAATAGATAGCTAGTGGGCGGCAGCTGCATAGCACAGGGAGATCAACTCAGTACTTTGTGACCAGCTAGAGGGGTGCGATAGGGAGGGTGGGAGGGAGACACAAGGGTGAGGGGATATGGGGACATAGGTATACATATAGCTGATTCACTTTGTTGCACAGCAGAAGCTAGCACAACATTGTAAAGCAATTATACTCCAATAAAGATGTTATAGAAAAAATAGAACTAGAGGTATAACTTAAATATAGCCCAGTAAGTCATACCTGGGGCACTAACACCTTTTGTTGTTCTTTTTTTTTTTTTTTTTTTTTTTTTTTTTCAAATGTCCCCTGCATCGGCAGGCGGACTCTCAACCACTGTGCCACCAAGGAAGCCCCCTTTTGTTGTTCTTGTTGCATTTAAGGTCAAGATAGCAAATGTGAATAATGAAACAATAATGAGAACGAATTTTTTTCTGTGTTGTTTTCTGTTTATTGATTCAAACTATGTATTCATTTTAGAAGTAAATATTCATTGACTAGTTTTAAATATAAAGTATTTATTGGGAAATTTTTACTAAATTATACCCTGCTATGGATTGAATGTCTGTTGTCCATTTAACATTCATACACTGAAGCTCTAATCCCAATATAATGGTCTTGGAAGCAGGGACTTCGGGAAGTAATTAGATCATAAGAGTGAAGTCTTCATGAATGGGATAACAAGAAGAGTCACTTATAAGAAAAGACACTAGAGAGACAATCTCTTTCTTGCTCATATGAGAATAGAGCAAGAAGGCCACCATCTGCAAACTAGGCAAAGGGCTCTCATCAGACACCAAATGTGCTGACAGTCTGATCGTGGACCCTCCAGCCTCCAGAACTGTGAGAAATTAATGCTTGTTGTTTAAGTCATGAGTTTATGATATCTTTTTATAGCAGCCCTAGCACACTATAACACATCCCTTTGCATTGTGGAAGATGTAATTTTCAGATACCATCATTAATATTTGAATATATGGTTTAATAATACTTCTAAATACAGCCAAACTAGTATGAATTCATCTAGAAAAAGATAAGTTTAGTCCACATTGGAAATCACATGAATTATAAAATAATTTTTGCCAATGGGTATTGCTTAAAAGTCCATCATTCCTATCTCTGTTTTGAGACCTTGCTGATTACGACAGAGAGAACAACCATCCTATAGGAATGGAAAGATAAGAAATAGCTAAAGTCCTTTGGGCCTAAATATTAGATATACCATCCTTGGCTTGCTTGTTTTAAGTAAAGATCCCTTTACTACTTTATTTGAAATTGATAATTTCTTCAATGCTTAAAAGAGCTAATAATTAAAGTTGTACTTCAGCACAGGGTTCATTAGCTTAAACAAGAAGAGATAAAGGCAAACATGCTTCCTGTAGTTGGTTCATTTTTATCCCTAAAATACTTCAATCTGATTCCTGATTTTTGGAGTTAATGTTTAGTGCTGTACATTATTTCTGATAAAAGTCCATTGACTTTTATGATGAAATCACAGCAATTAAACAGATAGAGGATGAGGATCTGTAACGACTGGATAAGAGGATGGCAAATTGAGAAAAAGACACAGAGAGAAAAGGAACAATTTGATAAAGGACCAAACAAATTTAAAACACTATAGAAAATTACAAAATGGGAACAAAGAAAAGTAAATGTGAACAAGAAAAAAGGGGAAATTGAATAGAAACAAAGACAAAAGAGACAAGGAAATTAGCTTGTGGATTTTTTTCCTCTCAACTTTCAAGATTCAGGTTTCTAAAAAGCAAGCTCTAATTACTTGTCTTTTTTAATGTCTCAGAGCCTCCACTATTCATTTTACTTAGAACTAAACACACACAGAGCAGAGTGCTATATGGTTTAGAGGTTTTTGTTATAATTTCTTTCTCATGGAATGGGGAGAAACACAAAAGATACATCAGTTAAGCATTAAAAAATAATTTTTAGACAAAATAGTGAAAGACATCTGATTATATTCACTTACAACCTTGAATACTCCATTAATGTGAGATTTATACATCAGACAAAGATTTCAAATTCCTTCCCTTGCTTCCAGTTTTACCTAGAGAATTTCTTCTTAAGTATTAAATAATTGTATGGGAAATTATAATTATTTACCCTTATCATCAACCTTTAAATATATAAAATTTCTATACCTAAACCAAGAATTGCTTTCACTGTAAAAAAAGGGTGAAGAGTAGCATGAATAAGTAAAACTGTAAAACCTGCACAATGCAGTGATTACTTAGCATAAATATGCATTCATTTTTGAAAGCAGCATATTTGACATTTCCAAAGGCGTAGAGAGAACAATATCTACAGCTCAACAGGCCAAGAATAGTTCCTTTCGCCATAAGTTAGAGTGAAAAACCTCACAATTTATAATTCATGAGACATTAGGTAGAGTTCCCAGAAGTAATTTTCCTCTGTACTGGGGGAATTTTAGTCCCAGATTAAGCACTGCTCTGTACTCTATTAAAAAACTTACAGAAAGATTCAAAAGGATCTTAAATGGGTCTAAAATTAAAGCTTAATAATATTTTGGGGACTAAAAAATATCTAGTGCCCATCAAAGTATAATTTAAAGATATCTGGCATCCCATTAAAAATTACCAGTTATACAAAAAAGCAGGAAAATTTGATCCACTATCAACCAATTGTAACCAATCAGAGATAATAGGAATTATAGAAGTAGTAGACAAAGACATTAAAACAATAATTATGACTGTATTCCACATGCTTAAGAAGCTAAGTATCAATAAATGTTAAATAGAGGTAAGGAAGATATAAAAAAGGCACAAATAGAACTACTACAGATGAAAACTACAATATCTGAGAATATACTGGACAGAGGTCACAGCAGATTAGAAATTGCTAAAGAGTAGATTAGTAAATTTTTGATTTCATGAATTTGAACACATACATAGCAAAAGAAACTGTACAAAATAAAAGAGAAAAAGTCTGTCCCCTGACAAAACTGAATTGAATTAGAAATTAATACAAGATACTTTGAAAATGTCCAAATATTTGGAAACTACTAGACACAATACAAAATATCCAATGGGTTAGAAACATAATTAAAAAGGAAATTAGAAAATGAAAACAAGACCAATATTAGTGAGATGCAGTTTGAAAAATAAAGATATAACACAAAATACCCATTTCAGAAGGAGAAAAGCCCCAAATCAAAGACCTCTGATTCCATCTAATAAATTGGAAAAGAAGAAAGAGCAAGTTAAGCCCATAGTAAGCAGGAGAAAGGAAAGAATAAAGATCAGAATGGAAATCAACAAAATAGAAAACAAAAAAATAGAAAAAACAAAGAAACCAAAGTAGTTTCTTTAAGTTCAATAATATTGATAAACTTCTAGACAAATTGATCAGGAAGAAATAGAAAAGAAACAAATTACAAAATCAGAAATGAGACAGATGTCATCAAAAGAGATATTCAAAGTATAGTAAGAGAACATTATAATCAAATCTATGCTAATAAATTCAAAAACAAATTAAATAGACCAATTCCAAGAAAGATGCACACGACTAAACCCCATTTAAGAAGAAAGAGATAATGTATCTTTACTTCTACTTAAAATAAAATGAGTTTGTAGTAAAAAACAAAATTCCCATGAAGGAGATTTCAAGTCCAAGTGGCTTTATTGGAAAATTTTACCAGGTATTTAAAGAAAAATTAAGACAAACTTGGCATCAAAAACAAAATCAAAGACTTTTGCAAGACAAGAAAAGTACTGGCCAATATCCCTTATGAACATAGATAAAATTCTTTTAAAAGAATAAATAAATCCAGCAACTTTTAAAAAGGATAATATATCATTACTAAGTGAAATGTACCTGAGGTCTGCTAGGTCCATTTAATATTTGTAAATCAATGTAATGTACCATACTGATATACTAAAGTGAACACACACAAATGTGATCACTTCAATAGAGCATGCTCATTAGGTGAATTAACATACAAATTGTGTTATACCAACACTAAAATACTACACAGCAATAAAAGAGAATGAACTAGATACATGTAACAACATGAGTGGGTGAATGCTAAAATAATTATGCTGAATTAAAGTCAGACAAAATATGCATATACATTATAGTTCCATTCACATGACATTCTAGAAAGTGCAAAGAAATCTTTAGTGACAGAAAGCAGATCAGGTGTTTCCTGGGGATGTATGTGTGTGGAAGAGAGGTATAAAGCAGGAGGGAGAGGAAGTAGTTATTACAAAGGAGTATGAGGAATCTTTGGGGATTATAATAGGTTCAGTATCTTGATTGTGGTCATGGTTCATGAGTATATTCATATGTCAAAACTTACCAAATTTTTTACTTTGAATATTTTACTGTATTTTTTTTTTTTTTTTTTTTGGTACGCGGGCCTCTCACTGTTGTGGCCTCTCCTGTTGCAGAGCACAGGCTCCGGACGCACAGGCTCAGCGGCCATGGCTCACGGGCCCAGCCGCTCCGCGGCATGCGGGATCTTCCCGGACCGGGGCACGAACCCGTGTCCCCTGTATCGGCAAGCGGACTCCCAACCACTGCGCCACCAGGGAAGCCCTATTTTACTGTATTATATATCAATTACATAACAGTAGTCTGTTTAAGAAAGGACATGTTATCTTGTGAACAGTCCTTAGTGAAAAAAGCCACTGAGAAAGCACAGATGAAGTGGCTCTTAATTTAGGGTTGTGACACTTGAAAGAATGAGTTTCTCATATAACTCCCAAGTAATTATTCTTTTTCAGCTAACAGTAACAATTTTAAGTTCAAGTATTAAAATATTTATAAAAATATAAGTGAATTAGATATGCAAGCTATTTTAATTCCTTTTATTCACTCCATCAATTATTACTACTTGCCAATTACGTGTCTTTTGCTCCTGTGAATATAGCTGTGAAGAACAACAAAAAATGTTCTGTTGTCATAAGGATTGTATTACAATAAATGAGACAGAGAATAGAAAGAAAATAGATGATGATGATGATAGATAGATACATAGAGAGCAATAGATGTATATATGTGTGTGTGTGTGTCTGAGAGAGAGAGAGAGAGAGAGAGAGAGAGAGAGTGTGGACAGGGAGAATGGGTGATGATTCAGACATAGTGGTCAAGTGAAGATCTCCTCAAGAAAGTGAATGATCAGAAAGTCACAGAGCAGTTCTCCTGGAAATTCCCTCCTCTTATTTAGAATATCCATACTATAGGATGGATCCTTACCTAAATTTTGTGACTAGCTGTCTTAAATTAAAATGTTTTTTTTTTTGATTTTGGAAATAGCAGACTCAGTGCTGTTCTAAGTAATACTCTAATCAAATATATATATAGTTAAACAGTAAAAAATATAACTATCTGACTCTAAGTGAGATAAGTAAAATCTGTAGATAGCTTTATGTCAGCTCAGGTCAGATTTTGATACCATGTGAATTTAGGTTAGGTCAAGTTTTTCACCAAATAAGTTATGGAAAAACTTGTATCTGTACAGTCTTACTTGAGCACAGCTTGGAAACATTAGACTAACTTTCTGTCTTTCTCAATTAGCTGTTTCTGAGGGTATAACACAGAATAGACACAAAAGGACCATAAAGGAAAGGATATGTGTAAGGGATATAGGGAAATAAAATGTACAGGCAATTAATTCTATCTAGCACATTAAATAAGTGTGATAGGTAAGAGTTAAGGTTCTAGAGCAGGAAAACCTAGGTTTTAAACTTGACCTCAATATTAGTAAGGTATAAGACCTTAAACAATTAAACTATCCAGAATTCAGTTTCACCACTTAAAATATCGCTGAATAATACTGTTAAGAAAGGCTATTAAAACTTGGAAATAAAGCTAAGAGATGAGTGGTTATACAGGAGAACAGGCCCACCTGAGGAGTACTTACCTATTTAGGAAACATGCTTTGTTCATTCCCTCTTACTGTTTATTAAAGGTCTCAGAATTGGTGAACTTACATGTTGCTTGTATACTTTTGCCTGGTACAGATGTAAGTTATTTCTGTCCAGTGAAAAATATAGCCTCAAAGTTAATGGTTTATTATCTTATAGGGTATTAACCACATTAATCACTTTTGTAGCTAGCTTATCAATCTTATTCTAATATTATTTTATTAAAATGTACGTAAATGCTCAGATCTTCAAATGTATTTTGAACCAGGTTTACCACATTATTGATCCCAGTATGAATGAGTTGACTAAAATATTTTATATATATATAATTTATATTTGTATAAGGGTCACATTTTGAAAATTATACTTTAACTATACTAACATTGTAAGGCTGGTTCGAGAATTAAATGAGATGATCTAGGAAGAAGGTAGGCACTCAGTAACTTGGTATATGTTAGCTTGTTTTATTATCATCATTATTATTTTGTGTTCTTTAGAAATTGCCTTGTGCATCTGGTATATAGCAATATAATTGTTGCTTAGATGCATCTGTGAAGCATGTTATTAAAGTAAGATATAACTATTTGTAAATCTTCTCAGATCTCAGCAGAAATGCTAAAAGTGTTATATGGGCTCTATGACATAGGTAATATTGGCTCTATGACCTTGGGCAAACTACTTAGCCTTCAGAGAGTCTCATCTCATAAAATGGGGATAATAAAACTAGTCACTTTGTAAGTTAGGTTTTCGAAGAATAAACGAGTTAATATATGGAAATTTTATATAACAGTGCCTAAAGGAATAAGTGTTTAATCAATGTTATTCATCAAAAGAAGTCACACATTAAAAAAATTAAAATATAATGTAAGAACCCAATAACTTGGGCTACTAGAATATAGGTAATTTCGGTCCTAGTCTTGACCTGTGAGTTTGTATGAGATATGCAAGTTTTTTCAACCTCTCTTTACTGATTGATTTTAAATGCATATTAATATGTATCCTGCTTATCTCATGAGTTGGTTAAGATAGAATTAAATAATAAATATGAAATCAGTTAACGAGTTTGAAATTATTCTATCTTCCGTAATACTAAATGAGTGAAATAATTAAATAATCTTCAATGGTAACATTTAAAAATATATTTTAACATATTTTCTAATATAAAAATTAAGTAAGATCAAACATAGGGAAATTTAACTAATAACCCTATCAAACTTTAGTTGTGTGTACACTATATTTCAGACACTGTATGATACACTTTACATGTATGCTTTCTCATTTAATCTGCAACATCAAGATACAATATTGATGTTATAACAACAATGAAGAATATTTTTCATTTAATCCATAATATCATCAATATACAGTCTGTTAGTATTTACATTTTACGAGTGAGGAAACTGAGGCCTACAGAAGTTAAGTAATTTGCCCAGAGCATGTAATTAACAACACTTGCAATTCAAATTCGGTTGCATTGAGTTTTATGCGAGAACTGAAGTTCTTACCACAATGATGTGCTATTTCTCCACTCTAGATTTACCCACCCTGTAGGGGTCTTAACTAGACAATAGAAATATTAACAAAACCAACAATAAATCAGTTGTTTTTCATACCAGTCCCTGAAATGCCAACAGCTGCTGCAAAGAGTACTTGAACATGGATCAGGATGAAAATTTTTAGCCTCCAGAGAAACAAATACGCTAAAAGTTTATTGGAATGAGAAAAACTATTGTGGTAAATATATGATCTGGATTCTCAATGGGGAGTTAAATGACAGGAAGCAGAAAGCAGATGTGAATAAACACCTGCTTGAAAGTTATGGGAACACAATCATAAAAAGAAATACTAATCCAAGACTTGGAAAGTGAAAGGTGTCTGACTTAGAAACAATAGGAAATGAGTGAATATAGTGAGACGTGAGACGATTGCTCTGTATAAACAAGAGGGTGTCTGTTATTCAACATTAAAAATTGGAAGCTTCGTGCAGCATGAGTGTATTGGACTGGTTTCAAAATTCAAGTAGACTAATTTTGTGCTTTACCTATTTTAAGCTTTCTGAGAGGCAAAGTAAAGCCTTTAGTCCTTTTATGATTGTAATCCACTATTAACATTTTCTTATATTATTATTCTAATTCATTTTTTGTAAGATTTAATTACCAATTTTAATACTCAAAAAATGCGTTTTTAAGTAACTTTTACCATATGGAGGCACTGTGTCTGTAACAGAGTAGGGAAGAGGACGGTTAATCTTTTTAAGCACATAATCTGTACTAACCATGGGGAATATGACAGTGAATTGAACTTTCAATGCCATTCCCCAAAGAAGCTTATATTTTAAGGGTAGGGATGTAAAGATATTTTTTATATGAATAAAAATGAAACAGATTCAGGGGTTGATAATATTATGTAGAGGCAATGATTTGTCATTTCCATTTGAACAGAGAAGTGAGGGGGAAAGCTTTGTGAATATCTGTGGGAAAATGTTTCAGTCAGAAGGAATAACATATTCAAAGACCAAGTTGGGAATGAGATTGACAGACAGCTATGGAGTGAATGTTGTGTTCCCCCAAATTCATGTGTTAAATCCTGACCACCAATGTGATGATACTGGGAGGTAGGGCCTTTGGAAAGTGATTAAATCATGAGGGTAGATGCCTCAGAAACAGGACAAATGCTCTTATACAAGAGATCCCAGAGAGCTCCCTTGCCCTTTCTGCTGTGTGAGGGCACAGCAAGAAGTGGGCTCTCACCAGAGACAGAATATACCTACACCTTGATCTTGGATTTCCCAGCCTCCAGACCGTGAGAAATAAATGATTGTTGCTTAAGCCACCCAGTCTATGGTATTCTGGTATAGTAACCTGAACGGAACACATATCCAAAGGACATTAAGGACATTGCTTGGGCTGGATTGTGGTAAATGAGGGAGTCTGGAAGGATACAAGTTCAGAAAGGGAAGCAGGACAGACCATATTGAACTTGCCTCCTTGAATAAGAAATCTGTATGTCATTCTAGTGAATGGCCAAAATATTGATAAGTTTTATCATTTATGACTTAGCATATTATGAGGACTGGGTGGGTTGTTTGGACTAGAGGAAAACCTGTAGGTAAGGAAGAGTTAGGAGGTTGGTACAGGATTCTGGTCAAGTTAATGAGAACTTAGACTAAGCTTATGAAGATGAGCTTAGAGATAGAGATGATAAGACAGAAAGAATTTGGTGATGGACTAGTTGTGAAGCCTAAGAAACAGAGTGAGCAATTAACCTATTTATTAGATAAAGTTTACGTTGAGCATATTTAGAAGGGGAAATGTGAATAATTGTGTTTTGGAAATTTAAGTATGATATATCTATGAGATATCACAGAAATGGTGAGTAGGCTGTGGAGGATACAATTCTAGAGCTCATATCTAGCCTGGAGATAAGTTTGAGAATCAGGGGTCATGATACAATGTGATAAATATGACAATAGATGTGTTCCCAGATTAACATGTCTGGTCAATGCAAGGATATTTTACAGAAAAATTTACTTTGAAAATAAGATTTTCAAGAGACAACATTTGATATTTATTGAGCATTTATTTCCTATCAAGCCCTTAACATGTATTATTTGTGGTTCAATAACCTAAACATTATGAGGAAACTGAGATACGGTGATAATATGGTATTAAAGCCATGCAATCATAAGAACCATGGTTGGAACCCACTTTCTTTTTGAGTTGATACAAGTGTCTCTTTCTTTCTACCACACAAACCCTGGATTTTGTCCCGCAGAGGAGAGAACAATGCCAAGCAGAGAGAGAAATAGGGCAAATGTAGGAGATGGAACAGTGTTTGACTGAAGAACAGAGCTCTCTGTGAGCTGAATTGTGTATGTGTCAGGTTGGACCTCGTAGGCTGCGGGTTAGGCAGAGGCTAGGTGATGAAAGCCCTAGCTTCATTTGTCTAGGATTTTGACCTTGATCCTATAGAAAAAGAAGGGGCCATTGAAGACTACAAGAGGGGGAATGGAACTATGAAGCTAGGGTTTCAGGAAGATCGGATGTGTAGGTAGCATGGAGATGGAGCCACCTATGTTTCCTTTCAGTTACCATTTAATTAAAATAACTATTTTATAATAACCATGTACATACTAACATGCATACCAATAATTTGCACTGGGATATGGATGAATAAATCATTTCTTACACCTGAGGAGTTGGTATCACAATTAAATACTTATTTTCAGACTCTGGAAAAGACACTTCATTCTTTAATAAAACTGCCTTTAGGAGGCAGATGAGGAAGTTTAATGATTCAGACAAAGAGAGGGTTCTTTAATATTCTTCTATATTGGACTTAATTGTTTTCAAGGGTCTTAAAATGATTTCACTCCCTCACAAAGATAGCAAATACCAAGACAAAAGTAAATACATTATTTTCTTACTGATTTATTACTTGACAAGTTACTTATTACCTAACAAATTAATTAGAATCTCTATGGTCTCAATGAATAATCATGATTCTCATATCCCCACTTGTTTTGCTTACAAATACACACAAACACACATCCACACGTCTCAAAGAAGACAGGTTATATAATATGTCATGGTACATCAGTGATAATACTTTTTAACTATTATAATTATTTTCTCATAGATTATAGCAGTTGAGGATCTGTGGAAACGATTGTATAGCTATTATCCCTAACTAGATGATCTTTTATTTCACTACTGTTGCTGTTTTCCACTAGGTGTCAGCCTTACACTAGTAACTTTAGGATATTGGCAACAAAGCAAAATGCCATTCACATCTGTTCTACTTAATGTGTTTTCCAATAGAAATTTACCTTGTTAATTGATAATAATAATAAAAAGGTATGGTTCTCTAATGACAATAGAAAAACCATAAACTGGAGTGTGAAGGATATTCAAAATGAAAACTGCAAATTGATTTACAAATTCGGTGTCTCCAAACAGTATTCCAACATTCAGTCTTTTCTCTTTTATTACAGTTAATGTATTGTATAGAATTTCACATACTTTCTGCATTTGATAAAACAGGGCTTGAAAAATATCATTGATTTTATAACAATGAAACTCCATGAGGTGAGAGAACAGCTAGGTGTTCTCCATTTTCATGGTCACCAAAATAATAAGGAAGGTTAAGTAGTACCATCCTAGATATCCTCCAATTATAGCCCTGCCAGTCATTGATCTGAAAGTATTCAGAATGGTTATAAGCTTCTCTCAGACAAAAGTCATTTGAAGCCGTGGAGACAGACCACAAAGGCTTAGAAACTTCAAGGATGCATTTACCTTTTGGCTTTAATTACTTTTCTGGTTTTGTGAAAGGACTGAAATGTCTCAAGTGACATTTCAATAAGACGATTTTTCTGTCAGGTTAGGGAGAAGACTGATAGGTAGCTAAAAGAAGTCTGCAGTGTTCCAGGAAATGCTGCAAGATTTTCAGGTTTGTTTTGCAATTGAAAAGGAAATACTATTCAAAGGGATAAAAGGAAGAGGCAATGGTGGGAGCAGTAGAGGAGGACAGTATGACAAGGATGTGGCATGGGCTGTAGACCAATTTTGGCCTAGAGATTAATTTGTCCACTTAGGTTTTCCCTGCTTCTAAAGTAATTTGGCTCAAGTGGTATAGATGTGAAAAACCCTGTATAGCTAAAGGGTCAAAAACGTTATAGAGAAAAGCGCATTTCTTTAACAATACTAAAAGTACATAAAATGTTACCTTTTATATATTGCCTTTTATTGTTTCCTTCATTTCTATCTTGATCAATTTTACTCTTTTCCTAACTTCCGTTTCCTTTTCATTTTAGCTTTTGCCTCTTTTCTTCTCTAATTCCCCCAAGTTTTAAAAAAAAATTGTTTTCTCCACACATGAGAAATAAATTTCCTCTAATTTATTCAGATAAATATATTTACTAGATGTTTTGTCATTTTTGTGTTCGTAATTTTCAGTTTTAAAATAAAGAACCATTTGAGAAGAAACAGCATATATATATATACACGTATATACATGTGTATACGTGTATATCTATTAGATCAAAGGTGGAGCATTCATGAGTTCATTTATTTGTTTTGTGTGTGTGTGTGTGTGTGTATGTGTGTGTGTGCATGTGAATAAATAACTTCCTGAGCGAAAGCCATGCCCTTTGGGAAGCTACCACAGCTTTCAGCCTATTTGGCCAAATTCAGTGGCAGTGATTCAGTTCAAAATACACAAAACTATCATTGCTTATAGATAAAACTTAAATGTTTGCTTCAAGTACAAATCATTAACGTGTTACGCTGACAAAAGAAATAATTCTTATCTAGCAACACCTACATTTCTGTTCTAATGTTATTCTTTTATTATTTTCTGCTTGGTAAGGATTCCTGCAGCACAGATATTTATATAATGATGCAAAATCTAAATTCATGCTTTACAATACAGATTGAAATGCCATAAAGCTCAGGATATATAGACAAGTGCATCTTAATTTCTTTATTATATTATTGTTATGAGCATGGCTAGTGATGTGTTCTGTAGCAGTGATGTGCTATATTTTATTTCCTTCAGGTGTCAACTGTTTGCAATCCATTGGCTTCAAATAATTTTATTGTAGTTCTTATTGGATTATTGAAAAGGCATTTCATTTCTCTAGGCTTGGAGATTTCTGAGGTGTCCAAATTTTCCCGTAGCTACAAGATTTGGACCTGTTACAGATGTCAGATTTAGATGTTTTCAAATAGCTTAAATAGCATTTGTTGTGAAGCACTCCTAACAAGGCAGAATAACAAGGAATAGTACACAGGCTTATTAATTCAACTTGAGCTCTGATATATTTCTTTCTCTCTCTAGGCATATGGATACAGAAGATAAATATTCTTGTTATGAATTTGAGAGTATTAAAGGAGGTACAGTGGAGTAGTCAGTTATAGGACAATAACAGCATGTGATAGGCTGCAACAACAACAACAAAATCTTACCCTAGAGTTCCAGAAAAACACACAGGTTTGTGAATGTTAGTGGTCAGAAGATAGGTGAATCATTCTGAAGAAGAAAGTATATGCAGACAAGAAATCCAGGAGGAAAACCACTAACAAAATTAGACTGATCAATATCAAGTATAGTCATGGAAACAGGATAATATTCGTAACAGCATGATATGAGAAAGCCAAAGGTCCTGACCCTATGAAATTCTACTTAATTACTTGTATGAACGATAGACCATAAGTAATGATGTCAAGGGATGAATGGATACATAGACCTTGAAGAAAGTGCCATATGCATGCTGTAGACACACAGTAGGTACTGAAACTCACCTATTCACAAACTCAGAAACTTCAACATCTAACAGAGACCCCAGTCTTATACAACAACTCTATAGCCTAAACAAACGCTCTGGCAGACATTGAGTGTAATCTTGTCCATTCTTCTTAATGAACTCTGCTTTTCTTCTTCTATAAAACAAATACTTCATCCTAACTAGGAAATGAATGGCAATTTTACCAATACCTGATTCTGTATTCACAAACATCAAGTTTGAATGATATTCATTCATTCATTTATCTATTCATTCCATAGATATTAAGAACACTAACTATGTTGAGAAGAGTTCCAGACACTTGGGACATAGCCTGAAACAGAGAGACCTGGTTCTTGTTCTCTGCATTAAAAAAATATTTTTTTATTATATGTCACAGGTGTACAATATAGTGATTCACAATTTTTAAAGGTTATACTCCGTTTATAGTTATTATAAAATATTGGTTATATTCCCATATTGTATAATACATCTTTGTAGCTTATTTTATACTTAACAGTTTGAACCTCTTAATTCCCTACTCCTATTTTGCCCCTCCCCCCTTTTCCTCTCCCCACTGGTAACCACTAATTTGTTCTGTATATCTGTGAATTTGCTTCTTCTTTGTTATATTAACTAGTTTTTTTTATTTTTTAGATTCCACATATAAGTGATTTCATACAGTATTTGTCATTCTCTGTCTGACTTATTTCACTTAGCGTAATGCCCTTGTCTTTGCATTTTAGTGAGAGGAGGCAGATAATATGTAAGTTAATAAATTGGTTAACAAGGCAAACATCAAATATGTAAGACAGAAACTTTGAAAAATTTTCTGTAGAAAGTAAATCATGAGTAACTTTGTTATACTGTAAATCCCATATAAGCAGAAACTTTGCCTTCCTCATCCCCGGACTTTAACTAAGTGGTTTTATTTTTGGAAGGGTGTGAATATATAAAAAGCTAAAGAGAGAGTTGAAGAGTAGATGCAAGTAGTTTGTTGTACATGTGAGTTAATGCATGGAAATAAATATTAAATGGAAAATATCATATTTCTATGTAAATTTTCAAAATAAAAAATTAAATATCATATTTGGCTAGATTAGAAGATTTGGTGTGGTAACTTCCAGAAGGAAATGAAAAACAAACAAAATATATTTTTTCCTCTCCTTGTTTAATGACACCCTCCCTTTTACCAAGCATGACTATGTAATATTTTGGTCTCAGAAAGGCTATCATTTCCTCAGGGGTGTCTTCTGTAACCCCTCAATGAGCTTTACATTCTTACTCTGTAGGTGAAATCTACATTCCTAAAGTACATAAAGACTTATTTTGCCATAATGCTCCTATTATCGTACTTTAAGTTGTTCCTTGATTATTTTTCTTGCCCACAGTTTACTAGCTCTTCAAGAGCAGAGCCTTTAACTTCTTGTTTCTGACAGTATGCCCACTGTTTAGAATTACCAGCATATGATAGGTATTTAATGAGTATTTCTTGAATGAATCACAGAATGACAGTTGCAAATAGACAATCCTGATCAAATTCAATTCTGTAACTACTCCACAGTGACTTCCATGAAGCCTAAGTTAGTTGAAGAAAAACAGAAACCTGAAGATTTTTCTCATCTTAAATTCATTAAAGCCGACACACTATATTTCTTTGGTCCTTTCACACTTCCACAGTTCTAGAAGAACAGTTTTTTTATTGTCCTCTCTCTTCAAATCTCCAACAACCCCCCTTCAGTCTCCACTCCCTATTATTTGTCTTGCTTCCTATTTCACAGAGAAAATTGACTAAATCAGAAGAGAATTTCTAGAAACTATCACTAGTCTGCATCTTTGCCCACTTTCTCGGCCATTTTTCCTATTACTACTGTTCATGCCCCCATGAAGGTGGCTCCTCTCCTTGACAGCCCTATTCCAACTCCCCTGTTCTACTCAAGGATGAAGTTTCAACAGTTCTCACCTCCTTCTACCAAATCAGAGGGTTCTGTTCTGAGTTTGACCTTTCTCAAATTTGATATTTCTTATCTATGCTGCTAATATTCTGTTTAGAAAAAAAGAGAAAGAGGTCTTGCTTGGAGGATTCATCTTCCAGATATCACTCAATTTCCTTTTACAGCAGGAATTCTCAATACAGCATTCATGCAAGAGGAGTGTGGACAGAATTTAGGAGGTCAATCTTCGAGGAAAAAAAAAGAAGAAATAAAAACCTTGATCTTTAAGTGACTGAAGCATAATGTTCCTCAATTATGCATCTTGACAATCCACCCCAAACAATAGTAGCTCTAACTAAACACTTTTAATCATGTTGTACTACTGTAATATCACAAAATATCTTTCATACTCACTGTCACTTTGAAATTGGGATATTAGACTTTTCTATACATTACTATTTAAAGGTAAAGAACTCTTGCTTTAGAATAAGATTCTTTGAAATGTTTCTTGATGTTCACTGTGTTAAATTGCTTTTTTCCTCAACACTGTGGACATTTCTCAGCCAGGCTTTTGTCCATACTGCTCTACAAAGTAGCTTTCTTATAATCACTGATAACATGCATTTGCTAAATCTAATAATCAAGGCTCTCCTCACTTGAGAAAGCATTTGTCACACTTTACTATCTTATCTTGGAAACACTGCCTTCACTTCCAAGGCCACACTCTCCTGTTTTCCTCCTACCTTCTTGGTTCCTTATTCTGAGTTTCCTTTGCAGGTCCATCTTTATAAACAAGACTTTTTTATGTTGGAGTACTATAGTTCTTAGTACTTAGACCTGTTTTTTACTTAATTTAATTGATCCTCTCTTGTGTGATCTCTTGCAGTTCCATGACTTTAAGTAGACTAAATGATGGTGATTCCAAATGTATAACTCTCTAGACCTCTCACCTGAAAAACAGATTGGTATTTCAAACTGCCTCCACAACATCTATCTTGAAAGTCTAACAGATATCTCAAAACCAACCTGTTCAAAAGTGAATCTGGGTCTCTCTCCCTACCCCAACGCCATACCTCCTCCTGCAGTCATATTCATTTCAGTTATAACAACTCTAACTTTTCTGTCCCTTGGCCCAAAATCTCAGAGTCATCCTTCACTCCTCACGACTAATTGTCAGCAAATCTTGGCAGGTCTACACTGAAAATATATTCTACATCTAACCACTTCTCATTTCCTAAACAGTTACCATGCTGGTCCAAGCCACAACTTTTTGCAGCTTACATTATTGTAAGAGCCCACTAACCATCTCTCTGTTTTCATCCATGCTTCCCTCCAATATATTCCAAAGGCAGAAGTCTAAATAATCTTGTCAAATAGAAAGTCAAACCACGTCACTTCTCTGCTCTGAACTCTCCAATGGTTTTGTATTGTACTTGGGAGAAAGGCAGAGACCAGTACATATTTTGGTTACTCATTTACATCTTTCACATCTTCTATCACATTCCTCCTGGCTCACTCTGCACAAGCCACAGTACCCTTCTTGTTCTCCTCTGAACATACAGCTGTATCCCTTTCTCAGGGTATTTATACTTTCTTCCCCTTATTTCTAGAAAACTATGACTCTAACTGTGTGATTGGCTTGCTCACCATCAGGCTTTATTAAATGTCCACTTCTCAGTAAGTCCTTTTCTTGCCAATTTAATTATACTTTGACAATTGTCACCATCCCCACTTCTATTTTCCTTTATCTATTTATTTATCTCTGTGAAAATTATTACCACCTAACACATATTTTACTTATTGTGTTTGTTGTCTGTTCCCACCCCTGCCTCTAGAATATAAGTTCTATGACTGAAACAACTTTGTATATATCCCCTGAGGCCTAGAATATTATCTTATTATCTGATTGAAATAGTCACTTGATTTTTTTAATGAATTAATAAATAAGTGAATAAATGAACAAATAAATTTTTGCCAAAAATTTGCCAAATAAATTCTTCCTTTATCTGTTTTAATCATCTGCTTTCAGAGGATATAGTGGCAAATTGTAATAGCCCAATAAATAAATGAGTGAATGAAGCACTGCTACATATTATTTGTCTCAAAAATTATTATTGTTTTACTTCTTAAAAGACTACCATGTACATTTTGAATGTTTCAGTCCCTACTCAGTGTAGGTATGGTTATGTCATACCAGTCTTTATTTAAAATTTCAAAACAAAACCATAACTTTTAATCACAAAGAGCATAAAAGTAAAACAAAATATTGATATTTTCTAAATATCATATCAGTTACACCATCATTTCACATATTAAATCTTATTTTGAAGCCATCTTCTCATAGCTCTCTGAGTTATCCCTCATTCATATTATTTTATTAGTTGAGGGAACAACTTAAAATATTCATTACTTTAATTTTTATTTTATTAAAGATAGATATATTATTTAATTCTACTTGGATAAATTTCTTAGAGTTTATAGAAACTCTATCTACTTCTAAACAAAGATACCTGTACAACTAACTGCAAAATGCTATTGAAATTGCAGACGGTAATGAGTGAATTAGTCTAAGTAATATTATACACTATTGGTCTATTGAAAAATTTCATACATAAACTAGTAACTTTGTCCAAACTGGCATTTATCAAAGTAGGTTTGAAAAATATAATTTCACTTTAGATTATTTTAAACTACTTTCAGGGCCTTTCCAAATATTTTTTGTAATTTATTGACTAACTATTTTTCTTCCTAAATAACCTCTTTTTGAAAACAAATAGTATTTCCTGTATCTCATTTCAACACTAATGAAAAGGACATATTAACCACAGACTGATATTGACCTTTTATATCATTTTATAACACAATTCTTTAGAAAAAATATTGAGTGACATCTAGCAGATTGTTCCATCTATTTAATTGGACAGATAGAAAATGTCATCACTTGTTTTCAGCATACAACAAGAAAACAATAATTCTACTTCAGATTTCTCTCATTACAAAATTTGAGCAGAGTTAGATATCTTAATTATGTTAAACACTTAAATATTGGAAAAAATATTAAAAGCTTTACTTTTAAAAAGTTTATTATAGGGCTTCCCTGGTGGTGGAGTGGTTGAGAGTCCACCTGCCAATGCAGGAGACACAGGTTCGTGCCCCGGTCTGGGAAGATCCCACATGCCACGGAGTGGCTAGGCCCGTGAGCCATGGCCACTGGGCCTGTGCGTCCGGAGCCTGTGCTCCACAATGGGAGAGGCCACAACAGTGAGAGGCCCGCGTACCGCAAAAAAAAAAAAAAAGTTTATTATAAAACATGGCCCTATCTAGTTGCGCTGATTAGGAAACATCTCAAGGATGTAATCCCATATAGCCCAAAACAGCTTCACATATAGGCAAATTAGATCTGTATAGAGAAATATGGATTGCGGCATAAAACTTCAGTTTTAAAATTCTCTAACTTCATTAAATCGGGTCTTTAATAATGCCTGTTCTCACATTAAGCTTTCCTTTAAATACAAATGTTCCTGAAATACTAATACATTTGGTTACAGACACTTTATTATATAACATGTGTTAATGATTTCTTTATATCAGAGAAAGGTCAAGAAATGCACTAATTACATTAGCGTAAGCAGGAGATGGAAAGGGAGATGATAAAGAGACTATAAAAGGCAGTCACTGACCTACAGAATGTTGCTCACATTTGCCTCTGTCTAGGAGAAACTTGAAAGTAAACCTCGTTCCCAGATATTAGTGGTGACAAGGGAAAAATATTTTTTCCAAAAAACTCCCAAACTCATTCTACAAGTCCAGCATCATCCTGATAGTAAAGGCCGAGAAGCACTGTACAAGAAAACTCAAGGCCAGTATCCCTGATGAATATACCTCAAAGAATCTCAACAACATACTAGCAAATTGGATTTAGCGACACATTAAAAGGATCAAACATCATGATCCAGTGAGATTTATCTCTGGGATGCAAAGATGGTTCAACATAGGAAAATTAACAAATTGTGGTACACCACATTAATAGAGTGAAGGATACAAATCCTATGATTGTCTCGATAGATACAGAAAAAGCATTTGCCAAAATTCAATGTCATTTTATGATAAAATCTTCCATAATTCTTTAACTAAGAACATTGTAACCATCTGGTAGAGTGTTAGAATTCTATATTTTTTTCTTATGGAAATAGAATATCAGAGAATGTTTCTTTGAGGAAACCTCTGGATGAGATATTCCAATTGTGGTGGAACCCACCATAGTCTCACTAATGTAGTCAGTGCAACCAGCTCTATCCTTAGCTATATGAGCTTAACCATGATTAAAAACCTGCGTCTCCATCCTCCAAGGCTTAAAGCCTCGTATGGGAGGATTACATTTATATAAATAAGACAAAAAAAATTAATTAAAATTCAATAAAGTACCCTTTTGATTGATTTATTGATAAAAGACAGGCATAAAAAGATGGCAAATATGTAAAATATGTGCTTAGAACACAAAGAGATGAAGAAACCAACTTAAGGATCACATGTTCTCAATAGACTTTGTTAATGAGATAGCATGTGAAGTTGGCCTTGAATGTATACCATGGAGTTAGAAGCAGCAATAGGTGGGTTACAGTTAACCAATACGGAGATGGTAAGGGGATCTGTTTACTTGTAGACATTAGTATACAGAAGACCCAAAGAAAAGCTTTGAGTGTGAAAGACTATATTGAAGGCAGATTATGGAGAACCTTTAAATCCAGGAGCCAATGTTTAAATTTGATTTGTAAAATAATAGAAACCCAAAATACTTTCTTTAGCTAAGTTATGGACTACAATTTTTTCAAAGTATTAACTAAGTAAAAGTAATTTAAAAAATTACTATGGATCAGATACTACAATAATGCCTTTCATTTATTATTTCACCTAATCTGTGCAACAAATGTATGAACTAGGTATGATTAATACCATCATCTCTCTGGAAATGAGAAATATAGGTAAAAAAATTTAATATTTTTAAATGTAACACTATAGCTGGTAAGCAATGAGGCTGAGATCTAAACCCAGAGACCATTTTTTTCTCTAGAACCCATACTAAGATTCACTTTTTAAAGTTAAACATTTAAGAAAATAAGAGCTAGTACATTGCAACAAGACTTCTAGAACATTATTAGTATTACTACCCTACTCTGTACATATACCTAAACTTTTTTAGGAATTCTCCATATGCCTAAACTTTCCATGTGCCAGAAACTCTTGTAATCTCTTTCTTGGACACTGTTATTATCCTCATAATAAAGAAGATATGCAGATAAATTGAAGAGCATTAAATGGAAGCAATTTCCTCAAGGAGGGGATGATTATAGAATTCAAATTCATGCTATTGAAGTCTAAGCCGAAACAATTCTGTGCTAGAACTTCTTCTTGTGACAAAATATATCTTCTGGAGTCCATTTGTCTTCCTTTGAGATTGAGATGAAAAACAAGATGCTTATGAGTCTATATTTTTTAATAAAAAAGGGATATTGGATATTATTCAACATCTATATTATAACAGATTGTGTGTGTAACTATGCAATATTTTAGGAGATTTATTGAGATGGTACTGTATATTTTATTCTGGATATGAGCAAATCTAATTAAAAGCAGTCGTGATAACTAAAATTAGGAGGGATGAATGCTTACCATGTGTAAATGCATTATGGCAGCTATTTACGTATATTTTCTTACTCAATTTTCATAAAAATTATATATTATTTGTCATGACATATGAGAAAACTTTGGCTCAGAAGTGCTCACTAATTTGCTCAAGATGACGTAGCTAGAAATTGGCAGATTATAAATTTGAACACAGGGCTTCCCTGGTGGTGCAGTGGTTGAGAGTCCGCCTGCCGATGCAGGGGACACGGGTTCGTGCCCTGGTCCGGGAAGATCCCACATGACGCGGAGCGGCTAGGCCTGTGAGCCATGGTTGCTAAGCCTGTGCGTCCGGAGCCTGTGCTCCGCAACAGAAGAGGCCACAACAGTGAGAGGCCCGCGTACCGCAAAAAAAAAAAAAA
>NW_020175526.1:1207335-1319722 GCF_003031525.2 Neophocaena asiaeorientalis asiaeorientalis
GAGGCCCGTGAGCCGCAAAAAAAAAAAAAAAAAAAAAAAAAAAATATGAACACAGGTGTTTTTGTTTTAATTTCAAAATCAATACGTTTGCAACTCAATGACAAAAAACAGTGCTTATGTTAAATCAAAATCAAATTATATTTTAACTCTCTAATTATGCTTTCATATATAATTGATACCATTGTACATATAGTCAAAGATGCTAAAATGTAAAGTCATGTTTAGGATTTATAACCAGCATGTGTTTATGGGCATTTTCATAAATATACATTTTACCGATTATTGGTAACATCTTAGTTGAAATGATCAGAAAATGAGGAATAATAATGGAGTGCACATTGAACTTCTTTTCTCTCTTTTTAAATAAAAATAATTTATTTAAACTTCTGGAGTTAAGAATCAATCCCAAATCAATGATTTGAAAGTCTTATTTATATTTCCAATGCAACTGTCTATAACTATTTTCTCTAGAGTTTTCCATTCCTGTGGCTGCATTCTACTATATACCACAGTTTCAAGGTGGAGCTGTAAACTCAGTCCTATCACTGCCACATTGACACATACATTTCTTGCCCTTGTACAACGTTGATCTGATTTACAAGTCTGCTCTTGCAGTTGTAATTTTATAGAGAGTTCATTTGAAGTTACTTTTATGTGAATACCTTTAATGCACTTTTTCTGTGCCTAGAATTTTTCCTTTCAAGGAGGTTTTCTTTTTTAAGAAGGAAGTTTTACTTTATGGGTGATATCAATTTCAGGACATTTATACATTTTCTAAGTGCAGATTTTCTTTCATTTATTGCCTGAACTTTGTTTCTCTTAATGACATAAATTTACTCCATGTACAACAGAGAAGTTTCTAATACTTGATTCAGACTTTTGTAAAACATCTCGAATATGGGCTTTTAAAAATAAATTCAGAAGGCAGTTGGTCTCAGATCCAATCTGATTCCAGGTAATTAAATGGCAAGAAATAGAGGGCATGGATCACTAGCTTTTCTCCTTAACGAGTGGCGGTTTGCTGGATGGTTAAAGAAACAGACGAGTGTCCATCCTCACCAGCAAAGCTTGCTTCTACACATGAAAAGACTATTTTTTTTTTTTTTACAAAGTCACTTTAGCTCTCTGCTTCTGAGTCATCCATCTGTAAAAGAGAAATACGGTTATCTCCCACTTTCCAAAAAAGCTGTGGAGAGTGTAATTAATTAGTATATTCAAACAGATTTAAAAACTTCAAATTAAATGTAGGTATGAAAAAACATTGTGGCTTTGCCATAATTTCTTTAGGTATCTCAAACACAGCAAAAGCAATTTTTCCAGGCAAATTAAATTGTGTCATATTTTAAGAAGTATATGAAATGTTGGTGGTATTTACTATTTAATAACACAAATGATTAATGCTTGTGAGAAAGAGTTCCAGTTTAGGGCATTTTTTTTCCACCCTTCCTCTCTCCCTTCCTCCCTCCCTTCCTTCCTTCTGTTCAGCCTTCAGTCTTTCAAGGTTTGCCCTATATATTCTTGAAGTGCTTAACTTCTATGAGTCCATCGGCATATTTTCTTCATTGTTTGCAGGCAGCTGTTTGTGTGCTGGACATTTATTATTCTAATTCCCAGCTACTTGTGCTCCAATAACAGCACACCAGCTCCAGTAACAACAACCCATGTTCTGGAAACTCCAGTTTCTCTTCTTTGCAGAAACTATCTTTCTCTTGTTCTTTTATTATGTTTGTCAGAGGGGAGCTGATATCTTCCCACATGATTTCATTTCCTCTTCATCCTGTGATGGGATGTAGTTTATAAAAGTCTGCCCCAAACAAAGCCAGTCTTGATATTTTTCATTCATTTCACCTCCAGAATGCCAAGTGCTGCAAACAAGTGGGGTGAATTAAAGTCCTACCTCAGAATTATTTTTAAGTGGAGCTTTTCAAAATAATCATTTCATTTTTTTTAATTTTACATTTTTATTGAGATATAATTGACATACAATATTATATTAATTTCAGGTGTACAACATAATGATTTGATATTTGTATATATTGTGAAATGATCACCACAATGTCTAATAACATCCATCACCATGCATAGTTACATAATTTTTTTCTTGTGATGAGAGCTTTTAAATTTCACTCTCTTAGCAACTTTCAAGTATACACTACAGTATTGTCAACTATAGTCACCATGCTGTGCATTACATCCCCATGATTTATTTTAAAGCTGGAAGTTTGTGCATTTTAACTCCCTTCACCCAATTTGCCCACCTTCCACCCCTCCCCCACTATTTCAGTTTTAATAGTTAAATAGTAGGATTGTAATAGTTCAGTTTCCACTAGGCATGTATTTCCTCTCGCCACCAATACATCTGCATTGTGTTATTTCCCTATCAATATAGATAAAACTACAACAGAAGCAAGTGGAACCAATATATAGAAAGAAACAAGATCGAGAGATAGAATCCCGATGGTATTCAAGTCTCTGAATCTAGGCACCGCTGCCTTTCCTGCAGCTTAGTTATCTGAGTTACTAAGTCCCAACCACACACAGACAGGTATGTATGTATATATGTATAGGGCTTCTGTGACCTACAAGAAAAAAGTACAGTACTGGCAAATACACTATGCCTCTGAGCAACAAATCATAAAATAGAGTGAACGTAAAGATATTTATGACAGAAAAGCCAACTATTTTCCCTTTTTTTAAAATACTTGAATATCTATATCTGAACATATGGACTGAAATGTGCTAAGCTTAACTCAAGTCAACTCATAAATAAGGCCTGGATTGTCTGTAGTATTCATAATGGATGAAAGTAACTGAGGAAAAATAAAGAATTACCATGGAAATAGGCAAATTGTACACTGGCAATTTAGGTAAATTCAGTCATGTAATCAATCCACGTGCCTAAGGTAAGATTAAAACACAATGACAGAATACTTTGAACTAGTTTTTATACACTTTTTCCCCTTTTATTCTGAATACTCTGTAATCTATTAATGATTCAGCTATTATAGGATTAGATCTAAATCTCATATTTGATTAACTTTCTCCCTTTCAGACTATGCAGGTTTGTTCTACTACTCATGGGTTTGATAGAAAAGAAACTTAACATTCCTGAGGAGACTAATTAATTTTAATAGAAGGATACTTTTTGAAATGAGCACACTTTCCACACATCAGCAAATGCATACTTCAGTTTATGGCAGTTTTAGCAGATTCTCAGTACAAATGTTGTACAATACACTTCCTGTCGTTAAATGATGTTTTAAGCATTTGTCACCAGGAACGTATCCAAGAAAAATTGTTCAGTGGCTGGTGTGATGGTAAAAGAAGCAAGGTTCCAGAGCTCTTATTCTGGTGATGCCAACAATTATTGTTGAATATTTCTGACACTTTAGTATGATAAAATTTCTCTTCTAATCACTAGCAAGTAAAGACAAAGATGACAATAAAGTAAATATAGCTATTCCTGATGTTAGCTACTCTCTGATACCTGGGAGAATCTGAACTTCTTTGCTGATATTTGTTATATTAGCTGGTGTCACAGGTGGGCATTTAAGACAAGAGCTTAAGATTACCAAAAAAATTAAAGGTTAGGAAATCAATACAGCCTTGCCCTTAATCTTTCACCATGCTATTTCTCCAATAGCACTTTGGATATAAAACCAGTCCAATATGCTTTTACATCTAGTAATTACAGAAATAGAGTTTACATATATCAACCTGGCTGCTGCCTTACTCAAGTATGATTTATGTAAACATTTACACAGGTCTTGCTGAATATCACATACTCTAAGGTAAAAGCATTTTTACTTTCTTGGGTGAGTTATGGTTAAATGGATGAAAAAAAGAATAATAAAATCAAAATTTGTGGAAAAAGATTCCAGCCTAGAATATGTTTGCCCAGGGCAAGTATCAGTAGGCTTCCATTTGAGATTCCTATTGGGCTTTTGACTGGAAGATTGTTTCAGAGAAGAAAATCACCTTCCTTACTAGTTATCAACATTAATTATCTCCTTTTCTCTGATTAAGTAAATGACACCAGTAGTCATTCATCCAGGTAAAAGATATGATATTATTTCAAAAGGTAAACGTTATAGGTCATATAAATTGGAATCAACTAGAGTTCTCCAATTTTCTTCACCCACACATGCCATCCCCTCATCAGCCAGCAACCACATTAGCTCTATTTCAAAAATAGCTTCCAAATGTATCCACACTGTTACATCATTACCATCACCGCCAGAGTTCAAGGTAACAACTTTTTCTTTGACTATTGTATAACCTCCCACATGACCTCTATGCACCTACTTTTGTCTCCTCCTAACCGTTTATCAAATACGTGATCTTTCCCCAAGGGAAATTAGATCTTGCATGCCCCCATTTAAACTCCCTTGTTAGTTCCTCACGCCATTTAGAAGAACCATAGTACACAAGGTACTATGTGATCAACAGCTGCCTATTTTAATTTCTCTATTCCCCACTAAATTCCAGTCACAAGGGCCTTCTTATTTTTCTTCCTAAATTCACCAGTAGTTTTGTTGCCATGGTGCCTTTTTTTTGCTGCTGCCATTGCCTAAAATTGTCTCCATTGGCTCTTTAAAAAAGCTGATATCTTAAGGTCTCAGGCCTGTGCCATCTTGTCCGCAAGGTTTTTCCTTCTCACTCAGATGCCCCCCTCTCAGGAAATATTTTTTGTTTGTTTGTTTCTAGGTGCTTATCAGTAACAGAATGGATACTGTTAATTTATTTTCTTATTTGTCCAAAATGTAAGGCCTGTACAGCAAATTGCCACAGCTCACTGCCTGTATCAATGTCTTGAAAATAGAAGATACTCCATAAATATTCCTTGAACATTTGCCAGAATATGTACAGTTAGTTTTTCCTTATACGTGATTTCTTATTTCAAGTTCTACTGTTACTACCAAATTTGCCCCTCCTAACATCAAGTAAAATTGTGATTGAAAAGGATACTACACATCAACAATGAAAAAACAGTTAACCCAATTTAAAAATGGGCAAGTTGTTAGACAGAAATTTTCTCTGAGGAAGATATATAAATGAATAATAAGCACATGAAAACATATTCAACATTACTCATTAGAGGAATGCAAATCAAAACCACAGTGAGATACTATTTCACACACACTAGGATGGCTATAATCAAAAAGATATATAATAACAAATGTTGGCAAGGATGTTGAGAAATTGGAACACTCCTATATTGGTATTGGCAAAGTAACATGCCATAGCCACAATGGAAGACAATTTTTCCTCACAATGTTAAACAGAATTACCATATGATTCAGCAATTCCACTCTTATATATACACTAAAAACAAATGAAAACATATTTCTACACAAAATGTTGTATATTTGTATTCAAAGCAGCATTATACATAGTAGCCAAAAACTGGAAACAAAACATGAAATGATGAATGGATAAACAAAAATAATATATATATACAATAGAATATTGTTTAGCATTACAAAGGAATGAGGTCCTGATACATAATAATATGAAATTTGAAACCATTATTTAATGAAAGAAGCCAGTTATTACATGAGTCTGCTTATTTAAAATGTGCAGAATAGACAAATTAAAAAAAAAAAGGAAAATAAATTAGTGGTTTCCAGGGGCTAGGGTGAAGGGGAAATGGGTAGTGACTGCTAATGGGTATGAAATTTCTTTTTGTGGTGATAAAAATCTTCAAATATCAATAGAAGTGATGTTTGTACAATGTTGTGAATATACTAAAAACTACTGAATTGTGCTTTAAAAGGATGAATTGTGTAGTATGTCAATTATATATCAATAATGCTATAAGTAATAAACTTGTTTTTAAAAAGCAAAAATACAAATGAAAAATGTAATGTCCATTTTGTTTCTTTTCAGTGTAGCTAAATCAATCTGATAATTTAAATAAAACCCAAAATTAAACCAATACACAAAATAAGCTAAGATCCTTACTAAATTATATAGTGAACAAAAGATTCAAAGGAAAATTTAAAAAACTTTGCAAACGTTCCATTTACAAAAGATTTCAGAGCTATCATAGCTAACCAGATTCCAAGGTTTCTATGCTATTCCCTTTATTATCTCATAAATTAGCTAACTATATGGCAACTCCAAAAACCTGCAACTCTATTTGAATTCCTTCGTTTATTGGATCCGGATGAACTTTTTCTCAATCTTCAGAAACAGTTAAGTTCTTGACATACTGGCCCTTCTAGGTCAGTCAAAAAAACAAACAAACAAACAAAAATAAAAAAAACTGTTCTACTTCTACCAAGGATCCTCCTCCAAATCACTCCTTCCTGTCTAAGACAATTAAGGGAATTTTCATGATTTATAAAAGACTAGTACTGTCTGAGCAAATGAAGACCTCACCATTGGGGAAATATCCTCTGTAATCATAATGATAAGTGATTAAAAATTATATAATAGTATTTGCTGCATGCTTATTTTGAGTTTTGGAATATTCTACATAGTCTACTTGCATTTTTTTTTCACTTAATTTTTGAAAGAACTCAATGAGTTAGGCACTGTTATAATTTCTATTTTAAAAATTTAGTAAGAGGCACAAATTTTAAAAATTCCCCAAGGTCACACAATTAGTAAATGACAGAACAAGTGTGTGAACTCACAGCATCTAACTCATAGCATGATGCTGTTATATTTCCCATGTGTGTATAACCGATAATTTTTTTTGTGATAAATATAATATCCATTCAATGAGGATTGTATACATTGGTTAGACATGAGATAAGGCCTTCATTTTACCCACTAGGTCTGGATGCGTCCATTTTGTTGACCAAAATGTGTCTTTTGCTTTACTGACTCCAATGTCTCAACAAAACAAGAGATGCAGGGCTTCCCTGGTGGCGCAGTGGTTGAGAGTCCACCTGCCGATGCAGGGGACAAGGGTTCGTGCTCCGGTCCGGGAAGATCCCACATGCCGCGGAGCGGCTGTGCCCGTGAGCCATGGCCGCTGAGCCTGCGCGTCCAGAGCCTGTGCTCCGCAACGGCAGAGGCCACAGCAGTGGGAGGCCCGTGTACCGCAGGAAAAAAAAAAAACAAAAACAAAAACAAGAGATGCTAAGGTCAGGTATTAGATTTGGAAAAATTATTTAAAACGAGCATGATTCTTAGCAAGTCATTTTCCATACAGAATCACCTAGACTCTTGCTACAAGTTAACAAAAATTAGGACGGCATGAATAAAAAGGGACATGGAGTAGTCCATGTTTAAAGATAAAGACAAAAGTGTTTCCCCATGTACAATCCATTGTATGACTACTATAAATGATATTGGTAATACATTTAAAAACCTGGGTGTATCCCTTATAGATACTTGAGAAACTGTTTGTAATTAGGGAAGTGGATTACTTTTGCTTAAAATTTTTTGAATATATTTTTCAGCTCCCATTTCTTAAAGGACACTAAATTTTATACTTATTTGCATCCCATTTGTTTGTTTAAAGTATTATTGTCTTATGGACTCTGATAACTGTACCATCTCCATTCTGACAGACTTCCCTTTATGGTGTGTGGTAGAATAAAAGATACCTCTTTTGCCCTTTGTATAAAAATGCACCTTTCCAGTTCAAAAATATTTAAAAATTAAATTATGCGTATAAGTATTCCAGTTTATAAAATTTGATGTAAGGAATACAACAGCCTTTGTAAAGACCATAGGATTAAGTGTTGGTCTGTTTCTTAGAATAGATCAATGTCTGGAATTAAGAATGTAAGTAAATTAAACTATAAATCATACTCTGGAATTGGAAAGAACTTAGAAATCATAGTGTCAGTATAATTTCATAAACTAAAGCATGCATTTAATATCTAATAAACTCTTTTTGAGTGTTTTATAACAAGTTGTATTGATCACATTAAATCACAAAAAAATATAGTTCCTCATAGATCCGGTAAAGTACTAAACTTATTACTTATGATAAAATTAAAATGAGCTAAAGTTTACTGCAATAAGAAGAAAAATTTTCTAAGAAGTTGGTGACGTGTATGTAAGATTTACCTACGAATATGCAGAATACAAACAAAGTTAGTAGTTTTTTAAAAGTGAATATCTTAAGTCTGAGATATTTAATTTTAATGGTTAAGTTTTCTAATTATATTTAATATAAAACTAAATTTGTTTTATAATGGATTGGAATAGAAAAAATTCAACCTTATGTTTTTAAGCAGTAAATTAGACATCATTATAGATTTCTCATTTTATGTTTACCTGAAAGATAATTATAATTTAGGGTGGTTTATTATAGAAACCAGATTCAAAGTAAAAAAATTAATTGATATAATGTAGAGATATTGGGGCATTTAACAGAATTCTATTTGGTATATTAAATCATTTTAAAATAATATTTTTGTCCTTTATCAGAGGAATCTATTCCATAAACAAATTAATATTCACTGCACTTCACGTTCCTACTATCATAGAAAATGTCTAATTGTTTCAAGCATGTAATAACTTCTCAATAATAAAAAGAAATCATTTTTATGGAACACTAACACATTGATCTAAGAGTACTTTCACTTCTTTAGAGTTTCTTGTGTACTCCTCTTTTACTAACTCTGTGACAGGTTCCTATCTGCTAAATCAACTCCCGGATGGGCAGAGAAAACATAAGGAATCTGTTGAGAGACACCTTGTCTCAATGTCAGTGTGGTGCACACCATTAATTTGATAGGGAAGGTGTCTTGCCCTTTTTACTCTGATAAGTTTCAGAGTGTCAGTGACATACATCATAGTTTTCCATTAGAGAGACCAAAAGAAAGAAAGGCTATGGATTAGAAATTTAGATTTTATCCCATAGATTGTCGACAGTGCTTGAGTGTCCTTAAGATATATAAATTATTTGGCTTGCCTTTAAACTAGACATTCTTAAGTATTCATTAATGAAATTAATAGGGTATTAAAAAAAAACCAATAATATTTTTGGAAAAATCTCTTTACCCTTACTTCCTATTGCAGGAAATAGAAAACAAAAAAAAAAAAAGAAAGCAAAAACAATAAAGAACTACCCAAAATCATTTAATAAACAATCAGATAACTCCAGTAGGACTCTACTGAATAGTTACATTTTGTTATACATTTCATTGTTATTAATTTAGAAGACACTTCCAAAAAGAAGAAAAAAATCAAACCTAAGTATAATTTCATTCCTCAGTGAGAACGACTGTAAATCATATTCTGGTTTGTAATCTTTTAATGTTAATACAATAATAATGTTTTTTAATGTGGTATTTATCATGCTGTATTCTAATTTTTAAGCAATTTTTATTGTAACAATAGAGATGAGATTCTCCATGTTGGGGATCCCTTTTCATGCATTTTTAAATCTCCTATATCTATTACTGTATCTGGAACACTATGCTAAGTATATATTTGATAAAAAATAGAAAAAAATAAAAAGTAGTTTTTGTCCATTTATCAGGCTTTAACTAATATTTATATGCATATGACTCACAAATTTAAGTTTTCAGATTTGTTTTATCACCATAACTTCAAGATCGTATTCCCACTGTCAGTTCATTATGAATATAATTAGTAACAAATTCAAATTCAACAGGTCAAAATCCAAGTCTACCTATTTAAAAAATAAGATATTTTATATATTGTCATGGCCAACTATTTACCTTGTCTAAGTGAAAAATCTGAAAATGTATCTCTGATTCCATCATTTTCCATTCAGTCTTCTAAGACAATAAATATTCTTCAGTGATAACTCTGCAGTCTGTATTACTCTCCATGACCAATATTATGTCAGTAGTTTCAACTCTACTTCTCTTTTGTCTAGATCGTTATAATGACACAGATACATTTCCTCATTTCTGTTCTCTCCCATCTTAAGTCCCTCCTCTGCAATTCTCATTCCTTTCATAATATAGGCATATTATGGGCATAGCTAAATACTATATTTCCCCTCATCTCACACTTGCTGCATGACTTGTTCTATGTGAGCAGTTGTGCTCATAGAATATGGAAGGAAATCGTGTACTTCAATCTTTGAACTAGACTCTTAAAAGGTCACACATGATCTTCTATTTCTTCTTTCTCTGTCTTATTCACAATACTGTAAAGGACAAAATGCAAGAATTTAGAGAGATCATATTGGTCCCCAGATCCTTGTGTCATCAATTTCAGAGGGATGTCTAGGGTGGGGGTGGAGAGCATCTGATTCCCGTTTGGACAGTGCCATAAGTGAGTAATAATTTTTATTGAATAAAGCCATTGAGAACTGTAACTTCACCTGTTATGGCAACATAATTTAGAGTATCCTGACAGAAACTGGTATTAGAATAAGGGTGCTATTTTGACCAAAAACTGAAATGCTTAGCATTAGCTTAGCATTTAGGAAGTGGGTCCCTAGGAAATGAACACCAGAGGCTAGAAATTTTGTGATCCATGTTATACAGTGGCAAAACATTCGTTACAATTGTCATCTGCAATAATTTTAGAAGCAGAAAAATGTGCTTGCTTGCCTGACAGCTCTAAGAGAAGAGTTAGAAAATAGAACTTCTAAGTAGTGTGTGCTGGCTATTAATGATTGTTTTGGCAAGATGTTGCTAAAGACGGATAGGCTCAAAATGGCTTGACTGGTTAGAAAGAGTTCACAAGTTTAATACTTGGCAGGACTAGAAAAGTTTCTCTTCTCTACAGTGGGAAATAGAATTGAAGAGAGTTTTTTTTAGTAACAAAGATCCAGTAAAAGTTAACAGTTGAATAAGTGACCTGGAGTAAGATTTTAATTCAATTTGACTTTCCAGTGTACACTATCACCCAAAACTACAGACACAGTGAAATATTTGCTCTTCTGAAATCTAGTTTATGATTTCATGCCTTCATGTATTTTTTTTTCCTGTAAAACCTCTTTTGTCCTCTTTTTCCAAGTGGATAAAATTTGAGTCATCCTCCATAAACAAACTTGTGTCATGTCAAATACAATGCCTTCTATTCTTTGTTTGAGTATCAAACACCTGATGTAGGAACCATATGTTTCCTTTCTCTATTGTGTCCAACTTTCCCTCCTGATGGAGAATTAGACACTTCACAGCTATTTTCCAGAGTGATTTTCTCCTTGAGGATTACATACCACAGCAGTCAGCTCTTTGTGACTAAGCGTCTACTACAAATTGGGCTTACTGTAACATCTCCTCAACAAAGGTGGAAACCTTACTAACAGAAATTAAATTTTGGCCTAATTTTCTTTGTATCATTTTCCTCCTTTCTTTTCTTCATTCTACTCTTTCTACCTTTTTTACTCTTTCCCGTGTTTTTTCATTAAATGTGAATGAGTATATACAATATTTCAGGTACTAAGCTAGGTAATGTCGACTTGAGTTTGAATATAATGAGATACTCCTAGATAAGAAGAGTCTATGGACAGAGACTGAAGTTTCTGAAATTCTTTTAGTGGGATTTGGACAGGCCTATTTAAATATATTTTTATTTTTATTATTATCTCTAAATAGGAACTTTGACACATCTACCTGTAAAATTAGATCCATCTTCCATTGTGGCATTACTAGTTAATGCATATGCAAATTAATTATTTTCTAGTAAGGTAACATGTATAGCTCTCTAAATCTCATTGTGCTAGGAAAATGACTGATTCCTATTCTGGCTTTTTTAAAAAAAATATATTGGATGTTTTATATTTCTAAAGGTTAAGTGATTTTTTTGTGTGTGTTGGTAAACATATTGTAATGTTATATTACAAAAAATTTTTAAAGTGTATAAAGTTGATGATTTTCAAATAGATTTTAAATTAGACTTCTTGAAATAATATTAGTTTCTAAATACCACTGTCCAATAAACAGAATCAGGCTCTTAAAGAAATTGATAATTCCAGGGAGAGGGCAGAAAAAGTTCACAGATAAGTTTGGAGTATCTTTTTGTGGCAAAAATAAAAACTAAATAGAGAAACCCTCAGAAAATGATGGAGATGTATCAAAAATTCAAAGGAGCTACAGTGAATGGGCTTACGTTGACTAAACTGGGATAATATGGGAATGAACATAAATAGTTATAGCAATGGATTTTAATCCAATAAGATTCTTTGTCTATCATATAATTTTTTTTAATAGGGCAGAAGGAAATATTTCCTTTACAGCAGAATATTAACTAATAACCATAAAAGGACAATCATTATCTTGCAACAATTATGGTAATGACAGATTATGGAAAAATGGATATTAAAACTAACAACCAAAATTTTGGTGGTTTACAGGGTATCTACATTGTCTCAAATTATAACCCCATTCCTATTACTTAGTTATTCCTCAACTAAGCAGTTTCTATAGAGAGAGAAATCTGGAGGATGCTATTTAAACAAGTGATCAAAATTTACTTCACCAATATGGGACAGACCCATATTATATGCCTCTCGCCATGTTGCACTAAAGAAAGAGCACTTCTATAGTATTACTGTCCAAAATGTATATCCTGAATGAAATGATAAGGAACAAACAGACATACCAAAATTGAGGGATGTTATACATATAAATGGTCCACAGTCTTAAAAATATGAAAGTTTTGAAAGACAAAACATAACTGATAAATCAATTAAGATTAAAGCAGATAAAAGAAAAGTGAGGGCTTCCTTGGTGGCGCAGTGGTTGAGAGTCCGCCTGCCGATGCAGGGGACATGGGTTCGTGCCCCGGTCGGGGAAGATCCCACATGCCACGGAGCGGCTGGGCCCGTGAGCCACGGCTGAGAGCCTGCGCGTCCATAGCCTGTGCTCCACAACCGGAGAAGCCACAACAGTGAGAGGCCCGCGTTCCAGAAAAAAAAAGAAAAGTAAATTCGGTGTGTGATCTTGGATGAGAAACATTCTAAGAGGGAAATTTTGGGCAAAATTGGCAAAATGTAAGTAAAGTTATATTTTGGATTATAGTATTACATCAATATAAAATTTTCTGCTCTGATAATTTTATTATAATTATATAAATAATGTTTTTATCTTAAATATATACTGAGGTATTTAGGAGAAAGGTGTCATGATGCTCTCAAGTTATTCTCAAGTGGTTCTAAAAATGGTAAAATGGTAAAAAAATATATATATGTGGTTCTTTGTTTACATATCTATGTATACATGCACACATATGTATAAAAGAGAGAGAAAGATTGAGAATAACTCACATGTAGCAAAATATTAGAATAGGCGAATCTCAATGAAGATTATCAGGAGTTTTTTTGTTTTTTTTTTTTAACATCTTTATTGGAGTATAATTGCTTTACAATGGTGTGTTAGTTTCTGCTTTATAACAAAGCGAATCAGTTATACATATACATATGTTCCCATATCTCTTCCCCCTTGTGTCTCCCTCCCTCCCAGCCTCCCTATCCCACCCCTCTAGGTGGTCACAAAGCACTGAGCTGATCTCCCTGTGCTATGCGGCTGCTTCCCACTAGCTATCTATTTTATGTTTGGTAGTGTATATATGTCCATACCACTCTCTCACTTTGTCACAGCTTACCCTTCCCGCTCCCCATATCCTCAAGTCCATTCTCTAGTATCAGGAGTTTTTTGTACTATGCTTGCAACTTTTCTCTAAGTTTAAACTTGTTTCAAAATTTTTAAAACTTTAATTATTTCTCTCTTTAGTTTCAAGGTGTTATTGTTTTGAGACTCAACTAATGCACTTTGAGGATGACAGAAGAAAAGCAAGGGGTTTATGAATTCAATAACAACAACAAAAACATCAACAACTACAAAGAGGAATAACACTTTAAACAATTGGTAGTATTTAATAAATACTCTCGGTTGTCTGGTCACTTTTATTACTTAAATACCCTACTCATTTTTGATGCACATAGAGATCATTAAAGTTAGTGAAAAGGGATTAATAATAGTAGTAATAATAAAAATAAGGTTTTGTGTAGCAGCAGGAGTGGAATTCAGTGAGATAGAAGGATGTGTCTCTCAGGATTTCCAGAACACCTTTCCAACGTACAACTTGCCTAGAGGAAATAATATCATACTAAAATTTGCTAGAATGTCATTAATGAGAGCCGTACACATTTCAGTCCAAACTAACTTTAATATTTCATCTACACACCCCAAAACTGGCTCTCTGGCATTATTATCAGAGAGGAGCTCGTCTTCATGCACATGAAAATGAGACAAGCTAATTACAAATGTTGAGACTGTAGGAAAAGAAGAACTAGAAAGACTTTTACAACTAAATAACAATTTCCAACGTTATTTCAAACTATCCCAGATTCATAGTGCAAAAATAGATTTGATTAATTTCTTTAACAGACTCTCAAAGTAACTCTAAATCAAACATTAATACCCATGTTTCTAATATGCACTAGTAATTGCTAAGAACTGGAAATTAATGTTATCTTTTTTTACTAATTACAACATTAATTTCTCTATCATAGTTATATATATTTTTAATTAACCATCTAATCAACAAATGTGAGTGGATACTCTCTTCATAATTATAAACAACAATATTTATATATTAAGTAAAATATAGATGTATTGATTACAATTACTTCTATATGATGACTAAGATATAGAATTAATGTCAGATAGTTGCATTAAAAATTATTAAAATATGAATAATGTTCAGCTACAAAATGAATGTTTTATTCTTCACTGAAGTACTATATGTTTTTTCCATGTATGATTAAAATTATATCTCCATATCTGTCATAAAATAGATTTTATTTGTTCCAAATTTTGACAGTGTATGACAATATATGACAGCTTGCTTAACTGTCTATTCATTTGAAAACTCAAGTTAGAAAAAAAACCCATTGTTTCTTCCTTTGTTTGTTGTTGAAAACTATAAAAAGGGTAACCTAAAGAAGAAAATAACTGATAATAAACCATGTTTATTGTTTTAAATATGCTTTATAAACAATATTTGTATCCTTTATATAAACAATGGCTTTATTCTAGTCCAGGTAAAAGTATCAAACAGCCCTTAAAATATTTTTTAGCTAAAATATTCTCTACATTCTGGCCTATGTTTGAAAAAACAAAAATAAGTAAATTTAAAAACTCAATGAATATATATACTAAAATTCTCAAGCAAAATGTAAAGGATAAAAATGATTGTCAATTTCAGTAAAACAATTTTATTACATGCCAATTTCTCTCTCTTTTAATGTATGTGTTTTCATCTTCATGATTCAGAAATTAGTGTTCACTAATTTCTGAATTTTATTACATGCCAATCTCTCTCTCTTTTAATGTATGTGTTTTCATCTTCATGATTCAGAAATTAGTGTTCACTAAACTATAATTGCCCACATAAAGTAATAAACTGAGGTGGAAAATTGACAATAATCAGGCTAATTAAATTAATTAAATTGGATACCTCAATATTCTCTCCTCATTCATATTAAGTAGTATCTGAATTATTCAATTGATTGTCAGCATTAGTCAAGTCATTGAGGGAAACTTGATTCTGACAACCTAACGCAAAATATCCCATTATGTGATGTGGACATACTCAATTTCACTCCATGAAAACACCCTGTTCTATTTTCTGATACAATGTTAGGTACACAACCTGATCAGCAAGTGCTTGAGCATTGCAAAGTTAAGCTCACAATACTATTTTTTCATATGAATGATGGGTAATGCCTAACACCAGCTGTCTTTTCAGCTGTGACCTGCCATCTAGTCTGTCAAATGGCTCAATCAAAAAATCAGCATGATGTACTGTTTCCTTCACTGAGAGAAAAATGGCTCAAGTCACGAAATTTTGTAATCTCCTCTGGTGGTTCACATAAAGCTGTTTTCATACAGTATTTTCTTCTTCTCTTATTCATTTTAACTAATGGCAGATTTATATAAGACTCATTTTGATAGTCATCAGACACTTTTTGCAGTTTTCTTTACGTATTTATTAGCAGACTCATTATATTATTTTCCAGATGGCACTGAATTATCAAAGGGTCCTGTTTCTTACTGAGCCTAAATTGTTTGGTTGGTCTATTTAGTTCTAGTATTCAGGTCTAGGATATATGTAAAACAAAACACTTTGGTTTCTTGTTAATTTCAACTCCTGAGATAACTGTAAAAATAAATGTAAAATCTCAAAATTGGGAGAATGAGATCCTCAACTTACTGGGGTAGCTAAGATGACCATGCCACAGATACTATGCTGTGTAAATAACTTATTTTTTAAGGAACCTCATAAACAGATATGTATTTCCTCTGCCACTTACTTTCTTACTAAAACATTTTAGACAGTTCATCAGCAGAATGAAAAGTGAATGAATGTTATATTTTTCTGCTGTTACATGCTAATGTTATAAACCAGGAAAACTTCTGTATTGATAGGGACATCAAAAGTTAGGAGACCATTACATTTTTGTGACAAACTGAAACAGAACTGAATATTTAGAATTGAACGACTGAATTATATGAGTAAAGGGATCCAATTCAAGTCAAATTTCTCTAACACCTTTACAGTAGAAGCTGATTCAGATCAGTGGTAATCAAATTTCCTGTGCTTATGGAACTGTTAAAATTTTTTTCAAGAAAGAATTTTTGGCCCCCTTACCCAGAGATGTGGATTCTATAGGTGTGGTTTCACCAATGTTTCTCTATTCCAGAGACAGGAGATTTATGCTTTTTACCCCCTTAAAGTTATGTGATATGATGACTGGTTCTAACCAACCAGATGTGACAATGGTGGCACTCAGGGCTAAAATATTTACTTAAAAGTGATTAGTTCTCCTCTCACATTAAGCTGGGGCAGAGTTCCCCCTTCATATGATGAACATATGAAACATGTTAGATGAGTAAAATAATCTTTCTTTTTTCAAGCAACTGTGATTTGGGCATTGTGTGTTAATACAGAATAACTTTGTCTCTCCTAACAGCAGACTAGAAGTAGAATTGGACTACAAGTCAGAATTTTTAAAAGTCTCCCCAGTTACACATTATGCATGTAATTTATGGATCTCATTTTAAGAAATATTATTGGTTTAGACCACCCCTTTGCAACTTTAACATTTTTTTCCACTATGATATATGAGCATAGTGGAAATCTGATAACTTGAAATGTAATTGCCACTGTTCTTAATTAGGTTTTGCTGTAAACATCTTAGAGAAATCTCACTTGAAATATCAGGCCAGATCTCTTTATTCATTTAATTCAAGAAATTTATTCAAGATGTTCAGTTGTGTTTTAGTTTTTCACATGAATAAAATGGTCTCAACTTTTTAAAAAGACCTTATTTTATTTTATTCTTTTAAAGACTATTTTTCAGAGAAATTTTAGATTTCCTACAAAATTGAGAAGGAGGTTCAGAGATTTATCATTTACTACAAAATTGAGAGGGGAGTACAGATATGCATCATAAACTACCTGCTCCAACACATGCGTGGCCTCCCCCATAATTAACATTACTCGCCAGAATGGTAAATTTTTACCAAGGATGAATCTACATCAACGCATCCTAATAACCCAGAGTCCATAGTGCACCTTAGGGTTCATTCTTGCATTGTATATTCTGTAGCTTTGAACAAATGTATAATGACACATATCTACCCTTAGAATATACAAAGTATTTTCACTGCCCTAAAACTCCTCTCTCCTCTGCCTATTTATCTCTATCCCCCACTCCATCACCAGCAAATACTAATCTTTTTATTATCTCCATGGTTTTGCCTTTTCCAGAATGTCTTATCATTGGAATCACACAGTATGTAGCCTTTTCAGATTGGCTTCTTTCACTTAGTATTATGGATTTAAGCTTCCTCTATGTCTTTTCATGGCTTGGTAGCTCATTTCTTTTCAGTGCTGAATAATATTCTATTGTCTGGATGACCCACCGTTTATTTATCTATTCACTTACTGAAGGACATCTTGGTTGCTCTCAAGTTTTGGCAATTATGAATAATACTTCTATGTGCATAGTTTTATGTAGACCTAACTTTTCAACTCTTGTAGGTAAATACTAAGCAGTGTGATTGCTGGATCTTATGTTAAGAGTATATTTAGTTTTGTAAGAAACTGCCAAACTGCGGCATTATATTATTATTTTGCATTTCCACCAGCAATGAATAAGAGTTCCTGTTTCTCCATTTCCTGGCCAGCATTTAATATTGTCAGTGATCTGGCCATTCTAATAGATGTGAAGTGTTATCTCATTGTTGTTGTAATTTATATTTCCGCGATGATATATGATGTGGAGAATCTTTTCATATGTTTAACATTTTCTCCCAGTAAGTGGCTTTTCTTCTCATTCTCTTGATAATGTTATTCTCAAAGCAGAAGTCTTTAATTTTATTGAAGTCCAAATTATCAATTACATCTTTCATTGATTGTATTTGTTGTTGTATCTAAAAAGGCATTGCCAGTCTCTTAGCCTTTCAATGTTCTTGGCAATCTAGAACAGAAGTTAAAATATATTCCTTTCCCAGTAGACACACTCATTAATTTATACATAGACTTTGCTCATTTCACATGCATTGGCAGGCAGACTCTTAACCCCTGCACCACCAGGGAAGCCCACATGCTTTTTGAAGCACTAAATATGTGATAAACCCTGATATAATCTATGTGGAAATAATAGTAAACAGAGAAATTCACATGTCAAAGATTTGCTTGTTTTAGGGTTCAGATTCAGAGGTAAATTAAATCCCTTTCTCAGATTTGTTCTAAAGTACATTACCAGTTAAAACTTAATGGTCCTGGACAATTAGATACGTTTTCATTTTATTGATATATGGGACTAATGATTTAGTGGCATGGCCCAGAACAAGCTGTCTCTTCTGTTTTTAGTTGTTCTCATTTCGTTCTCATTGAATGACACATTACTGGCCTGAAGGAGAAATTTAATTCCCAAGAATCTTCTGTATTTTTAGTAGCAAATTGGCCCTTTTACAGTTGGGAGAATATTAAGACTAGATTTGTTATTGCTATTCTAGAAAAAAAAAAAACACACTTTTTAAAAGCCTTAAAGAAAAGTAGCAAAGGTAGCCTGGAATTTAATAGTTGCCTTGGTTAATCTGTAGATTATTTTTATACAGACTGGGATAAACCAGATATGATTGCTCTTTGAACATATGTAGAGGAAATTACATACTTTCTAGTATTTTCAGCCTCAAATCATTTGCTTTTCAACTCCTGATAAATGTCCACCAAGGAACAAGAATACTTTTGGTAAGCAGTTTTTCTGTTTTTTCTGGCCATCTGGTTATCTTAAGTTCTCTTAGTTTCTATCTTTCTATTAAATCAACATAAAGCCATATTACCTGAACCATATTATATAATTTCCAAAGTATGGGATCTAACCAAACTCCTTTATAATATATAGCCATAATTTTAATAAGTAATAAGTACATGAAATTCCTCAATTCCTTTTTTCTGTACATCACTAGCACAAGGATATAAATAACCCTATGAGATGCTTTTCTGCTCTCCCAGAGTAACTGACTACTTTATTAATTACCATGGAAGCAGCTATGAGCTGATGCCACCCTGCATTTATCTTAGGGGTCTACTAATACTTCATTCTATCTCCCGAGGGACGTACAATTTCATAAGAAAAAATGAAAGTTGATTTTATACTAAAACTTCTGCAGGGAGGTAAGGAGATACATTCATTCACTCATTCGTTCAGTAAATATTTACTAAATCTCCTTCACGTGCTAGGATACAAGAATAAACAGAATAGGCTAGATGCTTTCATGAAGAAGATGTTTTTATGAGAGAAGATAGACAATAACAATAAAAATCAATCAATCAACATTATATCACAGCGTGATAATGTGAAAAAATAAAGTGAAATGAGAAAAGTCACAATGGGTGGTGAAATTTCATATAGGACTGTCAAGGAAGTCTGCCTTGATATTGAGCAGAGAGCTGAAGGTAGTGATAAGCAAGCCTTGTAGATATCTGGGATAGAGGAACATATGCTACAATGGGCTTCAATTGTTAGTGTACTTGGAACATTTAGAAAATTGTAATGGCTGTAGTGTGACTAGAACAGAATAAACTATTGTGGAGAATGGTAAGATGTGAGATCAGAAAGGTAGTCAGAGGTAAAATTATTTATTAACTTTTCAGGCATATTAAGTATCTTGAATTTTACTCATTTTAAGAGGCAAAGCCATTTGAACTTTTAGTTTGAAGAGTGAATACCGATGCAATTTAGAACAACAGTAAAATTCCCTATAACAATGACTTTTTCATTAGGTTTTGTTTGTTTTGGGGTGTGTTTTTGTTTTAATTCCCAATGTGCTCCATTTCTCCTCCGGATTTTATTCCACAGAGGTTCTACAATTCCTTTCTACTGACCCCCAAAATTCCATGCTGTTTTAGCTCATATTTCCCACCAGTACAATAACAGCCTAGAATTATGGTCATAAAAAATATTTTATTCTTCAAGATTAACTTTTGGTTGTTTCACTGAACCTCCTCCCTCCTTCTAAGCATTTTATCACATTATTTACTTTCCAAAAACAAAATGCAAACCAAAACAAATGGATCAGTTAAAAATGGTGTTTTTCTATTGGAGGGAGTTGTGGTTTAGAGAATAAGATTCCTTCTATATTTTTATGCTCCTCTCTGCCCCATTTTCTTAGGAAAATTTCCTTAACTTTCCGATAGCTTAATGCTCCTAAGGGGCTTATGTATTTTTATCCTTAGCCTTTTAATAACTTTGGGGAAGTGAGATGAAATGAAATGATTACTGAACAGCTAGCACTTAATACAAAAATATTAAATGGTCAAAGTTTTAATTAAGCTGTATTAATTCTACTGATCTTAATCTACATCAGACAGGTAGAATTGACCTGTGAATACATTCCATCACTTCTACACTTTATTTTCTAGTATTAAATTACATAGTGGAAGTGGTTGGCTGTATATTTCTGTTTATCTTCTAGAATATCATCACCTGTCAAAATACTTGTTCAATAATAAAATGCTAGAATAACATTCTCTGAAATTTTGAGAGATAGGGTTTCATGAATAAATAGCAGCTAGCATATTTACCTTGTCTGTAAGAGAAGTAACAGAAGGGCTTTGTGTCAATCAATATGAAAATGTATTTTAATCCAATGAGATAAAAATCAATTTTCCTTTTTTGAAGTCTCAAAGTAGTTAAATATCACCTGTTCTGCTTAATTAGTTTTTGATATCTGTACAAACTCACCTTTAAACTTCAAAACAATACAGCTTTTGTTTGAGCTTCAGATTTCTTTTCTCTGTTCTAATTACATTCTGTGTTAGCTGGCTACAGAGAGGAAAGGAAAGCTTTTTCTGCAGAGAAACCCTGTAGTTTTAATGGTGATACATAGGATTTTTAGGCTCCAATGATCAGAACAGTCTTCTGCTACATTCTCAACTGTGGTAGTCAATAAATGAAGCTTTGTCTGCAAACCACAAATTTACCACAAACCCGCCACGCATTTGGAAAAAGGTTAAGAGTGTAGTTGAAAGTTATATTGTTGTTGGTGTTTATGAAAGCAGAAAGAGGAACTTTTGCAATTGGCTACTGGCATGTTTGAGTAATTTAAGAATTCAACACCTGATACATAAATGAATTAGGTAAATTTTAGAAAGGATATAGGTGGAATGGACACATACAAATGTGCAGACACATCATATAATCTGGTACTTTTAGGACAAAAGTACTCAAGTTTAAGAAGAAAGAAATCCTCTTCATTATTGCCAGTATTAGTTTGCTTATCTTATTAGAGCAATATATCTGTGATGGAAATAGGGAGGTACAACCCAGGTTTCCCTTCAAGGAATAATATACTGCCCTGGCTTCTAGAATACTGTCTGCTGACAACCTTAAGCTATCAGAACTTTTAGGATGGTCTCTGCTGCAGAGAGTGCCCTGCTCAAGGTCATGTCCTTCCTGGGGTGACATATAACTAATGATTGATGGGGGGATATAAAGAGGAGGGCATAAGGGGTTCATCATTCTTGCTCAACACCAGACAGCTTAGATGGACCATTTCAACTCCAGAGCTTCTAAGGGGTGGGCTGAGGCTCTTGGGCCCATCCTATTTTTCCTTGCTCCCTTTCCATTGTCCCTTTGGTATTGATAGCAATGGTTTAGTCCTAATAAACATCCTGACACTAAACTCTTACTCACACTTGGTTTCCCTCAGAATATGACCTAGGACAGCACTACTGTTCAGTCTCCAGAAAGTCACTAGTTCTTGAAACGTATGTGCATCTATTATAGTGATTTTTTGTGTGTTGTCAGCCAAATATTTTGTATTTGGCAACAGATTATAGTAAAAAAAAAAAGTGACAATAATATATTCCATGAAGTTTTACTAGCAAGTACTGTCATCTCTCTGGGACTGTAAGTTTTTTTCACCTTTAAATGAATAAAACCTATCTTACATAATTGTGGTTAAGATTAGCAAATTAAGTAAAACTCTCTGGATACTAATTAGATAAATAGATACTTTTAAGAGAGAAAAAGAATGTATAATTGTTAAGAAAGTGACCTTTTGTGTTAGTCTGATATTGTTCAGGAAATAGCTTTGCCCCTGATGATAATGAGCACTTGGCCAACTGTTAGCCGAAGTTTCCTCTTCCATAAAATGGGGATAAAGGAAAACCAGAAATACCATTTGTATATGATTAAATTAAATAATGTATATAAAGTTTCATATAATATGTGGCTCATAGTAAGCCCTCCATACATATTAGTTATTTTTTAATTAAAAAGGAGGAAAGTGAAATACAAACCTCATTAGTATAAATTCTACATGCTTAAAAAATGTGGAGTTCATAACATAAAAACCATGACGATCAATTATTAGATAGTAATGTTAGCTCCTTCCAAAGAAAGACAAAAAAAATGACATTGATAAATCTTCCATTCAACTTAGGTTTAAGGAATTATGAATAAGGACTTTTTTTTCATGACTAAAAATGTGTGTTGGCGGGGCAGAGAATTCTTCTCATTCTACAAGCTCATTTAAGATACTGTTTGTTACTACTATCCCTTCTAAGTTACCATCAAAGTGACTAAATACAAAATTTGGGGGAGAAATCTATAGATTCACCAGAAATCAGCAAAGTACTCTGCTGGTTATTCTCCATTTGCCCCATACTCCCATCCTCTGACTTTCTTTCCCTTAATCTACACCCAAAAGTTTATATCCCAGGGATAACATGACAAGAATTTCCGACCAGCTGGCTTCTAGAAGTTCAAGCAGTGGGATATACCTGCAAGTTATGGGAGGTACAGAGAAGAGAGAGATTTTTTTTAAAATTGCGTTTGTATATGGGTTTTTGGTTTTTGCTCCCTTCCTATTTGCGCACAGCATCTCAAGCAATTACTGCTTCCCTCCTAGACTGCAGCTCCTCCTCCGCAGTTCCGGATGTCACTCATCTCCAGTAACCCTAGTCTTTCCTTGTGTCCATTCAGCCCTGGGATAGTTTTGGATTTTGCTATTGCTAATTATTTATTACCTCACAATCCCTTACTTATTTCTTTGTCTGCCTATGCCTGTGAAAGGGATGCCTGTATTAGAATCTTTTTGTTTGAATCACTTGAAGTGAATTCTGGTTTCTCCTGGGATTCAGAACAGTAACATATCACCCCTTGTTTATGTATATGAATATTTGTTGATTTTTATGGTTATACTGTAAGCACTTTTTTTTTTTTTCTTTGCGGTACGCGGGCCTCTCACTGTTGTGGCCTCTCCCGTTGCAGAGCACAGGCTCCGGACGCGCAGGCTCAGTGGCCATGGCTCACGGGCCCAGCCGCTCCGCGGCATGTGGGATCCTCCCAGACCGGGGCACGAACCCATGTCCCCTGCATCGGCAGGCAGACCCTCAACCACTGCGCCACCCGGGAAGCCCTGTAAGCACTTTTTTTCCTTCCATTCTTTGAACTTACAATGACGCATACATTACACTCAATAAATAACTCTTTGTTAACAGATATACTTTCTCTTATTACATTTTAGTGTAATATTTTTTATATTGGAATAATATAAAAGGAGATACATTTTGGGTATTTATTTCTCTGCTACATATATACAATGACGACATACATTTTTGTCTATGGTTCTTTTGGTTCTCTCAAACTGATGCTCATCTTGAAGAAACTACTTTTTAAGCTTCAGTTAAGTTAAAAAAAAGTTTATACATAACAAATCTATTTCTAAAAATAATAACCAAACATGCCACTAATTCAAAAGCCAAAAAATAACAGAATTTACACCTACTTTCAAAGTGTTCTTTTACTTGCCTGAGAAATCTTGAGTCAAAGTAGTTTTAATTTCCTAGATAGGAACAGAGTTGGCTAGTGATTATAATCCATATTTTTTTCTTAAAGAATTCTAATTGGCTTTATATGTTCAAATCTAGACAAATTCTAAAATTGACTGTCTACAATTGTAAGATGGTAATAGAGTGAGTTATTACGCATTTACCATTGCTTCTGAAAATTTTTGTAACTTTATTACTTGGTAATGATTCATAAGAAAAATCACCATGGTGACTCAGGCTAGGGAAACAAAGACACTAGATGCTAAAATTCATACAATTTCTTACAACATTTAAAATTAAAAACACACCAAAGAAAACCACTTGCAGATTCTTAGGTTCTTATTGAATTCAATATTTTTATCCAACTTAAATTCCTTATTGGATAGGTCTTAAAATCCAACTCAGTGAAAGGTATCCACCAAGTTTGATATTCACTGAGTGGAAATCATAGAGCACCGCATTGATAGTAAACGGAAACCCAAGAATAGTTATTTCTTTATTATCGTTTCTGTTTAAATAATAATATTTTAAATGATGGAAAAATTAAGATGCAAAGGAGTACAACCACTAGATAGTTCAAAACAGGAAAATAGTAAAATGAAGTTTTGGGGAAGACAATAACGGATAATTTTTAAAAGAGGTGAGAATCTTATTCAAGAGTATGAAATGTGGAAGAGAGTAGTATGATGTATTGATCTGCCTCCCAGTAAATATCAGAATCCAATTCAGATGACTTTACAAAGTTTAATAAAGGAATCCTTTGATGAGGTATATGATTTTTCTTCCCAGGGGATATTTGTCAATGAGTACATACATTTTTGTCTGTCATGATGGAGTACAGGGGTGCTACTGACATCTAGTGAGAGGTCAGGCATGTGGCTACACATCTTAAAAGGCATAAAACAGCTCCCCACAAAAATTAACCACCTGGCATAAAAGGCTAATAGTGCTGATATTGATATACCCTGGATTAAGGGAACAAACTACAGGATACTGAGAATCCAGAGAAAGGCAACGGTGAAACGTCCTTACCACTCTCAGACCTCAGAGGGCAATGGGAAGAATAACTGTTACCAGAGCCCAGGAGCTGCAGCCCAGAAGGAAATAACCAAGGCCAGGAAATGTTCCCCTAATCAGGGAGGCAACCACTCTTTCATTCTGCCCTCCAGTCTTCTATCATTATATCTCACTGCCAAACCCAGACAGAAGCCAGCTGGCAAAGAAGAATGTGGTCCTGGAGAGTCAGGGTCCTAGGGCACAGAGGAGGACAAAAAGTGGAAACTGGATTATGGGTGAGATGGGGAGAAAAATCATTTCATAAAATAGGTAATGTTACTCTCTGTAGCTCGATTTTAAGGAAACAGGAGTTGATGGATAAAAGTGGAAACAAACAATAGAAGGCTATTCCCAACCAAAGACTCCATTAATAAACACAGCCCAGCTTGGTTATATATTGTGCCCTATTATCCCCTCTTATTGCACATCCACTCATTTTATCTTTTATAAAGTATAGTTTGAGCCCCTTTTTGAGTAGAAGAGTTCCTAGCATACTGAATTTACCATACAAATATTAATTATTATATCATTATTATTATCATGATTGTGGTATATTATTGTTTAGCTGAATTAGGACCTATTCCATCTAGTTTTATGAATTGGGGGCTAGTTTTTATTTCAGAGGGCACATATGTCAATAAAAAAATAGTGTCACAAATTCATATTTATGTATTTATTTACTATAAAAACAATACCAAATTATTCTGTATATAATCAATATTCATATAAGTGATCAATTATATTTTAATTGGTCCTCTATGAGAAATATTTACTGATTCATTTAGAATGCATAACTCATTAAATAATTTCACTGAAATATAAAAGCAGTTTCATTGAAATATAATTAGGAAAATTTGACCAGATTTCAAATCTGATAAATATACAACCACAAATTTCATGTTGTGTAAATTTCTGCTAAGTGGAATAACTAAATTGAAATTATGGATTTTCTAATATGATTGATTCCTTACTAACATTTCCTTTAATAACAAAAAATATGTTTTAAAAAAATCTCTGTTATATTACAAGTATTTGTCAGATAATATAGCTATATAAATTCATAAGTTCTATGAAAAGCTTTATGGGAATCTCTGTAACTGATTATAACTCATAAGACATTGCCTGTCTCTTCATTTTCAGAAGATCAGATAGAAGTAACAGTCTGGGTTTGTCTTTAGTTGAGGTCAGCAGTGGACATCTTTACCTTGACGGAGCCAGAGATCAGAGCAGTGAGTTGAGGGTGAGTGCTGACAGGAAATCTTGGGATAGCAGAGGCCAGGAAGAGGTGAAATGGAAAAAAAATAGAAGCAACTGAGGCCAGCAATTACCCAGACAGAAGCCAAGTTTGTTAAGATCATATTAGACTCTCTTTAAGGATTCCCAGTTATGTATTGAAGAATTCTTAGTGGGGATTAACACTGGAGCTCAGATGTCATTTGATTTTAGTTTTATCCACACATTGATGAGAAATTTGGGTATTTTCAATATTGAAATGTTTAATTATCATTCTTATCTGGTTGCCTAAGGTATAAGAATTAAAATATAGGTGTTTGTATCGAAAATTTTCTCCAAGTATTAGAATTTATAAACATCAACCTTGATGGAATTTTAAAAATGGTGTAGAGACACAAAAACTGGGCTCTATAAGCTCCTATTTCACCAGCAACTTTCTATGGTGTGTTTCAAATATTTTACATAGATGTATATCAAATATTTTATTATCAGTTAATAACAGATATTCCTTTCATAAAAGAGAAGCACTCCTTTTACTTTTAAACTGAGTAACCGCTGATATTTTCATCATCTGAAAATGAAAATTCTTACCAAAAACCAGTAACTATAATCTATGTTTTGAAAAAATGATAGGTGATTAACTATGGTTTATATGACTCAGAGAAAATTATGAATTTAAGAAGTAGCACAATTTTAAAATTTATTTTACAGATCATTTAAGATATGCATAATAAAGTTTCTGCTATATTGTGCTTAGACTCTCAGATTCTTTTTTTATTTATATTTTGTCCTTTGAACAAAAATGATATTTTTCTTTACCTCTCCCTCTAATCAATGAAAACTGTGTACCTCTCTTATCATGTTTATCTAAATATTATATAAATCATCTTTACCTAATAAATATTAGCAAAATTCTATTTGATGATAATTTCAGTGTTTAAAAAAAACGATCATCTTTACATAACACAGGGAAGTATTTCCATATGTGTTACTCCATACATTTCTCATTGGAATCAAAATAGAAATTTATTGACACTAATAAAAGAGATGACTTGGGGATTGAAATTCAGGACCTAGAAATAGAATCAGAGATTTTATTGGCTGTGGTGGCTTTTTAATGTGTCAATTTGGCTATGCAAATCTACATTTCCCAGCTTTCCTCTCTCTGATTGATTCCTTTTTAGATGGGCCACATAAGAGGTTCTTGTGCAAGTTTTGGAGGGCTGAAATGAAGCAGCAGCTATGTGGTAGTTCACACATGCTGTCACTTATCTGCTGGCTCTTCTCCCTAGCATGAGGCTACAGCCAGGACTGCAAATGCTTCACTGTCCCCTGAATAGTCCTTCAGTTTTTTTCATCTTTTGGGCCAGGCATTTAGCTCCCTGGGGAATGGTATCAGCTTCTCCCGCAGGACAAACCATACCATCAATATCAGAAGGAACAAAAGCTGACACGGGCTTCAGCCCATTCTCACGGTGTCCTGCTTGTCTTTGTTCTCCACACTCCCACAATTGTGTAAGGTTAAACCCCTGTGATAAATTCCATATTACATCTATAAATACCTCCAAGTGATTTAGCTCCTCTGATTGAACTCTAATGCACTGGTTCTTAAAGTAAGCCCTCAGAATGTTTACGTATTTTAAAGATTCAGTGATAAAACATTTATTATTTGTGAATAATTTCAAATTAAATTATTTGAACTAATTTAATTTCAAGTAAATATATTACTTGACAATGTATTGAAATGTATGTGTGAATGAACTGTAAAAGCCACTATAAGTCAGATGTGGCATGTAAAACTGCATGAAAATAAGTTTCCCTTCAGCTGACCTTACTTCCAGATCTATTCCTGATACATTTAGCTAAGAATCCAGTTTTAATTTTAAACGTGTAATTTGCTTTTTTTCTAAAGCAGAAAAAGTGACATAGCTTTGTTTTAAAGGAATACATGTTGGATAAATTAGGCCAAAAGGTACAGTTATTCACAAAATGACCTTGATAAAGTTTTATTTTGATTTATTCATAAAATATTAAATTTACAGAAATTTTAAGCTGTTGTCAAAGATATATGTGAGAAACCTAAAGAGAATCAGATATCTCTTTTTCACCCATTTTAAAGACTATGGATTATAATCAGTAGGTGGAGCTACATGTGTGGATTTGGAAATCCATCAACCTAGTAGGGGAATTTTAGAGAACAAAATAGTTCAAGAAACAAGTTTCATGAACTAAAAAGAATCATTTAGCTTTTTATTCTTTCTGAACTTCCAAGTTTCAAATGATAATTAGAAAATGTGGGAGGAAAATGTTCCTGCCTGGTTGTGATAGCGGTAATTTCTTAGAGAAGAAAAAAAATTTTTCTGTATTCAAAGTTTGTATTAGAATCATGGACAAGCAATGTAACTGTACTCTTAAATCAAAAGAAAAATTGGGACTAAGTTCAGCAATATCAATATAAACACGGCATCTATTTCCCAAGTGTCTCTCTTTGGTATGTATGAGCAGACCCAACTCCAAAGACCCAGGTCTAAAGACCCAGCTCATTTCCTTCAGTGTGGTCAAGTTCACATTTTACCCATTTCCCTGGCCCTCAGACAACTTGTTATATCATTCATCCCTTATGAAAAAATATAAAGAATATCCTTACTAGTCACATTCATTCATTCATTATTTCACCTCTCTTGTTTCCCTTGCTAGAACAGAGTAACAGAGATAAGATGTCTGTGATGAATTAATGAAGATCAAAGTTCTGAATAAACATACATTACTAACCATGCTTTTGTTAACAAACTTTTGTCCTTAGGTGATTGTCTATGAGTTAAAGACTCTTCATCTTGTCAAAGGCTTTCAGATACTGCAGGTGTCCTGCTTACACCCTCTGAAGTCCTTACATGTAGAAGAACTCTAATCACAGAGACATCAGAGCATACTGGAATTTGATGGCAAGAATATGCACATGAGTAATAGCTTTGAAAAATAAATTAAGTAAAGAGAGACATAGGGAAGGAATGTGATTATTCACAGAGAATATTTTGACACAAAATACAAATTTAAATACACTTAAAGAATTGCAATATGCAATGAGAAGAGCCATATTTATTTTAATAGATTTTTATTGTAGTATAATTGCTTCACATACTGTGTTAGTTTCTGTTGTACACCAAAGTGAATCAGCCATATGCATACATATGTCCCCATAACCCCTCCCTCTTGAGCCTCCCTCCAATCCTCCCTATCCCATCCCTCTAGGTCATCGCAAAGCACTGAGCTGATCTCCCTGTGCTATGCTGCTGCTTCCCAGCAGCCAACTATTTTACATTCGGTAGTATATATGTGTCGATGCTACTCTCACTTCGCCTCAGCTTCCCCCTCCCACCCCGTGTCCTCAAGTCTGTTCTCTATGTCTACATCTTTATTCCCGCTCTGCAACTAGATTCATCAGTATCATTTTGGGTTTTTTTTAGATTCCATATATATGAATTAGCATACGGTATTTGTTTTTCTTTTTCTGACTTACTTCACTCTTTATAACAGACTCTAGGTCCATCCACCTCACTACAAATAACTCAATTTTGTTTCTTTTCATGGCTGCGAAACCTTCCATTGTGTATATGTGCCACATCTTCTTTATCAATTCATCTGTCGCTGGACATTTAGGTTGGTTCCATGTCCTGGCTATTGTAAATAGTGCTGCAATGAACATTGTGGTACATGTCTCTTTCTGAATTATGGTTTTCTCAGGGTATATGCCCAGTAGTGGGATTGCTGGGTTATATGGTAGTTTTATTTTTAGTTTTATAAGGAACTCTATACTGTTTTCCATAGTGGTTGTATCAATTTACACTCACACCAACAGTGCAGGAGGGGTCCCTTTCACCACACCCTTTCCAGCATTTATTGTTTCTAGATTTTTTGATAATGGCCATTCTGATCGGCGAGAGGTGATACCTCTTTGTAGTTTTGATTTGCATTTCTCTAATAATTAGTGATGTTGAGCATCTTTTCATGTGCCTCTTGGCCATCTGTATGTCTTCCTTGGTGAAATGTCTATTTAGGTCGTCCGCCCATTTTCTACTTGGATTATTTGTTTTTTTGATATTGAGCTCCATTGGTTGTTGGTATATTTTGGAGATTAATCCCTTGTCTGTTGTTTCATTTGCAAATATTTTCTCCCATTCTGAGTGTTGTCTTTTGGTCTTATTTATGGCTTCCTTTGATGTGCAAAAGCTTTTTAAGTTCAGTTAAGTCCCATTTCTTTATTTTTGTTTTCATTTCCATTACTCTAGCACGTGGGTCAAAAAAGATCTTGCTGTCATTTATGTCAAAGGTTTTTTCTTATGTTTTCCTCTAAGAGTTTTATAGTCTCTGGCCTTACATTTAGGTCTTTTTTCCACTTGGAGTTTATTTATGTGTATGTTGTTAGGTAGTGTTCTAATTTCATTCTTTTACACGTAGCTGTCCAGTTTTCCCAGCACCATTTATTGAAAAGACTGTCTTTTCTCCGTTGTATATGCTTGCCTCCTTTGTTGTAAATTTGGTGACCATATGTGTGTGGTTTTATTGCTGAGCATTCTATCCTGTTCCATTGATATATATTTCTGTTTTTGTGGCAGTACCATAGTGTCCTCCTTACTGTAGCTTTGTGGTATAGTTTGAGGTCGGGAAGCCTGATTCCTCCAGCTCCCTTTTTCTTTCTCAAGATTGCTTTGCTATTTGGAGTCTTTTGTGTTTCCATAAAAATTGTAAAAAATTTTGTTCTAATTCTGTAAAGAATGTAATTGGTAGTTTGATAGGGATTGCATTGAATCTGTAGATTGCTTTGGGTAGTATAGTCATTTTCACAATGTTGATTCTTCCAATCCAAGAACATGTTATATTTCTTCATCTGTTTATGTCATACTTGATTTCTTTCATCAGTGTTTTATAGTTTTCTGAGTACAAGTCTTTCACCTCCTTAGGCAGGTTTATTCCTAGGTATTTTACTCTTTTTGTTGTGATGGTAAATGGGATTGTTTCCTTAATTTCTCTTTCTGATTTTTCATTGTTGGTGTATAGGAATGCCAGAGATTTCTGTGCATTAATTTTGTATCCTGCAACATTACCAAATTCATTGATTAGTTCTATTAGTTTTCTGGTGGCATCTTTAGGATTTTCTATGTATAGTATCATGTCATCTGCAAACAGTGACAGTTTTACTTCTTTTCCAATTTGTATTCCTTTTATTTCTTTTTCTTCTTTGATTGCTGTGGCTAGGACTTCCAAAACCATGTTGAATAAGAGTGGCGAGAGTTCACATCGTTTTCTTGTTCCTGATCTTGGTGGAAATGCTTTCAGTTTTCACCATTGAGTATGATGCTTGCTGTGGGTTTGTTATATATGGCCTTTATTATGTTGAGATAGGTTGCCTCTACGCACATTTTCTAGACAGTTTTTATTATAAATTGGTGTTGAATTTTGTCAAAAGGTTTTTCTGCATCTATTGAGATGATCATTTGGGTTTTATTCCTTAATTTGTTAATGTGGTGTATCACATTGATTGATTTGCGTATATTGAAGAATCCTTGCAACCCTGGGATAAATCCCACTTGATCACAGTGTATGATCCTTTTAATGTGTTGTTGGATTCTGTTTGCTAGTATTTTGTTGAGGGTTTTTGCATCTATGTTAATCAGTGATATTGGTCTGTAATTTTCTTTTTTTTGTGATATCTTTTTCTGGTTTTGGATCAGGGTGATGGTGACTTCATAGAATGAATTTGGGAGTGTTTCTCCCTCTGCAATTTTTAGGAAGAGTTTGAGAAGGGTCAGTGTTAGCTCTTCTCTAAATGTTTGATAGAATTCGCCTGTGCAACCATCTGGTCTTGGACTTTTGTGTGTTGGAAGATTTTAAATTATCGTTTCAATTTCATTACTTGTGATACGTCTGTTTATAGTTTCTAATTCTTCCTAGTTCAGTTTTTGAAAACTGTACCATTCCAAGAATTTGTCCATTTCTTCGTGGTTGTCCATTTTGTTGGCATATAGTTGTTTTTGTAGTCTCTCATATTCCTTTGTATTTCTGCTGTGTCAGTTGTGATTTCTCCTTTGTCATTTCTAATTTTATTGATTTGCATCCTCTCCCCTTTTTTCTTGATGAGTCTGACTAAAGGTTTTTCAATTTTGTTTATCTTCTTAAAGAACCAGCTTTTAGTTTTATTGATCTTTGCTATTGTTTGCTTCGTTTCTATTTCATTTATTTCTGCTCTGATCTTTATGATTTCTTTCCTTCTACTGACTTTGGGTTTTCTTTGTTCTTCTTTCTCTAGTTGTTTTAAGTGTAGGGTTAGATTATTTATCTGAGATTTTTTCTTGTTTCTTGAGGTGAGATTGAATTGCTATAAACTTCCCTCTTAGAACTGCTCTGGTCTATTTTGTCATTTTTTGGATGATCTGTCCATTGGTGTAAGTGGGGTTTTAATGTCCCCTACTATTATTGTGTAACTGTTGATTTCTCCTTTCATGCCTGTTAGCATTGGCCTTATGTATTGAGGTGCTCCTATGTTGGGTGCATAAACATTTATAAGTGTTATATCTTCTTCCTGGATTGATCCTTTGATCATTATGTATATCCCTCCTTATCTCTTGTAACAGTCTTTATTTTAAGGTCTATTTTACTGATATGAGTATTGCTACTCCAGCTTTATTTTGATTTCCATTTGCAAAGAATACTTTTTTCCATCCCTTCACTTTCAGTCTGTATGTGTCCCTAGGTCTGAAGTGAGTCTCTTGTAGACAGAATATATATGGGTCTTCTTTTTGTATCCATTCAGCCAGTCTTTGTCTTTTGGCTGGGGCATTTAATCCATTTACATTCAAGGTAATTATAGATATGTATGTTCCTAATACCATTTTCTTAATTGTTTTGGGTTTGTTTTTGTGGGCATTTTTCTTCTCTTGTGTTTCCCACCTAGAGAAGTTTCTTTAACATTTGTTGTAAAGCTGGTTTAGTGGTGCTGAAATCTCTTACCTTTTGCTTGTCTGAAAAGCTTTTGATTTCTCTGTTGAATCTGAATGAGATCCTTGCTGGGTAGAGTAATCTTGGCTGTAGGTTTTTCTCTTTCATCACTTTAAGTATATCCTGCCACTCTCTTCTGGCCTGCAGTGTTTCTGCTGAAAAGTCAGCTGATGACCTTATGAGGATTCCTTTGTATACCTTTTTTTTTTTCCCTTGATGCTTTTATTATTTTTTCTTTGAATTTAATTTTTGTTAGTTTGATTAATATGTGTCTTGGTGTATTTTTCCCAGGGTTTATCCTCTATGGGACTCTTGTGCTTTCCTGGACCTTGGTGACTACTTCTTCTCCCATGTTAGGGAAGTTTTCGACTCTAATCTCTTCAAATATTTTCTCAGACCCTTTCTTTTACTCTTCTTCTTCTGGGAACCCTATAATTTGAATGCTGGTGCATTTAGTATTGTCCCAGAAGTCTCTGATATTGTCTTCAATTCTTTTCATTCTTTTTTCTTTATTCTGCTCCTCAGCAGTTATTTCCATCACTTTGTCTTCCAGATCACTTATTTGCTCTTCTGCCTCTGTTATTCTGTTATTGATTCCTCCTAGTATATTTTTCATTTTAGTTATTGTCTTGTTCATCTCTGTTTTTTTGTTCTTAGTTCTTCTAGATCTTTGTTAAACATTTCTTGTATTTTCTCACTCCATGCCTCCATTCTATTTCTGAGATTCTGGATCATCTTTACTATCATTACTCTGAATTCTTTTTCATGTAGATTGCCTATTTCCTCTTTATTTATTTGGTCTTGTAGATTTTTACCTTGCCTCTTTCCTATGCCTCCAGGAACAATGCAGCCAGGCAGAGTGGGGTGTCTTGGAGGTCAGGGGACCAGCCTGGGAGCTCAGCAGCCTCCCTGGTTGAGTGCGTGGGGTAAATGCCCTCTGCTCTTCTCCTGCTCCTCCTGGATGGCTCCTCCTACCTGTCTCTCCTTATCTCCCTGGCCTCCCTCCTATGCCCTCAAGGACCCACACAGCCTGGAGGGGGCTTTGGAGGGAAAGTACAAGCCTGGGAGCTCAGCAGCCTCCCTGGGCAGGAGTGGGTGGGTGATGGTACTCCGCTCCTCTCCCTCTCCTCCTGGAGGACCCCTCCCACCTGCCTTTTCTGATCTTCCTGGCTTCAGGGGCGCCAATCCTGTCTGACCTCCACTTCTCCTCTCCTCTCTGTCCCCCCAATTCCTACCATTTCACTTGGCATTTCCTCCCATCTCCTTGGGACTCAGGGTCTCCCACCAGCAGCTGGCAGGCTACCTAGTTGTGGGGAGACACTAACTCAGCATCTTCCCACACCGCCATTTTGACTCCACCCCTCACCTGTTATTTTAGCATTTAATACTTCACTAATTAAAATAACTGCTTGAAGGTAGCATTTCTTGTTGGAAAGTTATAGATATGCTAAGTGGATTGTGACAAGTGAATTCTATAATTTGAAAACTGACTAGCTATCAGGTGGTAAGCAATGACTCTTGCCAGTTTTATTGACTATTAAGGAGACATTTTATAGCACATGTTGCATCAAATACTCTATTTCCTAGTTAAAGCTTGATGTGCTAAATTCTACGTTGTGTCCTTTAATATTATTGTTCTAGAGCCAGGTCTTACATAGTGGATAAAATAAAAGGTTTTCTCCTGGAAAGAACACACTTCCTATTGTTAAATTATATACATCAGTACCAGATCAGCGTATTGCAGAGATACCAATCTTGTTAGAATTTTTAAATTAGAGAATGTAAACATAAATATGTGTTACAATTTATTTTCATAACTTGGTAAACTTATATTTATTTTTCAATCTGTAAACAGTGAGGTACTTTCTCTCCAAGTTTACTGATGAATATCTCTTTAAAGCAGTTCCCATACTGCAATCCAGTTCTTTACATAGAGTTATGTGAAGCCTAATAACAAGTCTCAAAAAAATTGATAATTTGAGGATACATTATACAAAGGCCTTGGAGTTGGCAATTTAAAAGACTTTGTTATTTGCTAATTTTGTGTTCTCCATCTCAAACTCTCAAATTTCTCACAGGTAATTTGTATCGCTGTGGTGAAAGTCACATTACATAAAGTACATCATATATTTTGAATGGTGTCTGACATATAATGATCCTTTCATAAAAATAAATCACTTTCTACAAGTCCTCATATATCCAGATTTCTCAACCACACTTTAAAATGTGCCATCAAGGAACTAAGTACCTATTTTTAATTCAAATCCCTTTCTCTTACAATCTTTCCAAGAGATGTGCTTACTCATAACATATATTTTTTTTAAATTATAACATGGCTGATTTAAATGCAAAAAGCTCTAAAATTATCTTTAAAGAATTATTGGTAAATGTTTAATTTCTTAATAGAAGGTGATACTAGCATTAGTGTGAAATTTAGTTATGTCTTTCCCCCTCAAAATTGTAAGTATATACTATCTGTTTTTCTCTTTTTCAGTTAAAGAATGAGACTTATTTTCAAGTTATTATCTTTTTATTGCATTTAATGTAAATTATACCTCTAATTACAGGACTTTGTTTTTGAATAAATAGCCAATATTTAAAAAATCATGCTTGTACTTTTGAGGGAAAATTATAGTCACTATAATAATGTCAAGTGGACTCATCTAGTTATATTTAAAATGAAAATGAGCCAACAGTATTCATTAATGCACATTAATTTTATAATGTTTTCCAATAATTGTTGATTAGCACTAGTCATCTCATTAGAGACTCTTGTCATGTAACACTTACTAATAAAAGAGACTGTGTAAAAGTTTATTGTCACCAAATAAAATTTCCCCTTAAACCCATGATATTCCTATAAGCATGATCAATATATAGTACAGGACTGGAAAATATGGTAGAGTGTGGCAGTGAATGAGGGAGTGTGATGTTTATATATAACCAAAAAGATTATTCCTGTCTCTACTGATAACTTTGAGTTGTTGAAAAAAGAAATAACATTTAAAATGAAAGTATTTCCTTTAGTAAAAGTTTTTATAGCATTGGAAGTTCTATGTAGAATTACATTATTTCAAAGAGATTTTACATAATCTACCTTATTTTTAAAAAAACTAGCAAATGCCAATAAAATGGACAACCTGGAAGAAATGGAAAAATTCTTAGAAATGCACAACCCACCAAGACTGAATCAGGAAACAATAGAAAATATGAACAGACCAATCCCAAGCACTGAAATTGAAACTGTGATTAAAAATCTTCCAACAAACAAAAGCCTGGGACCAGATGGCTTCACAGGCGAATTCTATCAAACATTTACAGAAGAGCTAACACCTATCCTTCTCAAACTCTTCCAAAATATAGCAGAGGGAGGAACACTCCCAAACTCATTCTATGAGGCCACCATCACATTGATACCAAAACAAGGCAAGGATGTCACAAAGAAAGAAAACTACAGGCCAATATCACTGATGAACATAGATGCAAAAATCCTCGACAAAATACTAGCAAACAATATCCAACAGCACATTAAAAGGATCATACACTATTATCAAGTGGGTTTATTCCAGGAATACAAGGATTTTTCAATATATGCCAAACAATCAATGTGATAAACCATATTAACAAATTGAAGGAGAAAAAACATATGATCATCTCAATAGATGCAGAGAAACTTTTGACAAAATTCAACACCCATTTATGATAAAATCCCTGCAGAAAGTAGGCATAGAGGGAACTTTCCTCAACATAATAAAAGGCCATATATGACAAACCCACAGCCAACATCATCCTCAATGGTGAAAAACTGAAAGCATTTCCACTAAGATCAGGATGAAGACAAAGTTGCCCACGGCTGGGCCCATGGGCCATGGCCGCTGGGCCTGCACGTCCGGAGCCTGTGCTCCGCGACGAGAGAGGCCACGGCAGTGGGAGGCCTGCGTACCGCAGAAAAAAAAAAAAAAAAGAAAAAACTCCCATTTACCATTGCAACAAAAAGAATAAAAAAGGGGGAAGGGTAAGCTGTTACAAAGCGCAAGAGAGGCATGGACATATATACACTACCAAATGTAAGGTAGATAGGTAGTGGGAAGCAGCCGCATAGCACAGGGAGATAGGTGCTTTTTACCGCCTGGAGGGGTGATATAGGGAGGGTGGGAGGGAGCGAGACGCAAGAGGGAAGAGATATGGGAACATATGTATATGTATAACTAATTCACTTTGTTATAAAGCAGAAACTAACACACCATTGTAAAGCAATTATACTCCAATAAAGATGTTAAAAATAAATAAAGAACAAAAACACAAAAAATTATATTCTATTTCCTATTTCTCAACATTCCTACCACCAGTTAAGATTATAAATATTAATTTTTGGCAATTTTCTTGGCCTTAAACGGTATATAATTCTTTCTATAATTTGTATATCCTTGATAAGTAGTGATATTGAACATCTTTTCCTATATGTGTAGATCATACATGCCTCCTCTTTGAATTTCATTTCTTATTTTTTATTTCATTATTTTTTATTGATTACATATAGTTTTTCTTATATATAAGTAGCATTATTTTTCACATTTTGTCTTGTATTTGATAAAGTTTTATGTGATATATCCATCTTATATTTATGTTATATAATTTTTTGTCTCATTGTCATGGATTGTGAATATTATATTATCTGTTATGTTATAGCAACTTTTTTCACAATAACACACATGTAGTACATGTTCGCAATATTTATTTGAAAAATTTTTCAATCTGAAATAAGAAAGATAGTTTTTTATATAATCTATAAACTTAAGTAAGAATGCTTTTCACATCTAGGTTTTAACTAATATGAAATAATTTTTGTGTATATTGTTCAGTAGCTATCAACATTTTTCCTCAGAGAGTAACCAGTTGTCTTAGCATTATTTATTACATAGCTATGCTCTACTCACTTCTCTGCAGTGCCTTTGCATCATGTACTATTACTATGTGTGGGTCTGCTTCTCGACTCCATGCACTCTTTAACTAATGTGTTTAGGTGATCTGGTGCTAATGGCATAGAGTTAATTACTACTGTTAATATACTGTAGTATATGGTAGGGCAGTTTTCCAGGCTTTTCATTTATCAGGAAATTCTTTCCTGCACTTAGACTTTTGCTTTTCTATATAGATTTTAAATCAGCATTTTAGCTTGCATATAAAATTTCCGTTGGGGTTTTTAATTGAAGTTGCATGGTTTTTATAGATGGGTTTTGGAAAAATCTACATATTTATTGCATGGAATCTTCCTATGTATTAATATGTTTTAGCTGTTCATGTCTGTTTTCTTGAATGCCAGTCATTATTTTTTAGTAATTTTCTTCATGAGATAAAGTAGATTTTAAAAAGTAAACATTTTTACCCATCGCTCTCAATATTATTTATGTTGTAGTCAGAAACATCATGAGATGGTACTTATTCTTTGAAAATTTTGAAAACATGATTTGTATCCATAGCTTTTTTTTTCTTTAAATAAATCAACACTTTTTCCAAAAGTTCCATGTGTTCTTGAGAGGGATACATGCTCTCTAATTGTTCTTAGTGAATTTTATATGTATATAACTAGATTTGTGTGTACTTGATCTTATTATCAAGTTCAAATTTACACTATCCTTAATATTTTAACTAACATTCAAATATCAACAAATCTCCCACTGTGACAGTGAATTTGTCAATCTATCTTCATAATCTTCTTAATATATGCTTTATCTCTATCTTGATGCTATATTTTTAGGTGCATGCATATTTTAATCATTATTTATAATAGCTGAATTAAGCATTTCATATTATTTAGGTACCCATTTTTTCTTAATAATGATTTTCATTATATTTTTCATTTTAACATAACTTCACATATTTTCTTAATTTTTAGTATTTCCCTTCCATATTGTTTTATCAGCCTTATATTATTTTCAACCTATCTATATCCTTATTTTTCAGGTGATTTTTTTCTCAAATAGTACTTACTTAGGTTTAATTATCTAATTTCACTTCTACATTTTATATTTCTTGTGATTATTGACTGATTTAAATCTATACTTTAATTCTTAATTTTCTTAAATCTACTCTGTTGTTTTAGACATTCATCAAATTACTAATTGTGAAATATGTAAGTATAATGCCTAGAAATTCTACTTTGTTCTTTACAAAGTAATCTATCAACTTTTAAGGTCTCTTATTTCATTGCTCATATTTTAAGATGATCCTTTATCTATTTTTATAGTTATCTCTTTTCAACTTGTTTTATGTGTTAATTGTGGTATTTGAATATGTGGTAATTGAATATCTATGTCTTCTGTTATGTATTTCTGATCTTTGCTGTTTCTGCTGACTCTTATTCATGGTGCTTATTAGCCCATGCATTAGCTTTTTTAATCTGAACACTTTGAGTTCATATTTATTTGCTGTTAATCTATATAAATAAGGATAGTCAAGTATGGGGACTTTATTCTATTAGAAAGAAGTTATTTTTCTTCTACTGTGGTGTTATTATGGGATGTTATAGCAAGTAGTGTTACCTTAAGTAATAAGATGTTACATTTATACGTTTTGCCTTTGTTATTACCTAATGTTCTTAATTGCCTTATAAAATTCCAGCAATCTTATATTATAACTTAGTGGCCTAGGGAGTTAATTAGGAGTAACTGGGTAAGGTATAAGATTGTGATTGTATGTTATATTAACATTTTTAAAGATAACACATGTGTAGTATAAGTTCTTAATACTTATTTGAAGAAAAAATAAACAGTAACATTTCCTTTCACCTGGCATTGTATAAAGGCAACTTGAATTTAGTAAATCTGGGTATCATACTTTTTTCATTCACAATTGGTGACATTTGTCCATTTACTTTTATAAATATTTTCAGGAAAAAATAGAAGGCTAGCATGAACCTATCTAAATAATTTCCTTATTGATGGCCTCCCTTTAATCATCATTTATTAGTTTTTTATAATATAAAAATTACATAAAATCACCAATATATACACTTTTTTTCTCCTATTGCCAAAATGTCTATGATAATCCATTAACAGAAACTTTAATCATAGCTATCATAGTTCAAATCAAAGCAGGAATTTTAAAATATCATTAAAATAGTGAAAGCTGTGGTTTGATTGATGATGATGTTAAAGCTGATATTTAGAAAGCAATATATTATAAATTAAAATTAATATCAAATCACTGAAAAATTATAAAAGAAATCGAGGGTATATTAGGGTTTGTTAAGTTGCATACGATCCCAGAATGGATGACATAAATAGATAATTTAAATAAATAAGAAATATTGGACTCTTGTGGCACTTACTCTCCATTACTTTAGACATTTTTTGTCTGTCCTCTAAATATTTTCCAAATTCTTTAAATGATATAGTCTGATCTTTGACTATCACATGGTTGTTTTAAGTAACATCTGGGCAGCTGTAACATCCATTACATTTATCTCCTCTTTTAATGTCTTTTGAGAGACATATGTTGAGTTTCTTTCATGCTTTCTCAATTTTTGCTGTAGCCTGATACTTCTTTCCTGAAAGACATTCATTTTGACTGCATTTCTAATAGTAATCAAATTTTGTTCCGCTTTTTTTCTTTTAATTCCTTATGATATAGACACATCTCCATCCTTAGAAGCATTTTCTTCCTCTAAAATAACAAATAATAGTGGTCATTGTGGTCATCATTTATTAACAACCACAATTTAAACTGATTGCACTGCTTATTTCAAAATCAATTCCGAAAGGTTTAAAGCTTTACTACTGATCTTTTGCGTGTGCACACCTCACACTTGAAAATAAACCCATATAGCAGGGTTTTTTCTTAATTTAAATGTTTTACTAAAACCATAATCTCATTTTTTGTAATTAGCAGGTAGGTGGAGCCAAGTGTCAATCCCCCTGATGGGATGCATTAACTTGCTTATCACCCCAGCAGAAGTATATGTGTTTCTGTGTGTGTGTTTGTGTGAAGGTTATATCACATATCTAAATGTCTCAAGAGCCATACATGGTCACCGGGGTGACTTCCAAAGCCACATTTTGAAGATGGTACCTTTGAAAAAAGAGAAAGAAGACAGCCTGGCTGGCACATAGGTATCAATGTCAGTACAACACACAATCAAGCTACGGAGAGAGCAAGGAACAGATTAGGGTCTTTTAGGCCATTTAAGGGTTTTTGCCACTAATTTTAGAAAAAGTTTTTAAGAATGAAAATTATCTAGTGTAATATAGTTACATATTAACACAGACAATTTTTATTGGCGGTAATTTAAAACAAAGTATTTTTTTTCTTTTCTTGTCTCATTAAATGTGTTCATTGAACAAGGTTCCTTCCTGATTCTGTATGAAAACTCACACAGTCTTACAAAATTTCTGACTCCTGTTAGTTTAAAAAAAGAAGGCTACTGTCAATTAATATCACCAAATATACCCTGGATTCAAATATTCTGCTTAGGGGCTTCCCTGGTGGCACAGTAGTTGAGAGTCCGCCTGCCGATGCAGGGGACACGGGTTCGTGCCCCAGTCTGGGAAGATCCCACATGCCGTGGAGCAGCTGGGCCCGTGAGCCATGGCTGCTGAGCCTGCACGTCCTGAGCCTATGCTCCGCAATGGGAGAGGCCACAACAGTGAGAGGCCCACGTACCGCAAAAAAAACAAAAAAAAATATTCTGCTTGTTAAATAACAATACTTAAATCTTCATGCACAGGTGAATTTCTCTACTTTTCTTAATCAAGGATGCTAAGCAGATAAATGCAGGGCTGCTCTGACTAAAGCATTTGGCTGTCTGTCTAGAGTTCTGCTCAGTTGACCCTGGCCTTTCTTCCAGAGGTGACACAGAGTCACCATAGAGGCAGTCATATGAGATAGGGTTTGGAAACTACTAATATGGAGGCAGGTATAAAGGGAAATACTAAGATGAATACAGATTGTCTCATAATGTCCTTACTTTATAAGTAATGAAATACAGGATGAAAAATATTTGTTACTGTAGCTAATCTTGGAAAATAAACTGGGAAGGAATATTCAGAAGAGTATATTTGACCCCAACATCCTACACGGTCCATTATGTCTTTAAAATTCTGGATGTAGTTCTTTTTGACATATTTTTTAAATGACTCCTCTTCTTCTCGCTGAAGGTTAATGGTATGTTTCTATGATCTATTTCTTATACCCACTAGTTTTTTTCTGATTTATGTTCTACTTTTCCTTAACAATAGAGCCTTGCCCTGAACCCCAGCCTTCTTTATTTGATCCTGGAAGCCTGCTTGGCTCTCCCTGTCTTTCTCCCCATGCCCATAGTCTCAAACTACTTTAATTTTAAGTTGGATCCTATCTCAGTTATGTTTTTTATCACCACAATGAATTGTACTGACATCTGTCTTACTTCTCATATTGACTGCTAGCCATAATGTCCGTTATTCTCTACTGTATTAAACCTATTGGATATAAATCAAGCACAAAAAAAATTAATCAAAAGTACAAAATCAAAAGGTGACAAAATGGAATTAAGACTTATACAGAATAAGGGTCAGTCCAAGAGTTGGTCCAGTTCCTAAAACCTCAATTCTTTCTATATTTGAATGTTTCCTCTTCTTTGCTTGTCTAAATGAGAAGTCCCAGAATGCTTTTTAGTCAAGTACTGTTCAGATCTCTTTTTTGTTATATTTATATTTGAGAATATTAATGCCAGAGCCCTTATCCACAGTCCTAATAGTCCCTCAGTGACTTTCCAATACATGACACAAAATTTTCTTATTATTTCTTTTTATATTTTTTATAGCCCACCTGTAATACAAGAAAATTCTTATGGTAAATCTGCTGCATATATCAACTTCAACATGTTAACTTGAGTGTTTTTTTTTAAACAAATAATAGAAGTGGTTTATGTATGCCAATAAAATGGACAATCTGGAAGAAATGGACAAATTCTTAGAAATGCACAACCTGCATAAAATCTGTTTTTTAACATTTACAAATGTATCCTATACATATTTTATTAGCTCCCACAACTATTAACAGGAAAAAATAGCAGGTATAAAATAATATGATTTTGGAATTTTATTATACATTAATATATGAGAAAATAAATCTGCAAGCTTTCATCCATTCACTTTTGAAACCTATTTATTTAGGGTCTGTTATTTGGTAGTGTGGCTCAGGCATAAAATAAATCCAGAGCCCCATTGTTCCAATTTTTAATCTAGATCTCTAACCTCAGAACATCTACAACTGTATTTATAGCCATAATTTGTTTTAATCTTTTGGCTAGTCTTATGATTCAGTTTTGTTACAAATAAGTATTCATCCTTTGGAATCTTCATCCGTTTAAATATGGCCCCAAGTTGTTTTATAATTTCTACACATATTAATGCATATAGGTGTAGGTCATGCAACCTGGAAAATATTAAAAATAAAAAAGTAGGTTTGATTCATTCTCAAGAACATCAAGCATCTTCAGATTTTGGTTTTGTTTGTTGGGTACATTTCATTAATAGAAATATTTATTATAAATATATATTTACTGTTAATATTTCAAAAAGACAGTATTTTTTTAAAATTTCCACTTAAAGATTCATCTTAATCTTGACAAATGATTTTCAACTGTGTCTAGCCAAGTAACCCTAGAATACTGGCAATTATAACATAGAATATGTATACTAACTATAGGTCTGTAGTACATATTTTTTTTTCTTCCAGTTTTATTAAGATATAATTGACATACAGAACTGTATAAGTTTAAGGAGTACAGCATAGTGATGTGATTTACATACATCATGAAATGAGTACCTCAGTAAGTTTAGTGAACATCCATCATCTCATACAGATACAAAATGAAAGAAAAAGAAAGAAAATTATTTTTTCCTTGTAATGAGAACTCAGGATTTACTCTCTTAACAACTTTCATATATAACATATAGCAGTAATTATATTTATTATATTGTACATTACATCCCTAGTACTTATTTGTCTTATAACTGGAAACTTGACCTTTTGACCACCTTCATCCAATTCCCCCTCCCCTTCCCCCATGCTTCTGATAACCACAAATATGATCTCTTTTCCCATGAGTTTGTGTGTTTGTTTTTGAAGTATAATTGACCTACAACACTATATCTTGTGTGTATATTTAATATGAGAAACTGACAAAGTATAATAAATGAGTATAATAAAACACATTTATACACAGGCCCCAGGTATATCTTTTAATGGAAAATGATTAAATATAATAAATTATTAAGTATTAGCTAGTTGATTTTCTATGCAGCCTCCTCAACAAATATTTTTATAAAGTGTCCTTTATAAATTAAATCAGCAAATACTTACCATATATTGTAACAGCAATTTTCTATCAACACTTCATCAACAAAGTTTTCAAGAAAATATTTTAGATTAAAATGCTCTATATAATTCTATTAAATGAAAGAAAATAGTCAGAATATTTCTGTATTATAATATTTCTAAATGAATCTAACATAAGTCAATTTTATTGATCTGCTCTTAGATCTTTGTATTAAAATGGGGAATATATAATATCACGTTTATTTTCTCTAAGTTATAAAAATTACAGTGTTTCTAATGCACACCAGATATGTGCAAAATCCCTTTCTTTTCTGTTATAAAATCTGTTTTGTAGCACTAGGGAGGCTACTTTCATTTACATGTTAATTGAAAAGAAAATAGTGGGAAAATGTTAACAAGATGATAAAGAGAAGCCTATTTATCCCACCTAAACTTCGGTGTCACTTACTCATTCCTGTTAGATAGAAAAATAACAAGACTATCCAATTAATTACTCATATAGATTGCAATTTTGCAGCTATCTCCTGGCAAAAATGAGAAATCTATTAATCAATGAAAATGGAATGAATCATAAGCTTCCCTTCCCCCTACATACAGCTTTAATTTTTGTCTGATATGGGCTGGGGTTTTTGTGTAGATTTGAAGATGAAGAAGCTCATTTATTTAGACAGATTACATTCCTAAAATGTTCCATTACTCTCTGCTGTTATGAAATCAAACTACTCTGTATAAAATCCTGTTTAGTTTTCAAGATGACAGCCTTGCTGTCCCTAAAGAATGGCTAGAATGGTGTGATATGTTTATAACTCCCTTGTTTTCAGTATAATTGAGAAAATACTATTTATAAAGCAGAGGGAGCTGTATTACTTCATATATTTAATCATACTGAAAAATATCTGGTGAAAATTATAGTAATATTTCCTATTCAATCAACTACATGTATGTGAGTAAAATAGCTAAATGTTTAGCTAAACAAAAAAACCCTACCTATCCATCTTATTTTTGTGGGAAAATATAATATTTATAAGGACATATGTATTTCAGGTTGATTGCCTTCTAAACTCCTGCAAATTTTTTTCTTTATCTTTGGGATAGCTTGATCTAATGTCTCTCATTCAAACCTGCAGAGGATTCTGTGCTTGATAATAATTATAATTTCAATTCTTTGTCAAAATAAGTAAATGACATATATATGACTAATTCTAAGTTTATTACAAAAAAAACCACTGGATTTAGAAAGGGGACAAACAAGGAAATACCAAATCATTCCCTAGTATAAAGGGTAATATTTTTAACTTAAGCAAACTCTATCAAAAAGCAAATTGAGCAACAGATAAATACTAGTTGTCATGAGATAAAATATAAATAGTAGTTTTAAATGGATATCTTTATACTTTCATAAAATCTATTAACACTACATCTATAAACAGATTTTTGAGGCTTCCATTAAGCCAATTAGAAACATCCCCACAAACCATGCCTCTGAACTCTGAAGAGTTTTGTAATTTAACAGTAAGAAAAGGAAGAAAATGTAAAGTCAGTCACCACTCATTTCATTCTATATCTTGGAAAAATTGTTTTACTGTGCCAAAACTGGAAGAAAAAGTGTCTCAGCTCTTCTTAATACTATTAACTCCTGAAGAGATTCTCTGAGAAATCCATCACCTCATGCGCCCAACTCCTTCACCTCCATCATCTATCCATGAAGATCTCAATGGAATTTCCCTTGTTGCAAGCCCTCTGCCCACTTCAGTCCCACTAACTCTCTGCTATTTCTATGCTACCTCAAAGCTTAACATAATTTGTCTCCTGGCCCAGCACTGGTAAGCCTGTGAGGCTAAGATCTGTATGCATAAAGCCATAGTAAACCAACTTTTATCTGGAATCTTGCTTTATCCTTGAGCTTTATCCTGTAATTGGGATAATATCCTCCATTTCAAATGCACAAGTGTTTTTAGAAGAAATTACTCCTTCATGTTTGGTCTGTGGAACAGTATAAAGGTTCTAATCTCTGATACCACAATATAATTATCATTTGTCCATTAATTTATCCATCTGTCCATTATTTTGAAAATATTTATTGAACATCTACTGAATGTTAGGTAATATTGTTGGTGCAGGGACTAAGTCATTCCACAAAACAGATAAAGTTCTTGACATCCTGGGTCTCACATTCAGGTGGAGTAAGAAATAAACAAATAAATCATGTGTACTCTATAGTTATGTGATGCCTGGTAAGAGGGACAGGGCATCTTGGGTAAGTCTGACTATTTTATAGAGAGTGATCAGGCAGAGCCTCTGTGACAAAGTCACAATAGTTCAGATAACAGAAAGAAATGTCAGAGTGAGCATCTCCCACATGGAGGCATGGGGAGGTTTCAGGGAGAGGAAAAAGCAAGTGCAGAGGACTTGAAATAGGAACATCCTTGGTGTGTTTGGTGCCCATAAAGGAAGTAAATAGTACTGGAAGAGAATAAACTACAGAGATGAAGGTTGAAAATGAAGTTAGAGAACCATATATGTGGTGGGGAGATTACATGTAGCTCTATAGACCACTGGAGATGTTACAGGGTTGGCGTGCGTTGTATCAAATAGCTCCGATCCAGGAGGTCAACGGAAGACGCAGACCAGCAATCTCGGTCCTTGTGATAGCAAGCAAAGAATTGCAGACTACCACTTCGGGCTTAAGCGCAAAGCAAAGTTTATTAAAGCATGGTTACACTCTCAGAGGGAGAGCGGGCTGTTTCTGTTAAGTGAAACTAGCCCTCCTGTACAGGCTTAAGGGCATTTATAAGAAATGTTCATCGAGGAGGTGGGGTGCGATCATGGGTGAGCGATAGGGGATCATTATTCGATTGACAGTCCAGAGTTATGTAACAAGTTCATTATTGTGCATGCCCTTACCCTTGATTCACTAAGAAAAGGCCACGGGCGGGGAGAAGGGAAAAACCACATGCAGATTTTATTATAGTAATGGTATAATGAGTTTGGGTTTACTATAGGTTATACGCCTGTGTAGTCTGGGCATGCGCAGCCTGGGGAAGTTTCCTCATGTCACTCTACTCCCTCTTTATCAGGATAAGTTGCCTAGAACCCGACCATAGTTTCGCCTATATGGAGACTTCATGTTGGAAGCAGGGAGAACACTTAAGAAAATACTGAAACAGTCCAAGTGACATAGATTAGATTGTGCTACAGTGCAGGGCATGATTTGATTGTATATGTGTTTATGTGTGTGTGTGTGTGTGTGTATGTGTGTGTGTGTGTGTAAATTTTAAGGAAAAAATGTATTGGCTATTAACATGACTTGGATGTGGGGTGAAAGAAAAAGAGAGAGTCAAAGATTGTTCTACTTGTGACCTTGATAAAAGGTTTCTTTGAACTGGTAGGTATGAAAGTCTGATTAGAGTGAATTTAGGAAATAATTGGAGGTAAAGAAATGGAGTCAGTGAGTAAGGCTATATTTAGGAGTTTTGTTTCAAGAAAGAAGGAAAAATGAGATAGTTCCTGAAGGGGAATATGAGGTCAAGACAATTTTTTTTTTTTTTTGTAAATAAGAGATGTTATAGAATCTTTTGCTATTATATGTACAGAATTTGTTCTAAGAATGATACACTAGAGAAACAAAATGATGGATGAGGAAGGGTAAACTACCTGGAGCACCACCTTTGTTATGCAAGAAGGGATGAGATCTAGTTTACAAAGGAGGTTGGTTTTAGAAAGGAGTATAAGAGTTTACCCCATCCTAACAGTAGTTAAAACAATCTAGATGAAAGCAAAATTTACTTATTCATGGGTAGAAGGAATGTGTGGAATATCTCTTTTGATTGATTCTATTTTCACTAAGAAATGTCAGCATGTTTATCTATTGATAACTTGCGGATGGAAGTAGTTCTTGAGTTTGAAAAGACGAAGAATTTGGAGAAACAAAACTAGGAAACTAGGAGGGTAGAGTAAAAAATGTAAAATGGTTAAATTGGTTCTCATGACTTTTAATTGGCTGTTTTTTAGGTTCATCAGAATGGAATTTAGATTGAATATGAGACTATTTTTCCTGAAGAAGATAAGAGTTAATTTTTCCCTAATTTGTATCAGTAATAGCCGAGAGAGAGAGAAAGAAAGAGGGAGTTTTCTTCACTTTGCTACCATTCTTACATTGTATTATCTTAAGACTTGATTTAAGCAAAATAATTATTTCCCCCAACAGATTTTGCATATACAGCTAATTTTTCTAATCTCATTGATGCAAGGTTAATCTCATGACTTTTCTTTTTACTTTTATATAGTAAAATTATCTAATTATACTTAGTTCAAAATACATTTATTTTAATGATTAAAATATCTGCCTATATGTAATGATTAATTTTATGTGTCAACTTGGCTAGGCCATGATACATAGATATTTGGTCAAATGCCAGTCTAGATTTTTCTTTGAATGTATTATTTTTAGATAAGATTAACATTTAAGCCAGTAGACTTTGAGTAGAGCAGACTACCCTGCATCATCATGTGTGTGGGTCTTGTAAAACAAAGAATGTTGCTTGCCATCAAGTCATTAGCCATTGTAGTTCCTGCCATACAGTATACCCTGAAAGGAATTCAAGATGAAGTGTTCTGTGTTTTGCATATAGGGACCCCTAAATAGTTCAGATAGTTCAGATTCAAATTCCAAAAAAGAATTTCAATGACCTCAGATTCTTGTATCTTCCAATACATAAAAAAGCACTAAAATGATTGACTTGAGGTATCTGTTCATTGTGATTAGAAGTAATATTTTTATGCTTGACTACATGTATGACCCAGCCAAAAAATTCATATGTATATACTAGCCCCTCCCTATCTCTTCAGAGCAGTTCCTCAGAGCTATCTGAGAGGCTTCCCCCAGGCTATAGTCCTCAGTAAGGTCCGCAAATAAAACTGAAGCTCACAGTTCATGTGGTGCATTGTTTTCAGTTGACAGCCTAATCCAATCAGTTGAAGGCTTTAATGCAAAAGAGACTGAGCTCCCTAAAGGAAAAGGGAATTCTACCAGCTGACTGCCTTTGGACTCATACTGCAAGTCTTCCCTGGATCTCTAGTCTGCTAGCTTGGCCTGAAGATTTTGGATTTGGCAGCCTCTACAATCACATGAGCCAATTTCTTAAAATCTCTCTCTATATATCTATCTCTGTATCTATCAACCTATCTGTATCTATCTATCCATCTATCTACATATACACACATATACACACACATGCACATCCTATTGTTCTGTTTCTCTGGAGAAACCTGACTAATAATATACTATATAATAGGCAAACTCTGAATCATATTTCTGAATCATATTTCAAGTTCAACTTATATTCTCCTTCTGACCTAACCTGCTCTAACAGGACACCTGAAGTGAGTACAATTGATTTTCTTTCTAATTTTCCCTAGTCTTATGCTTCTTTTCCTCACAATCTCTCCGACTTGCTAAACATGGTTTATGAGCATTCCAGTGTTGTAGCAGTAGCCAGGTCAGGTCTAGTTGACTAGTACTATCATGATCTACCACTGACATCCTCTAAGTTTAGTGGGTAACAAAACTATCTCTTGTGGAAAGCTTTGTGGACTTTTCAGAGACTGTTCTCTACTGGGGATCCCTCATCTGTATTTCACTTAAGAGAAGTCATACTTGCACCATATGGCTACTTAAAATCCCTCCTGTAACTCTTCTGAGAGGGTCCATGCCTCCTCAAGGCAGTCAGTTGAGAAAGATTTAAAAATATCTGGTCTCCATCCCCAGTTTTAGTCCCTGAGAGAAAGATCTCATAATTTTGTGCCCCAACAAACTCTGGGAGGATTCCTCATGAAGATACCTCTCCTGGTTCTGTCCTTCACAAAGTCTTCATGAAACTACCCCTCCTGGCTCTGTAAGCAGACTGCAGGGGACAAATATCAAAATTTGTTTGCTCTTTCATAAAGCCACTTGACTGAACCTGACTTGAGAGAGAAAATAATTCAATCCCTTTCTTCATTTGAGACAGAGCTGTGATATTTACCAAAGAAATTCTAATCTCCAATTTCTTGAGATCTTAATTTAAATCACTTTATATCCACAATCTGAATCAGCCACTAGTGCTACAAAATATAGTTGTTAAATCTAAGTGAAGCAAAATGCTTTTGCTCAATAGTTTCTGTTTTCCTCTGTATCTCAGAACCATAAATTCTAATGTTATAATATGTAGTTCTAAACATAAATATTTACATGATCTTTTCTATTCCAAAAAAGGATACTAATTATAAGGCATTGTTGTTGGGATTGTTTTGTTTTTTGTGTTGATTTCTTTCTTAAAGTTTGCTCATTTCTGGTATAGAATTAATCTCCTTTATTCCTTTAAGATTTAATCATATATTTCCATCAAACAGTTGGAACAAAAGTATATGAACACATAATGAATAAACTTACATAATTTAACAATTGTGTGAGGATCCTGGCAGTTTATGCTAATAACCTGAAGTTTGGCTGAACCCAAATGAGTGAGTTCCTGGCCACTCAAATAAGAGAATAAAATGTGAAGAAGTTCACAGGCGAATTCTATCAAACATTTAGAGAAGAGCTAACACCTATCCTTCTCAAACTCTTACAAAACACAGCAGAGGGAGGAAAACTCCCAAACTCATTCTACGAGGCCACCATCACCCTGATACCAAAACCAGACAAAGATGTCACAAAGAAAGAAAACTACAGGCCAGTATCACTGATGAACATGGATGCAAAAATCCTCAACAAAATACTAGCAAACAGCATCCAACAGCACATTAAAATGATCATACACTATGATCAAGTGGGGTTTATCCCAGGAATGTAAGGATTCTTCAATATACACAAGTCAATCAATGTGATATATGCTATTAACAAATTGAAGGAGAAAAACCATATGCTCATCTCTAGAGATGCAGAGAAAGCTTTTGACAAAATTCAACACCCATTTATGATAAAAACCCTGCAGAAAGTAGGCATAGAAGGAACTTTCCTCAACATAATAAAGGTAATATATGACAAACCCACAGCCAACATCATCATCAATGGTGAAAAAGTGAAACCATTTCCAGTAAGATCAGGGACAATACAAGGTTGCCCACTGTCACCGCTATTATTCAACATAGTTTTGGAAGTTTTAGCCACAACAATCAGAGAAGAAAAAGAAATAAAAGGGATCCAAATTGGAAAAGAAGAAGTAAACCTGTCACTGTTTGCAGATGACATGATACTATACGTAGAGAATCCTAAAGATGCTACCAGAAAACTACTAGAGCTAATCAATGAATTTGGTAATGTAGCAGGATACAAAATTAATGCACAGAAATCTCTTGCATTCTTATACACTAATGATGAAAAACCTGAAAGTGAAATTAAGAAAACACTTAAATTTACCATTGCAACAGAATGAATAAAATATCTAGGAATAAACCTACCTAAGGAGACTAAATACCTGTATGCAGAAAATTATAAGACACTGATGAAAGAAATTTAAGATGATATAAATAGATGGAGAGAATCAGATTGAAGTAAGTCAGAAGAGAAAAACAAATACCGTATGCTAACACACATATGTGGAATCTAAAAAAAAATAAAAAATTGTCATGAAGAACCTAGGGGCAATACAGGAATAAAGATGCAGACCTACTAGAGAATGGACTTGAGGATACGGGGAAGGGGAAGGGTAAGCTGGGACAAAGTGAGAGAGTGGCATGGACATATATACACTACCAAATGTAAAATAGATAGCTACTGGGAAGCAGCCGCATAGCACAGGGAGATCAGCTCAGTGCTTTGTGACCATGTAGAGGTGTGGGATAGGGAGGGTGGATGGAGACGCTAGAGGGAGGAGATATGGGGATATATGTATATGTATAGCTGATTCTCTTTGTTACAAAGCAGAAACTAACATACCATTTTAAAGCAATTATACTCCAATAAAGATGTTAAAAAATGTGAAGAAGTTTACATATACAAATGGTTTTACTCATTAACTAAAAAATACGGATGACTTTCTGTTGAAATCTAAAATGAGTATTTCTTTTGTTGAGTATTATAATATATTTTTCCTTCCTATGTTTAACTAATCTACAACAAAGGAGGCAAGAATACACAATGGAGAAAAGAGAGTATCTTCAGTAAGCGGTGCTGGGAAAACTGGACAGCTACATGTAAAAAATTAAAATTAGAACACTAACACCATGCACAAAAATAAACTTGAAATGGACCAAAGACCTAAATATAAGGCCAGACATTATAAACTCTTAGAGAAAAACTCAGGCAGAACACTCTTTGACATAAATCACAGCATTATCTTTTTTGATCCACCTCCTAGAGTAATGAAAATAAAAACAAAAATGAACAAATGGGACCTAAATAAATTTAAAAGCTTCTGCATAGCAAAGGAAATCATAAACAAAATGAAAAGACAACCCACAGAATGGGAGAAAATATTTGCAAACAAAGTGACCAACAAGGGATAAATTTCCAAAATATACAAACAGCTCATACAGCTGTATGTCAAAAAAACCAAGCAACCCAACCTATAAATGGACAGAAGATCTAAATGGACATTTCTCCAAAGAAGACATACAGGTAACTAAAAAGCACATGAAAAATGCTCAGCATCACTAATTATCTGAGAAATGCAAATCAAAACTACAATGAGGTATTCACACTGGTCAGAATGGCCATCATCAAAAAGTCTACAAAGAATAAATGCTGGAGAGGGTGTGGAGCAAAGGGAGCCCTCCTACATTGTTGGTGGGAATGAAAATTGGTACAACCATCAGGGAGAACAGTATGGAGGTTCCTTAAAACACTAAAAATTGAACTGCCATATGATCCAGCAATCCCACTCCTGGGAATATATCCAGAGAAAACCATAATTAGAAAAGGTATATGAACCTCAGTATTCATAACAGCACTATTTAAAATAGCCAAGACACCGTCCTCAGGCCGACCATAGTGGACGTTTTGAGCGCAGTTGATCCGTAGCCTGTGCGCCCTGCACCACCTCCTGTGGAAGCTTGAGCCGGCTGTGTAGCTTTCTCCCTTTGTCTCATAACGATGTCAACCAATGAGAATGCTAATTCACCATCTGCCCTCCTTAACAGATTCAAGAACAAGGGGAAAGACAGTCCAGAAATGAGGCGGCGCCAAATAGAAGTTAATGTGGAGCTCAGGAAAGCTAAGAAGGGTGACCAGATGCTGAGAAGGAGAAATGTCAGCTCTTTTCCAGATGATGCTGCTTTCCACTGCAGGAAAACCGCAACAACCAGGGCACTGTAAATCGGTCTGTTGATGACATTGTCAAAGGCATAAATAGCAACAATTTGGGAAGCCAGCTCCAAGCTACTCAAGCTGCTAGGAAACTGCTTTCCAGGGAAAAACAGCCCCCTACAGTCAGCATAATCCGGGCTGGTTTGATTCCAAAATTTGTGTCCTTCTTGGACAGAGCTGATTGTAGTCCCATTCAGTTTGAATCTGCTTGGGCCCTCACTAACATTGCTTCTGTGACATCAGAACAGACCGAGGCTGTGGTAGATGGAGGTGTTATCCCAGCATTCATTTCCCTGTCGGCATCTCCCCACGCTCACATCAGTGAACAAGCTGTATGGGCTCTAGGAAACATTGCAGGTGATGGCGTGGTCTTCCAAGACTTGGTTATCAAGCACGGTGCAGTTGACCCACTGTTGGCACTTTTGGCGGTTCCTGACTTGTCATCTTTAGCATGTGGTTACTTATGTAATCTTACCTGGACACTTTCAAATCTTTGTCACAACAAGAATCCTGCACTCCCCCCCCCAGATGTTGTTGAGCAAATTCTTCCTACTTTAGTTCGTCTCCTGCATCACGATGATCCAGAAGTTTTAGCTGGTGCCTGCTGGGCTATTTCCTACCTTACTGATGGTCCAAATGAATGGATTGAAATGGTTGTGAAAACTGGGGTTGTACCCCAACTTGTGAAGCTTTCAGGAGCTACTGAATTGCTAATTATGACTCTCGTGCTAAGAGCCATAGGGACTATTGTCACTGGGACAGATGAACAGACTCAGGTTGTAATAGATGCAGGAGTACTTGCCATCTTTCCCAGCCTGCTAACAAACTCCAAAACTAATATTCAGAAGGAAGCTATGTGGACAATGTCAAACATCATGGCTGGCCACCAGGACCAGATACATCAAGTTGTAAACCATGGATTAGTCCCATTCCTTGTTGGTGTTCTCTCTAAGGCCGACTTTAGGACACAAAAGGAAGCTGTATGGGCTGTGACCAACTACACAAGCGGTGGAACAGTTGAGCAGATCGTATACCTTGTTCATTGTGGCATAATAGAACCATTGATGAACCTCCTAACTGCAAAAGACACTACAATTATTCTGGTTATTCTGGATGCCATCTCAAATATCTCTCAGACTGCTGAGAAACTAGGTGAAACTGAGAAACTTAGTATAAGCATTGAAGAATGTGGAGGTTTGGACAAAATTGAAGCTCTACAAAACCATGAAAATGAGTCTGTGTACAAAGCTTCATTAAACTTGATTGAGAAGTATTTCTCTGTGGAGGAAGAGGAAGATCAAAATGTTGTGCCAGAAACTACCTCTGAAGGGTATACATTCCAAGTTCAGGATGGCACTGCTGGGACCTTCAACTTTTAGATTGTACATCTGAGGCATAAAGTTGTTTGTTGTGTACTATGTCTGGTAGAAGTTTGTCTTACTGTTTCTCTACTAACAACTCTTTACATGTGGTTTGTTATTGTAGCACTTTTTACAAAGAAACTATACTTGAACAGTTCCAAACTGTACATACTGTATGAAGCTTCTCCTCTCAATGGGTTTCTTATTTCTATGTGGAATTTCATCTCCTGCAGTGTCCTGTGAATAAAGATTAAATTCCACTCTTTTCTTTAAAGAAAATAAAAAATAAAATAGCCAAGACATGGAAGCAACATAAATGTCCATCGACAGATGAATGGATTAAGAGGATGTGGTACATATATACAATGGAAATTACTCAACCATAAAAAAAATGAAATAATGTCATTTGCAGGAACATGGACGGACCTAGAGATTATCATACTATGTGAAGTAAGTCAGACAGAGAAAGACAAATATCATATGATATTGCTTATATGTGGAATCTAAAAAAATGATACAAATGCACTTATTTACAAAACAGAAACAGAGTCGCAAATGTAGAAAACAAACTTATGGTTACTAGGGTGGGAAGAAGGGGAGGGATAAACTGGGAGATTGGGATTGACATATACACACTACTATATATAGCACAGGGAACTCTATTCAGTACTCTGTAATGACCTATATGGGAAAAGAGTCTAAAAATGAATGGATATATGTATATGTTTAACTGATTCACTTTGCTGTATAGCACAAACAAACACAACATTGTAAATCAACTATATTCCAATAAAATTAAAAATTTAAGAAAAATTTGAAAGGAATTTATAATGGGATTTTTGGTATCTCCATTCACTGAAACATTTTCTTATTTCTGTGCTGATTTTTTTTTTTTTTTTTTTTTTTTTTTTTTTTCTGTTCGCAGGCCTCTCACTGTTGTGGCCTCTCCCGTTGCCAAAGGAGCACAGGCTCGGGACGTGCAGGCTCAGCGGCCATGGCTCACGGGCCCAGCCACTCCGCGGTATGTGGGATCTTCTCGGACCGGGGCACAAACCCGTGTCCCCTGCCTTGGCAGGTGGATTCTCAACCACCGCGCAACCAGGGAAGCCCCCAATTTTTTATTGGTTTCTTTGGTTTTGTAATATTGAGCTGCATGAGCTGTTTATATATTTTGGAGATTAATCCTTTGTTGATTCATTTGCAAATATTTTCTCCCATTCTGAGGGTTGTGTTTTCATTTTGTTTATAGTTTCCTTTGCTGTGCAAAAGATTTTAAGTTTAATTAGTTCCCATTTGTTTATTTTTGCTTTTATTTCCATTACTCTATAGGAGGTGGATCAAAAAAGATCTTGCTGTGATTTATGTCAAAGAGTGTTCTTCCTATGTTTTCCTCTAAGAGTTTTATAGTGTCTGGTCTTATATTTAGGTCTTTAATCTATTTTGAGTTTATTTTTGTGTATGGTGTTAGGGAGTTTTCTAATTTCATTCTTTTACCTGTAGCTGTCCAGTTATCCCAGCACCACTTATTGAAGAGACTGTCTTTTCTCCATTGTATATCCTTGCCTCCTTTGTCATAGATTAGTTGACCATAGGTGTGTGGGTTTATCTCTGGGCTTTCTATCCTGTTCCATTGGTCTATATTTCTGTTTCTGTCCCAGTACCATATTGTCTTGATTACTGTGGCTTTGTAGTATAATCTGAAGTCAGGGAGTCTGATTCTTCCAGCTCCATGTTTTTCCCTCAAGACTGCTTTGGATACCATTGTACAAGCTTATATGAAAAACATATATAAAGTACATGTGCATTGATTTATTTTGCTTAAATTGAAAGCAAAATGTATGTTTTTAAGATATGTAAAAATTTAGTTTATTGTTTTATTTCCCTATAACTTTTTTGAATTTTTAACTTTATGCTGCAGAACTAGATATTTAGAATTAAAAAAGTATGGCATTTTGTTTCATTAATAATATTTAGTTAAAAGGGGAGTTCAATAGAAGACATTAAAATTTGAGGTAACCTTTGATAGTTAAAATCTTTAGCTAAACTTATGACTAATTTCAAAACAATTTATTTAAACAGCTTTTTATACAAGTACTTATATGTGATAATGATTTACTATGCACATTTAGCAGTTATCAACCCTATTACACGTATATCAAAGCTGGAAATAGATTAAATGATTCAATTTGGAGGAAGTAAAATCAATGGTGTAATCTTAGTTAAGTTGCTAACTACATGATTTTTTTTCTGAGATGAATCTATCTAGTGATACTCAAATCCAGCACACATAAAAACAGCTGAACCTTAAATAAACTCTAACCAGTTTATATTTAGTATTATTAAATTGAGTCTTATCTGGATTATTGATTTTTAGTAAAACATATTATTCAGTAGTTTATACAGTTTTATTAAAAATTCTCTGTGCTAGACACTGCATTAAGCCTTTGTAAGATTTAAAACATAAAATGGACAGTATTTGTTTGTGAATAATCTATTGGAGAATCCACACTAAGTAACTGGGAACTGCCTAGGACACACAGCATATGTGATACCCCACTGAGTTAGAGACACTGTACATTAATAGCGATTGCAGTGTAATAACAGTTACCAGGTTTACAAAGTTATAGACAATTTCTGAATTCAAAAGATATTTTATATGCATATGGTCTCCTTTAACCATTAGTAAAATGTGATCCTTCTTCAGGATTTTTGAACTTGGGGACCAAGAGATAGGTTTTATATGTTTTTTAAACTGTCTAATTCTCTAAATATCACCAGCTATAGTTTAGCTCAATTTTCTTCACATATAGGAAGCTAATGTATAGAAATAAAGTAAAATTAAACAGATCTGCAGCAAGGAGTAGAGATCACAGGTCAATGGAAAAACCCAAAACCCAAACAAAGGCTCTCTACCCCTAATTCTGGCTATCAAATTCCCTGTTGCAGGTTTGCTGGACCAGAGGTTTTTGCTTAACTCTCCCTTATTCATGAAATATTCTAGTATCCCAACCATAAATCTCCCTTTCCTCCCTTTTCCTTTTGTTTTTCACAGTTAAAGTTGGTTTCAGTCACTTGCAATTGAAGTAGTACTTATTAATACAAAATTTGATATTTTTATACTGAGAGGAAATATTTTTTTGAAAACAGAATGCTATACTCTGATCCATAGGGATTATACCACCCAATTCCAGTTTTTAACCAAACTTTTATCCATATGCATATATCTCTCAAAATAAGAATTCAAAATGAGTAAATTATAATTGAAAAGATAGTGGAATGCACACAAGGAATCTAAACAAAATAACCTACCAAAAGAAAAGACTTAATTCTGATATGCTTCAGTTATTGTTATGGTAACAAAGAGTATAAGTGACTAAAACAAAAATCTTGAAAAGTCGTGCTTAAATATAATACATTATGGGTTCATAATTTATTTTAGGATTACTTGTGTATTTATTAATAATATGCTTACAAGTCTACCTCTGAATAATCATCTTGAGTCATTATATAATCACATTGCTATGATAGGTACCAACTCCTACTTGCCCTGTATTTGCAATTTTGATAGTAACATTAATATTTAATTTTTCTTTTGTTTTGTTTTTAATAAGAAAAAATTAAATTGTTTAGCTCCATAGCCTTATGCCATCTCACTGGCAGCAATCTCTCCCTCTGTCTCATATTTTCTTTCTTAGGAGTAACAAAATTTTTGTTTTATCTTATGTTAATCATTTAGTGAGGGTCTCAGTCTCAGTTCCAAGTGGCTTATCAAAAATATTGCATAACGGTTCATGCAATGCTCTCACCAAGAGGATTTCTAATGAATACAAATAGCTTTGCCCCATTAAAGTACCAAACAACAGCAATATGCAAGAACCATTTTGAGCCTAATGGGATACTGTAGTCAGTTCCCGTCAGTGTTCTAGCTTACAAGCAACAGAATTCAGCTCTGGCAGAAGTAAAAAAAAAAGTGGAATTATTTTAAAGGTACGGAGGATGAGAAAGGGTCACTAAAGCCTGGAGAAATAGATTTTATATAGGACCAAATCTAGCATGTCTGTGGAAATTAATAATTAAGAACAGTCAGTCAAGGCACTTCCCCACTCCTGTGCATCACCACTACCAATGGATGTCACTGCCCTTGATAGACACCTTTGAATATTACAGTTTCCTCTCTCTTTTCAATGGAGTCATTCAATCAAGAAACTAAGTTGTTGGCAAGAAAGACTACTTACATAAGCCTAGGCTACCAATATCTTGTCTGGCAAAAAATGAAAATAAGAAGGACATTCCCCTTTCAGATTGCCATGTCCAAGGGGCATAATGGGAATTCCCAAAACTTGTAAGAGGATTCAAATGTCCTAAGGGCAAGAAATTACAAATGTGAGTACCGCTATTTATTAAACAGACTAAAAATATGGACAGCGAATAATAAAAAAGAATAAAAGAGGAAGTAGGAAGAAGTCAAATCTTCTGGTATTTTGACTCAAGTGTTTTAAATTGTTTGTTCTAATTAAAGAGCACATTAAATCAATATTGAGATCACTTTTGCTCATAAAATCTACAGCAATTAAAAATAGCAATATTAGTATTTTAGAGTGTGAAGAGAAATAGTTACATGCACTGCTCAAATGCATAAATTAGTAAAAACTACACTGGAAAATTATTTGAGAGTAGATAGAAAAATATTTAAAATGTACACATTTTTATATACATTTCATGTTCAGGGACTTATAAATAAAAGAATAGAAATATTCACAATATTTACCTATAAATATGACCTCCTGATAGTCTCTGCCCCTCTACTAACATATCTCCTTCTGCAGTCTTAGTTGTTTATAAAAAACCTACCAGCAACTCCCGTTTGTGTCTTGCTCCAGAATTTGATCTGGGGACCAAATTATCCCCACTACTGCCTCTCCAGTATAAGTCCATCATCTTTGGCCTAGAACATTAAAGCAACTTCCTAACTGGACTCACTGCTGTCCACTCTTTAGTCTATCCTCAACAAAGTAGTCAAAATGATACTATTAATTCAGATCATACCATTTCTCTCCTCAGAATCCCCAAAGACTTATAATTTCTTTCCCAGTAAAAGGTAAATCCTCACTACGACCCCTAAAATCCAGCATGACCTGACCCTCTGGTACCATCTGATGTCATCCCATGCTCTCCAATGCCTCCTGCAATCCAGCATTCTGGCTTCCTACTCATGGCATGTTGCCACTTCGAGACTTTGTACTTGCTGTTTTCTCTTCCTAGCATGATCTTCCAGATATCTGTATGACTGGTTTCTTATTCATATGTTAATCAAAACACTTTCTCAGAGAAACCTTTCCTGGACATGCTAATATTTCACACAGCAAGCCCTAATAATCTGTATCCACCTTTCCCACTTCATGTTTTTTTCCTCAACATTCATCACATTAAAAAAATACTATATACTCACTACTATGTTATTTAGTGCTTGTTTTCACCAAGTAGATTGCAAGGTTTCTGCAGACAAAAATTTTTTCACATTTATTTCACTATCATATCCTGATAACTGAGCATAAGAATGGAGAGATGGGAACAACTTAAATATTTGAAAGCTAGAAGATTGGTTAAATTGGTTTATATATATAATACCATAGAGTCACCAAATTTATGTTGTAGAAGAATATTAATTATCTTGAGAAATAGTCTATGAAACTCATTTATATTAACTTTTCTATGTATACTTTTTATATCTTAGTAAAAACAAAATAGTTGCTTATACTAAGATGTTATCATTTCTTGGAGTTGTGTTTAAAAGTGGTTTTCTGAATTTTTCATATACCACAAATTTGCTAAAATGAACCTGAACTATAATTGTAAATAAAAATTCACACTATTTTTAAAAAAGCTAATCCTAAAGTGAATTTTTGAAGACAAAATGACCAAGACATACATAATTGAATGACACCAATTCTCACACTCTGTTAACCTAGTGATTCCAAAGGATGATAAGTAAAAAGAAATTCCCAGCCAGATATATTTTAGTGAAATCAGAACCAAAGATAAAGAGGGTATCTTTAGAGCATCCTGAAAGGGAAAAAGAGGAGTTGGATGGGATAGATAGATTACTTAAAAAAAGAATGAAAATAGAGGGCCAGTTGATATCTTAGTAGTAACAATGGTTGCATAAACAACAAAACAATATCTTCAAACAACTGATATCAATTGCACACCTAATGAAACTCTCTCTTGAGAAGAAAAGGGGGAAATATTTCCAGATATACAGTATCATACTGGGTTAGTTCCAACAGAGCATCTCTGTAGAAAACTGAAGGATGAGATTCAAGGAAAAAGAAAAATCACCTAAGAAATCTGAGGGAAAAAAAATGGTAATCAAAGGAAATAGTAAATGTTTGGAAAATCTAGACAATCATTATTTACAGCAATACTGCATAATAATATGAAATATGTGGGATAAATAAATCAATATAAAACAAACATGCTGAATAACAATAGCATGTGTTAATCACACAAAATAATCTAAAGTTCATTATATCACTTCAGAACTGAGAAAATCTATCAAATAGGATTCACATTCTTAAGTTGAATGTGAGTACCAAAATTTAAAGATAAACCATTAACGAATATAAATATGTGTAAAATTCCCCCAAAAAAAGGAATAGGAAAAAATAGTGTAACAAAAAGGAAAACAAAGAATGCATTAGAAAACAATCTAGGAAAGTGGTTAAAGACAGAATAGGTAAGAAACATATAAAAAAAATAGAAATGGGGCTTCTCTGGTGGCGCAGTGGTTGGGAGTCCGCCTGCCGATGCGGGGGACATGGGTTCGTGCCCCGGTCCGGGAAGATCCCACATGCCGCGGAGCGGCTGGGCCCGTGACCCATGGCTGCTGAGCCTGTGCGTCCGGAGCCTGTGCTCCGCAACGGGAGAGGCCACAGCAGTGAGAGGCCCGCGTACCGAGGAAAAAAAAAAAATAGAAATGAATCCATATTCATCGTATTGGCATATGAGAAATATGTGATAAATGTAAGTGGTCTTAACACTCCAGTTAAAGAAAACTATTATCAGAGTTGATTTTGAAAATCAGATTTCAGTTTCCTTGTTCAAAATAGGATACGACAGTCTGTGGCAGGCTAATTCTTACACTGAGAACAATCAGCAAAACTTAAAATATAAAAGTGATTTGTTCAGTCCAGGCAGAGGACTACTGCTGGTGGAAAAAGAAAACAACAGAGCTTTTGGTGGTTGCATGGGGCTGCAGTGACAAATTTGGACACTTGAGAGTCCTGAACAAACAATGGGTCAAAGAAGACATCAAAAGCGAAATCAAAGAGTGTCTCAAGACAAACAAAAATAGAAATGCAACAGCCCAAAACTTATGGGATGCAGCAACAGCAGTTCTATGAGTGAAGCTTATGGCAATAAATGCCTATATTAAGAAAAAAGAAAGATTTCCAATAAGCAAGCCAACTAGGAATTAGAGAAAGGAACAAACTAAGGAACTAGAAAAAGAACAAACTAAGCCCAAAGTTAGTAGAATGAAGAAATAACAAAGATGAGCAAAAATAAATGAAATTGAAAGTAGAAAGGCAATAGAAAAAAATCAACAAACTGAGTTTTGTTTTTTGAAAAGATAAACAAAATTGTCAAGATTTTAGCTAGACTAAGAAAACCAATGAACAAACACTGAAATAAATAAAATCAGAAATGAAAGAGGAGACATTATAACTGATACAACAGATATACGAAGAATCATAAGAGATTACTATGAATAATTATATACCAACTAACCTAGAAGAAAGAAATTTCTGGAAACATACAACCCTCCAATAATGAGTCATGATAAAATAGAAAATCTGAACAGACAAGTAAAGAGATCGAAGTAGCACTAGAAAATTTTCCAAAAAAGAAAAGCCCAGAAACAAATAGCTTCACTGGAAAATTCTACAAAACTTTTAAAGAAAAATTAATGTCAATCCTTCTCAAATTCTTCCAAAGAATTGAACAGAGAAGAATATTTCTCAACTTATTTTACAAGGCCAGCATTTCCTTGATATCAAAGTCAGATGAGGACACTACAAGAAAAGAAAACTATAGGCCAATATTTCTGATGAATATAGTTGGAAAAGTCCTCAATCTGGTCTGAGATTCTGGCGCCTCCGAAGTCTTTGTGTTTTTCCAAATCCCTAGCTCTGTTCTTAGCGGCCCCCAGGAGATTAGAATATGTCAAGTTCAGTCAGTGACCCAAAGGTGGGGCAATTTCCACATTCCCATTCCCATTTCCAGAGGACTTCTAACAGTCTGCCCTGTCAGCTCCCAGATAGGAGCTGATTGGAAGCCTTTCAGGCAGCAGCTGTGAAAGCTGGGATGTTCTATAGGCAGTCTAGCTCTTCTCAGGCAGAAACTGGGAACTGGTTATTTTGCCTACTAGCTCTTTGCTGAGCCAGAGGGAATAACCACTGGGGTGCTTGTGCATCCATATAAAACTGCCCTTTGTCTTTGTGTTCTGGGGGACTTGAAATTGCAGAACTCCATCAGCTCCTAGAACTAGGTGATTTAGGAGCCAGTCTCTTGAGTGGCAGCCTTAGAAACTGGGGCACAAAATGGTGGACACTTTCTTCTAGGGAGAAACTGGAGACTGTTTTATTGTTGGAGCAATCTGGGAGGAGAAGACAGGGCAAATGTCCAAAAGCCCTTTCAAGCTCCCAGAGGATCCCAGTCAGCTCTCAGATGCAAGCTGATTAGAAGTTTGACCCTCAGCTGGGAAAGTATGCAGTGAAACCCCATTCAGGGAAAAACTGGGAGCCTTGAGTTTTCACCTGCTCCTTCTGAGGTGGTCAGGGTTGGGTTGGGGGTGAAACAAAGCTGCCTCTTTGTTTCACATGGTCTGGGAGACTTACAAATGCTGAGACTCATCAGCTCTCAGAGGTGGGTAATTTGGGAGCTAGTTTCTCAAATAGCAGCCTTAAAAGTTGGGGTGCTAAATGTGCATCTCTGGGAGAAGCTGAGAGTTGAGGGTTCCATCCTGAATAGAAAACTCTGTACCAGGGGCTATGTTGTATGGTATGAGTGTTTCTCAGATTTTCCTACTCTTTTCAGTGTGGGTATTTTCTCAGTCACTGAATGTATAGGAGTCACTCAATTAATTTTCGTATTTCTCTCAGAGGGAATTGACCCCTGTGTAGTAGTTTATTCAGTGTGTCTGTAAAAGGAGAGAAAATCAGAAGTCTCTTATTTCATCATTCTTGATGACATCTTGTCATCATTTCTTTTTAAAAATGAGTTACAAGTCCTAACCAGCAGAATAAGAAAAAAAGACAATGTAAAGATTCAAAATATTGTTATTTGCAGACAATTCAGAGAAAGAATATAAATCATACAAAGTTATTAAAGGTAATAAAATATTAGTTTCTCCAAATTGTAATCACAGTCAAAATCTACACAATTTTCCAAGGAATGTGATAGCATATATCTAAAATTAATATAAAAGAGAAAGAATCCAAACATAAACAAGATATACCTGCTGAACAACCAAATGGGAGGATTTGTCCTAGTTCATATTATGGCTCCTTATAGTAATAAAAGTACTATAATAATGGTACAGGAATGGGCAATTTCACCAGTTGCACCAAATAGAGACCCTGGAATCAGATTTATACGGAAACTTCATATAGAGAGAGCTGGTGTTGCAAATTAGCAAGGCAATAGTGGCCCATTAAATCAATGGTGCTGTGTCCATTTGTTATTCATGTTGGAAAAAATATGAGTCCTTCATTATAACATAAATTTTCAATTCTAATGAATTATGTAGTTATATTTGGAAGGAAAATTTTGAAAACCTTTAGAAGAAAATATAGAGGAAAAGCTTTACCATTTTAGTAAATAGAAAGTTTTCTTAAAGATCCAAAAGCAGTTAGGCAAGGAAAAAACCAACAAATTATACTACCTTGATATTAAGAATTTGTGTTTATTAAATACACTACAGAGAGGGAGAAATGACAACTCAAAAATTTGTATATTAACAATATACATAAGCAATAAAATTTAAATAGAGAACTGTAAAAAGCCTATACAAATTATTTGAATGAGCAAACAATTCAATATATAAATAAATATATAAACAAAAATCTTGAGTTGGCTGTATTGAACAAGGAAAAGCATATCATTCAAAAATCTATGATGACATGCTTGACCATATGAGTAATCTAGAAAATAGAAATTAAAATTGCAGTCAAAAAACATTTTACACATATTGTGTTTGAAAAAATGAGGCTGGTGATAATATCAAGTGCAGAAAAGCTTGTAGGGCAATGGAAATTTTATGCACTCTACTGAAAGTTTATGCAACAACTTTGGAAAACAATTTTTATTTCCCAATACAATTGAACATGTATGCACATGTACTTCTGGGTGTACAGCACAGCTAATGTGTGTACCAAAGTCATGTTCTTACATTTTTGTTGCAGAATTGTTTGCAAAATAAAAAATTACAAACAAAAACCCTGACAAACATATAATAAAAAAATTATGTACAATCACAATTAAATAAATTTTACTATATGCCAAAACATGGAACGATATGATCTGACCATGTCATGTCTAATGATTGGTGACTATATTCTTCTATTGGAATCCCCTCTCACTGCATGCATGAATATATCTAAGTTTCAAAGAAAGTATATTTGGGAGAAAATGCAAATCACAGAAGAATGAGCACTGCTTATATAGATATCAAAAATTCGTTCTCAAAACCCCAAACAATACTATGTTTTTTAGGAATAAATAAGCCAAAATTAAGGAAAGGGTTAACTGAAAGAGAAAGCAAGACAATTTTGTGGAGGGGCATAAAAAGAACTTTAAATATTTTTTTTTAATTCTATGCCATGATACTTCAGTTTTGTTTTATTAATAGACTTTAAAGCTATATTATGTGGAGCATTTTGTACTCACAATACATTTCAGAAATAAAATGATTGAAACTCAAATGTACAATCACATGTTTATGTGTATTTTCTTTTATATAGACACAGTACCCACTACACCTACATAAACATGCACAAAGATTGGAGCCTATTAGGGTTAAAGTTTTAATATATGTCTCCATCATACAAGGAAACCTCCATTTTGCTTATAAATATTTTCATTTATCTTCATATTTTCTCCTGAACAAACTTTTGGGTTGAAATACGTTGTATCAGACAATCATTTAAATTTTCCTCAGAAGACTTGGAGTCAAGCCCAGATGTGCCCTTTTTATAACTTTGTCAAATTGCTTAACCACCAGTTAAGGTTTTGCCGTACCCAGTTCTATTTAATGAAAATTTAAACACCTTTAAAAGCACACACACAAAAATACCCTATCACACATGATTGTTTTGAGGAGCAGCTAAGATTATTAGAAAGTGTATGAGTGGCATTACACAAAATGTGATAATTTATTTGCTGTTTGTTTTCCAAAATCAACCTGTATGCTTTTCTGAAGTACAAATTGAAATAGTATTAATGTAATTTGAATCAAGAATATAGTTGGTTCTTCTCTGTTCTTCTATAATAAAAGCAAACATTATCTCATAGCAAATGACTTATTTGCTAAACTAATGATGACACAATTCAAATAACTCAGTGTGCCAGGAGCTATTCCACACAATGGAGTTTTCAACATCCAACATGACCTGCCACAAACAGTATAAGATTATGACTAATGATAGTGCCAGAGAACTATTAAAAATGTCAATTTATTTGTTTCATGTTGGCATTGGATCTTCAATTAAAGTATGTAATTATTAAGCAGAAAATCAAACAAAATTATTTTTCAAGTTTTCAAAAATATACATTAATGAAATGAATGTACAATCAAATATGATGATTCAACTGGATTTTAAAATGAGCTTAGTTTTTTCTTAATCAGATTTGAACTAGAAGAGTAAGATCCTATAACTTTGAAGTGTCTTTCCTGAAACCTCTTCAGACATAGAATTTACAAATTTATTACAAACAGTATAAATGGATATTAATTGCTTTAGTAATCTAAAGAGCATATCTTAAAAATTAGCCAGACTTTATAACAAGTTGAAATGAAAAGTGGTATAGAGTGAATATGTGAGTCTGAGCAGCATGCGTGTGTGATAAATATGTTGTTTTACTGATGTAAAACTTTAACACTTTATGTAATGTAACACTAGTATGAACCATAAATCCATTACAGGTTGAGCACATAAGGGAAAGTAACATTTAAGAGAAAACCCCAAATCTGAATCTACTGACGCAGTCATCAGTACACATTAGTTTTTACCCTAAAAATATATTGTCGCTCTGCAAAAGGTAAGCAATCTTTTTTTTAGTGCTGTGGGAAAAGTTTCATATCCCCATGTGTTCCTTATTATGCCAGGTAGTGTATTTATTTTCCATTCTCTATTGATTCTAAATTTTCATGTCAATATTCTATTCAATATTATTCTTTATCAGAGTAACTGGATTAATAGATCATTTAGTTTTGCCAAACTAGTAAGCATTGATGTGGAGAATATGAAATACTGAATGACACAGGTTGATTTTTATGAGAAGAATGTATGTTTAGAAATTTGACAAAAAATACTTTGTATAATTATGATGTGGATTAGGGGGAAATGAGAGGCTGTGAGATAGTGCATTAAATAAAATATGCATAACTTTGCTTAAAGAACAATTTCATGATTACTAAAAACATTTTTGAAAGAATTGTGACATATAAGCACTTTTAAAAAATTTAAACTGTTGCTGAACATTAGCTAGCCAGTGTTTGTGTCTGTTCTCAAAACTGGGATGGTCTACATCCACTCTTTTTCTCACTTACTACATGGAAAATGCAAGATATCTATTTAGATTGGCAACTAAGAAATATTACTTATTCTATAGTATACTTGCATAATGTAGTCTACCTGAAGAAAGAAGAAAAGAAATCCTAGAAGTTCTTTTAAGAAAAGCTTCTGGTCTAAACATTTTTCTAAATGCAGAGGCAAATACATGTATATTTACATATACATACATTATTGTGTATCTTGTCCATTTTGGTTTTGATAGCTACAAAACTACTAAATCTTAAGACTACTTTCAGCTACAATGATCTGCAGTACATTTAGACTGTCTGCTTTGTTTCATGTTTAACTTATTCAAGATACATTTAATAAATATTTTTCTTATACCTACTATATGCCTGACAATTATTCTTGGTGTTGAATATACAATGGTAAACAAACAGATTACTTCCTACTCTGTGGAGCTTATATTCTAGTGGAAGTAGGAGGAGAATATTTAAAATACATTCTTAATGTGTCAAATGATGATATGTGCTCAAAAGAAATGATGGAGGATAAGGACCCAGACTTGTGGCCAATAGAGACAGAATGGTTAAGAACATCCTCTTTAAAATGATGATATTTAAGCAGAGACCTGGAAAAAAATTTTTAAGTGGTCTTGAAAATTATCTGAGTAATTGGACTCCAAGGAGAGTGAAGACAAGTTGCAAATCTCAGGGGAGAGATGCTTGATGTTTTCCAGAAACAGCTGAACCAGAGTAATGGAGCAGAATGAGCAAAGAGAACAGTGGGAAAAGACAAGAGATTGGGGCTCCAGCAGTACAAGACTCTGCAGTGTACATTATCTTTGCGTTTACTTTTTAGGGAGATGATAAGATAGATTTGGTTTACCCAGGGCTTGGCTTTTGAGAAACAAGATTAGAAGAAGGAATAGGAGTTTGGAGGCTATTGCCATATTCAAAATGAGAGATGATGATGTCTTGAGTGATATGATGTCTTCACAGCATTTTCTGTGAAGGTTGTGAAAATGCTCAGATTCCAGCTATTTTTAAACAATAAACTCAACAGCATTTGCTGTTGGACTGGCTATGGGTTGTGAGAAAGGAGAGAGAGAAGGTTGATACACGAATGCTGGTCAGAAAAACTAGAATTGCCATTTACTGAAATGTAAATGACTGCAGGGAGAATGTTTGTTGGAGAAAATCAGGATTTTCAAATTTTGTTTTGTTTTTAGACATGCCATACTTGAGATGTCTCTTAGATTATTTATCCACATGAGATATAAGTAAGTAATTGGACATGGGAGTGTAGTGTTTATGGTACAGACCAGAGCTGGAGCTGTGATTTTTTTCCCCATGCATAGGCTGCATTTAAAAGTATATGACTTCCTGAGAATCCATTGCTCACTATTCCACTTTCTTCATGCCTTTGCTCAAATACCACCTACCCAACTTTTCTTAGCGCTGATTTATTTTTCTCCTTAATATTTACCACCTTCTACTACACTATATAATTTGCTGTATATTACAGGTCTCTCTACCCAACAGAATGTGCACTCCAGGAGGCAGGCTGCTTGTTTATTTTGTTCATTGATATATCTCTACCTGTTGAAGCAGGCCATCAAAATGATGTGACCACCAACTGACCCGTGAGTTGGACCTGGGCAATTGGAGGCTCCCCACCCCCTCCTTGTCCTTTGAATATGCTTTCAGCTTGCCTTCCCTGCTCCCAGAAGCTGCTCCAAGCATGCAGCCTTGAAATAGAAATGTGAAGCTATCCGTACTGGTATGTGACTGTGACTGAACCCAGTTAGGCTCTAAATAAACTTTTAAGGTTGTGGTGGGCAGGTGAAGAAATCTACTTGTCTTTTGGCTGCCCAAGACAAACCTCATAAGTAGATTCCCTTGCTTTTTAAAAGTTACCCCTGCCAATCTGGAGTGGCTACCTTTTCCTTAGGTTTCCCCCTACCCTCTTTGTAAGGGGGCCAGTTTCAGACAATACCCAGGAAGGTCCGAGGAGTTTTTGAAGTAACACTATCACCCAGCATAGTGTCTGGAACGTAGCAGGTGCTAAGTGAATATTTGTTGATTAAAGAAAAAGCCATAAAACAGAATAGTATTATTTAGAGAGTGATTGTTATGTGGAGAAAGCAAGAGTTTTGGGACTAACATAAGGGAAGAGCAGCAGCATTTAGGGGTTCAGGAGGAATTCTAGAAAGAAATCCTTGGGAGACTATGCAAGTGATAAAGAAAGAATGAGGGGAGATGGAGTCTCAGAGGTCAAAGGCTGAAAATGTTTTAGAGATTGTGACTTACTCAGTTAAACACTGCAGACTGGTTTGAAAACTGAAGACAGAATTGATAATTTGATTTGTAAGAAGAGGAAAGGAAATGGGACAAGGATTTCAGATAAAATTTGTAAGGGTTTCTATATAGAGAGGAACATAGAAATAAAGGGGAACTAGATGGAAGAAGACATGGGGTAAAGAGAAGTTGTTTATTTTTTAATATCAGTGACATTATGACATTTATAAGCTAATATTAATGATACTGTAAGAAGAATTATAACTGGTGATACAGAAAACAAAGGACTAATTGCTGGAACAATGTTCTTAACCAGCAAAAGGAAATGGGAATTTGTGTACAATTGGAGGCTCTCTCCTTAGGTGGGAGAAGGTCAGTCTTGCAATATGAGTCCAAAAAGTAGGAATATATGGGCACAGAGGCAGGTTTATTGACAGATGTGGAACTTGTCTTACCACTGCTTATATTTTCTCATTGGTATGTGAAGAAAATTCAACAGCTGAGAGAGAGAAGGGTGGGGTAAAAGTGCTAGAAGAATAAGAAAAATGAGAAAGTTCCAGACACTCAGATATGTCCAGTTAAATACAGATGGGTCAGGAGTGGGTGGCAAAATGTACAGATTAGCCCTTTCCAAACAAAGTCTCTTACTATACATATTGGGCAGAAGAGAAATGATTTTATAACACATAATCTTCTGTTAACTTTTATTATTAAGAACTCATTTTATACATAGTTTTATATATACCAATATTATCACATTTACATATATGCACTTTCCATTTTCATTAGCATTTAACCTTCAAAAATTTTAGTTTAATTTTCAGTAATTTATTCAGCTTAAGTGCTTTTAAGGTCGACAGGCATAATAATAATATTTATTAACAAGAAAGTTAGTAGACATAATACTTGTTACATAAACTTGAATAGATGTAAAATAATGTTAACAGACACATACTTGTTTATAGAAAGATTTTAAATTGTGTTATATCAATGAGGAGTGAAATAATAAGCACATTAATATTCATCACTTAGCTGATGACCTATGTGATATTTAGAACCAACTTTAGAGTGTTTATAAAATCACCCTGCAGATATACTATTTACAGACAGAAGAAAAGAGTCAAGAGAAATAACTAAATTAGAAGAAAAACAATTTATGGCATTTTTCACAGTTCCTGGTATAAGGTATTGTTGCAATGTAAATTTCATAGTAATTTTATGGTAATTACTCATTTCTATAATTTATTCTAAAGTGCCCTTTATGTGTAGACTCCACTAAAATATAAATGATATAATGTCATAACAGTGAAACTCATTGCTCTGAAGACAAGCCAGGAAAGGAAACAAAGCTACTAATACACTTACTAGGAGGTTAAAAATTGCAAGATGCCATGGATACCTGGAGGAAAACTCCAGATCCCTACTATTTTTTTCCATTTAATCTCATTGCAAATGAGAAATACATTTTAAATTAAAAGCTTGTAGCCTTATATATTTATTCTTCATCTCTTTTGAGTCATATAGTTTGAGCCTTTTCATTTATACCAGAAGTACTTCTTATTTTTAAGTAGTTACAAGGTTAAAGAGTAACAATAATCATATAAAGAACATCCTTAACCAAGATTTACCATTTTTTGACTTGTATAAATACATTTTATTTTCCTAAAACTATTTGAGATTTAGTTCCAAACATCAAGGTGCTTTCTTCCTAAATAATTCAGCATTTATTTCCCAAGTACACTTTCTTACATAATTATGTTAAAAATTATTCAACTTAGAACATTATTTTTATAAAGATATTATTTAATATACAGTTCAATGTGTCTTCATTTATCTCAGATTCATCCTTTATAGCATTACACTAATTTCTACCTTATCCTGCATCCAATTGAGAAGTAAATACTAATTATTTTTCATGTTTCTTTAGTCTTTCTTCATCTGAAACAGCTATTTAGTAATTATTTTACATTGTAATTTTGAGGAATTTAGTTCAGATGTCTTATTTATTTTTATCTGATATTTCTTTATGATTAAAGTGAACAATTATTTATGGAAAGAGTACTACAGAATTAATATAGCCTTCTCAGTATATCATATCAGGAGATATAAGATATCAGTTTATGGTATTTTGTTGATGTTAATATAGATCACTTATGGTGATGGCTCCCAGATTTCTTCAATGAAACATTACCACTTTCCCTCTTTAATCTGTGATTATTTGATAGACACGTTGAAACTATGTAAATATAATGTTTTATTGTCCATTGAAGATTCTTGCCAGAAAAATTTTAATATGATGATAGCAAAATTGTGTTTTTGTGGTTCTCTTATTCCTTATTACTTGATATTCTACTGTAAAGAATTGTCATTCTTCACTATTTATGTAATTGCATAGACCAATAAGAAAGGAGATACAATAAAAATCCTGAATTTTATATCTTTCTGATATATGATATTTCTTAATTCATCTATTGTCAGTACATTCTACCAGGAGACAGAAATGGCAGAGTTTGACTCTTCTGTTTTCTTTTCTTTTCTTTTCTTTTTTTACTGAGGTATAGTTGCTTTACAATATTGTGTTAGTTTCGCTGTACAGCAAAGAATCAGCTATACATATACATATATCCCCTCTTTTATGGTTTTCCTTCCTATTTAGGTCACCACAGAGCATTGAGTAGAGTTCCCTGTGCTATACAGTTAGTTCTCATTAGTTATCTATTTTATACATAGTAGTGTATATATGTCAATCCCAATCTCCCAATCCATCCCACCTCCTCCTTCCCCCCTTGATATCCATACATTGTTCTCTACAGAGTATGACTATTCTTGACTGGATGTTTCTTTGCTAATATAATCAAAGGAATATTCTGGTCCCACATACAATCTAACCCAATATTGATATTCACTGTACTTATTAACATAAAACTATATCTTACCCATTATTTTATACCATCTTAAGCATAATTTTTATATTGCCATTCATTTTTACATTCATTAAATTTTTTTGAGCACCTTCTATACTACACACTAGGTATTGTGCTGTATCCTTTCAAAAACAGGTTAAGATAAATACTGATATTTAAAGAAAATACAATTCCTTTCGAGAAACTGCATAATATACCAAATCAAAAGACAAAATAACATGGCTCTGAGTATGGTGCAGTTTAATTTCATTATATAGTAAACAGAAGGATCCTGTGATGGCCTATTTTAGTCCTTAAGAAAGTTGTGTAACTCTAGGTATCACTATGGCCCAAGTAAATTCCAGGATGGCTAGGACGTAGGAATGGCAGGAAAACTGACTCATGTGTCAAATTTAGAGTGAATTGAAGTCAGAGGAGCATAAGCCTATATATATGTCAAGGGACATTATGTTTGTTATTTCGTTAAGAGCAAGCTCCCCAAAGAGCAGCACCAATTGTTCTAAGACATCACACACACACACATGCATTTGTAAGCACAGATATACTCACACATAGATGATATTGTGTGGTTTGCCATTGCAAAATGTGTGTTGATCATTTTGCAGCCACATTTATATTTTGATAATGTATACATGCAGCTTATTGAATGACTTTAACTATGCAATGACAAATAATAGATCCCTACATACGTATTTAGCTCTGTATGTGTATGTATGTGGTCATAAAATGTGATGCTGGAAAGTGATTAAGAACTTGGACTGGTTTGTGACTATGCCACTTTTTTTTTTTTTCCTTTGCAGTACGCAGGCCTCTCACTGTTGTGGCCTCTCCCGTTGCCAACGGGGCACAGGCTCAGCGGCCATGGCTCACGGGCCCAGCCGCTCTGCGGCATATAGCATCCTCACGGACCGGGGCATGAACCCGTGTCCCCTGCATCGGCAGGCGGACTCTCAGCCACTACGCCACCAGGGAAGTCCTATGCCATTTTTTGACTATTCACTTTGGTGAAGTTACTTAAATTCTCTGTGCCTCTTTCTGCATCTATAATAAAAACTATATTATACAGTTGCTATGTGGATAAGCACTGAGTATATTGCCTGAACCATAATATGCTTCACATGGTCACTGACTATTATTCTGTGAATACCAAATACTTCACTACAAGCATAACTTCTGCTGTTTTCTAAATAGATTATGCAAATCTTGTGGCATAAAATGTATAAAAATGAAAACAACATTACAACCCCAGAGTATCACCAGACAAGATAATGTTTCAAATAGTGCTAGTCAATCTCTCTCCTTCAAGTTGAAAAGGCACCTCAAACATCTCGGGTTATGATACTTAAATTATTTGAAATGTGCATGAAAAACCTAAATAAAAATAATATTACTGACTTTTAAATTATAAGGATGAAGAGTTAATACCCTCACTCTGTTTGTACTGTCTCATTCTTAACTTTCTGATGTTTTTAAGTTTTCTTGAATATCTATGAAACCAAAAAATGTGCTGGCCTCAATTCCCCAAGCCCAAGAAAGAAGCTGTACATAATACAGCTGAGTTCTTATTTCTCAAATGGAAAACTTTTTGTTTGACCATGATTTCCTCACAACTTACCAAAGTAGAGATAAAACTGCCTAGAAAGTGCATGCATTTGTTTCTAAATATATATAGACCCCGAGTATTTGGATTTTTTTTTCAAGTTTTTCTTTCAACATTGAGAAAGGAACTCTATAGTCCACACAGTTCATGGCAACAAATCCCTTGCAGAGGAGGAATAGGCATGGCCTCAGCTCCCAAAATAAAGGACAGCACTTGCCAACACACATCAGAGAACAACTGCAATCGCATGGCAGACTCTGGGAAGGGCAAGCCTGAATGTCTGGAAACTCTCCAGGGATGAATCAGAGAACACAGGAGAGGGCATGGCCAACTGCCTTAATGAAAACATAGTGTGCAATCAAGGATAAATGAAGAAGGCAGAGCTGAGTTAAAGACTGAGATTAAATGGTTTGTGGTGAGTTTGTAATTTATGTAAATGGCCCAAAGAAAACATTTTGGTAAATACTGAACTCAAAATTAAAAAAAAATAGAGACAAGTTAAATAGAAATACATGGTCTGCTTGAAACTGAATATGAAGTAAGTTCCTCCTCCTTTTTACTTTTACTTTTCTACAGATATTTTAATTTTACAAGAAACTTGAACCTTGTACACACAAGATGAGACTATGTTTTCCTCAATTAAAAAAAAATAATTAAATCTCCGTTCAATTGATTCACTTTTCAGGAAACCATTTAGTTTCACCATAGTCTTAGTGAAATACAGAGACTTCCATTCCAGTCTAATTTATTAATTACTAATAATGTATAGGATTTCACGGGTCATTTTCACAAACATTATTTTAACGGTACAATAACCTTGTGAGGGAAAGACTGCTATGCAGCTCTTATTTCTATTTTTTTTTATTACAGCTGATTTTAAACAGGAAACAAACTTTTAAATATTACTTGGATACTATAGTTCCAAGGATCATTAGATATCATTCTGAGCGTGCGTTCATTTTATGAATGATACAACCAGTATTAAGAGAGGTTTCCCAGTTTATCCAGTATCACACAGCAGACATTGGCAGAGTTAGACCAAGAATCTACAACTCTGAATTTAACTCCAGAGTTATTTCCCCTACATTTCAGTCTTTTTTAATAGAACAACTATTATTTACCTACAATCTGAATTAATTTATTCATCATTATTTCTTATTGATGACTGCTTTAGATCAACTATCCTAATCTGTTGGTCAAAAATGTAAAATTGAAACTTTGTCATGGTAAGAACACCTGTTTTTCTTTCTTAATCCTTTCCTTTATACAAGTAATTTATTTCATATAACCAAAATAAATAATTATTATATAAAATGTTTCAATCATTATCTATTAGTTCAAATGTTAACATCAGTGGTTTTAACCACTTAGTAGTTTCAGGACTTTAAGAAGCTTATGTAATAAATCAGGATATAAAATATTCTTTTGGGAAAACTCATATCCTCTGGAGACTCAGAAAATAATTTATTTTCATATTACTGAAGTCCTTTCTATCGCCTTTAGCTTGCCTATTCAGAGCCCATTTCATAGTTCATTGGTATCACTAAAATTGAGAAAATTAGAGAAAAAAATAAGACTATATAAAACTTTATAGAGGAAGAGGTTGATAAATATACTTGCAGATATTTTAAGGAGTCAATTGAACTAGGTTAGAAAACTGTCCGCCCATCAGTGTGGTAATTATGAGTAAATTTCACTTTCCAGTGACTGTAACCATTTAGATTTAGAAAAGTAGAGAAGAGGAATAATCTGAATACTTGAGTAGGGTGATGGGAAAGAAAAGCATAGATCTGATTTGGGGAGGTATAAATCTGATTTTGCAAACCAACACTGAGAATGTATGTTGTATGTGTATATTGAACACCCTCCATTTTTCAGAAACTTCTCTATTTACTTTATATGCATTGTCTGACTATATATCATAAGAGTCTTGTGAAATGCATAATGTTATCAAAATGTGACTGCTAATGGAAAACTTGACATCACATAGCTATTTAAGTATTACAAGGAACTTCTTGAACCCATACTATTTCTACTAAAACTGTTATTTGCTAGACACATATTACTTGCTTATATATTTGCCTAGGTCCAAGTATAGTATGACTTGATGCTTATTTTGATATTCTGCTCCCACCTTAACTTTCTAAAATCTAATTCTTTGTACCTTATATATAAAATTTTCTTATGAACATTGACCAAAATATATCCATGACAAGTAGTTGGTCTTTGGCTTCCTATTTCTTTCTTTTTCACCCAACTAACTCCAGGTTTAGTGTCTTTAAGGATTTACTCAGGAGACAGTACAGATTAAAGACACAGGTCTTATCATGAAGCTCTTTCTATTATCAAAGGAATCCAGTGACTACCTTATTGTGATGTCATTGATTAGTATCTCAACTTAAAGAGGAAAATTTATTCACATGATGATTTATTCATTCAACAAACAATGTTGAGTACTTAGTATATGCCAGGAATTATACTATGCCTTGAAGGTAGAGTGATGGACAAAATTAGATCTGATCTTTGCCTCATGAATTTTAGTCTGTGGTGGTTAAATATCACAAATATGTTTGGATAATTACAATTTCCATTACTTGACTAAAGTATCAACAAAAAATGTAAATACAGAGAAATGAACTACTCTCTAGAAAAATGGCTGAGAACAATTTATCCAATGATGGGCATAATGTCCTTTCTTTTTACATCTTTGCCATTGATTCAGAGCAAAAGTGTATCAATTCTGTAAATTCCCAATATTATAATTTTATAAGAATATTCATTGTTAACATGCAGATGTTCAAATTTAAGAGACTATGAGTTAGAAAATCCACAATGAAATTTTGGAAATACATGGAGTATCTATCATAAAAACTGAACTAAGAAACAGAAGACCCTCAATATTGAAGAAGAAGAACAAAGTCAGAGGGCCAACATTAACCATACATTAAGACTTATTATGAAGTTACCATAATAAGGATGATGTGGTGTTGGCAAAAGAATAGACAGATAGATCAGTGGAACAGAATAGACAGCCTAGAAATAGACCCACACAAGTATAATCAAGCAATTATAGGCAGGTCAATGGAGAAAGGATAGTCTTTCCAACAAATGGTACTGGGACAGCTCGAAACCCATGCAAAAAGAAAATGAATCTATTCACAGACCTTTTATCTTTCACATACATTAACTCAAAATGGATCATAGACATAAATGTAAAATGAAAAACAATACAATTTATAGAAAACAACACACCAAAAGCACAGTCCATGAATGAGAAAAGTTGGATTCATTAAAATTTAAAACCCTTGCTCTGGGGCTTCCCTGGTGGTGCAGTGGTTGAGAGTCCGCCTGCCGATGCAGGGGACACGGGTTCGTGCCCCGGTCCGGGAGGATCCCACATGCCGCGGAGCGGCTGGGCCCGTGAGCCATGGCCGCTGAGCCTGCACGTCCGGAGCCTGTGCTCCGCAACAGGAGAGGCCACAACAGTGAGAGGCCCACGTACCGCAAAAAAGGAAAAAAAAAAAAAAAAAAAACCCTTGCTCTGCAAAAGATACTCTTAAGAGAATTAGAAAACAAGACAAACAGGTAGAAGGGATGTGGAAAACACATATATGATAAAGGACTTATATACAAAATACAAAGAGAACTCTCAAAAATCAAGAGTAGGGGAAAAAAAAAGCAATTACAATAGGGACAAGAGATCTGGACAGACACCTCACCAAAGATGTACAGATGGCAAATAAGCGTAAGAAAAGATGCTCTACATCATTTTTCATTAGAGAATTGTATATTTAAACAATGAGATACCACAACACACTTACTAGAATGGCCAAATTCCAGCAACAGTGATAATATCAAACACTGTGGAGAATGTGGCACAACAGGAACTCTCATTCACTGCTGGTAGGAATGCAAAATGGTACAACCATTTTGGAAGGCAGTCTGACAGTTTCATACAAAGCTAAACATAGGCCTACCGTTCAATTAAGCAATCACACTCTTAGTTCTTTACCCAAATAAATTGAAATTATACTCATACATAAACCTGAACACAAATGTTCATGGCAACAACAAAGATGTCCTTCAATAGATGAATGAATAAGTAAACTGTGGTACATTCATATAACGGGATATTATTCAGTGATTTTTAAAAAACCTCTAATTTTAAATGCATATTGTTAAGTGAAAGAAGCCAGTCTGAAAACATTACATACTGTATGATTCCAACTAATGATATTCTGGAAAAGGAAAAACTACAAAGACAGTAAAAATATCAGTGTTTGCCATGAATTCAGGAGCAGTGCAGAGAGGGATGAAAAGGTAGAGCACAGAACACTCTCAGGTCAGTGAAACTATTCTGTATGATGTTATCATGGTGGATACATGAATTTATCCATTTGTCAAAAGTCATAGAACTTTAGTTTAGTTTAGTCCTAAAACACCAAGACTAAACTCTAAAATAAAGTATGGACTTTAATTCATAAATATCTATCATATTGGTTCATCAATTGTAACAAATGTTTCACATTAATGCAAGATATTAATAATAGGATGTATAGTGTATTGGCAAGGAAGAGAATAAATATATGGAAACTCCACACTTTTAATTGCCCAATTTTTGTTTGAACTAAAACTGCTCTAAAAATGTCTATTAATTATTTTAAATGATCTCATAAGAAGTAGCACTTCAAATGGAAAATAAATTGAAATGATATGCTTTCTGTCAAAAAAATGAAAAATATGAGGATAAAGAAAAATGATATTGTAAGCCCCCCTCTTCACATTTTACTGTAAGTAAATGCAATTGGAATAAAGATTCCTGTTTTATGCTGCATTGTTTTATAATAGTTTTTTATTATAAATATATTTAAACTGCAATCTAGTTTAAAGTGGTATGTCAGGTCTAGTATTAAACAAATAGTAATTCATGGTATTAATTTCATTATGATGTATTTAGCCATAATCTTAAAAGAACACCTTAGCATATATAAAACATTTTATTTTTAAAGCTACTTCAAAATACAAAAAGAAACAATAAATAGCATAATATCTGAAATGTTTTTTATTCTCTTCCAAAATTTTTAACTTAGGTGATCAGCAGACAAAAATCTACAATTTTCTCCTTTTAAATAATGCCATTTTTTTTTTGCATGTGTCGGTATATGTTTACTTCATACCTTTTACTTTAGAATAATTTTTCAAAAACATTGAAAAGAAAGTTTTTTGTGTAGTTTTTACTCAGTTTCCCCTATCTTAACATCTTGCATAACCTTGGTCAAAACTCAGAAATTAATATTGGTACAATACTATTAATTAAACTTCAGATGTTATTCTTATTTTACTGGATTTTCTATTCATTTATTTTCTCTTCCAGAAAACAATCAGGATACCACATTGCATTTTATTCATGTCTTTACATAGTCTCTTTTGATCTGCCACAGTATCTCAATTTTTCCTCATTTTTTATATTCTTGACAGTTTGAGAGAATATTAGGTATTTTTGTAGAACACCCCTCAATTTGTGTTTGTCTGATATTTTCTCATGGTTAGACTGAGGTAATAAACTTTTGGAAGAATACCCCAGAGGTGAAGTGCCCTCATCTCATGATATCAGTTGGTACATGATATCAGCATGACTCTTCGTGGTGATATTAGACTTGGCCTCTAGGTTAAAATGCTGTTTGCCTGCCAGGTTTTTCCACCATAAAGCTTCTGTTTTCCACTTCCATTCATTGTGTTACTTAAATGAAACCCACATTCAAGGGGAGATTTTTATATATAATTTGCAATTCTTGTATATGGAAATTTCACCCCTTGTCCCAATTTATTTATCTATTATTTATTCAATCACTTATTTATAACAGTATGGACTCACAGATATTTACACTGTTCTTTGAGTTAGAATATATTATCATCAGTATTTATGTTCCTACTTGAATTATTCCAGTGTTGGCAATGGGAGCTCTTGCAGTTTGGCACCTGTGTCCTTCAACTATTCTCTCTTTTTTTTTTTTTAAATAGAAACGATCTCTGAAGATTATATTATATGGGTTGCACAGTTATGTTACCTTGCTATAATGTGCTAGTAGTTTACCTCAGCATGCAATTAATTTACATCATTCTGCCTACACCGTTAAGATACATTTATTGATCGATTATTTATTAGTTGATTATTTGTTTAATACATATGTATTAGGCACCTGCTGTGTGCCAGACACTGTTCTGAGCACTGTGGCTAGGTTAGAGGATGAGATCAGAGATATTAAAAAACGCTGATGGGGCTTCCCTGATGACGCAGTGGTGAGAGTCCTCCTGCCGATGCAGGGGACACGGGTTCGTGCCCCGGTCCAGGAAGATCCCACATGCTGCGGAGCGGCTGCGCCCATGAGCCATGGCCGCTGAGCCTGCGCGTCCGGAGCCTGTGCTCCACAACGGGAGAGGCCAGAACAGTGATAGGCCCGCGTACCGCAAAAAAAAAAAAAAAAAAAAAAAGCTGATGATGCAGAGCCCTGTAGACGTTTTCAGAGAAATTTGGCTTTTTCATTACATAAAATAGGAATCCCCAAACAGTGTGTTAAGCAGATAATTGCATTACCTGTTTTAATATAAGGATTGATCACTAGCTGCTGCCTTATAAAGAGACTATAAATTGAACAATATTGACAAAGGGAGATCAGTTTGGAAAAGCAATACAGGTGAGATTGATGCTTTGAAGTTAGCTATGGAGATGGTGACAAGATTGTGTTCTGGATTTCTGATGGATTAGATCTTAGGTGTGGGAGAAAGGGAAATGTTAAGGGTAATCCCAAGTTTAAAGTCTTGAACAACTGGGGTGGTAAAATTGACAATGTGTGTGTGTGTGTGTGTGTGTGTGTGTGTGTGTGCACATGCAAATATATATACACATACATCCCTGTCTTCTATTTTTAATAATAAATATTGAGTGTGCTGGTGGTCTAGAGTAGGAAAATGATAACTGAACAATGTGTAAGTGAATCTCCAGCACATAATGTGTAGTCCAAATTTTTTAAATTACATACTTTATTTAATTATAAAAGTAAAAATTAGTTTAATGTAGATATTTAGATTTCCCCATCTACTGTTGTAGACATTTCCCTTTTCATGTTTTCATTGAAAATAACATCCCAGAATATTTTCCTGTAATATTCCTTTGAATCAGTGACACTACAGTTTGGATTTTTGTCAGTTGTTCCTTCATCAGATTTACAGGTCTCAGAGTACCTGGAATCTTTCACAAACCCTTCTTTCTAGTTTGTTTATCACTTTTCAGTGTTTATTCTGAGATTATTTGAATTTGCCATAACCTAGTTTTGTGATAAATGTGATGTTTAGTACTGATTTTGTATATAAACTTAATGATCTCCTTATGATGTAATGTGCATAAAAATGTTAAAATAAGGTTTACTTCCTTTTCCTTAAATTATACAGTTCCTCTCTCTATATTCCAATCTCATAGATGATTTGCCATTTTTCTACTCCCTGTATGGAATGAAGAACTTGTCTGTTTTCTATCAGATGTATATGTGTGCATTCAAAACATGGCACAAATCTTTATCCTAGGCAGCATTTACCAAAAAATGTTGTTATGTAATAATGTACTAGGTATTTTAAAATCTAACTGTAAGATAGCAATAAGCTAATTTTAAATACATCTACATGTGAATGTGTGAATAATAATATATGTGTTTAAAGATTAGTGTATCCAGAGTTCAGAGATAAAACTCTTGTCTATTCTTATCTTACTTTGGAATTTCAGATACTACTGGCCATATTAAGAAGCAGAGATAAAAGGAGAAAGCTAGAAATAATTCCAATGCTGGTCAAGTAATCTACATTGCAGCAATTCACAATAGTGTGTTATATATAGAAAGAGATCAGTCATTGTTTTCAAGCCTGCTAAATAAAACTGAACTCTTGGAATTGCATGCCACTTGACCTTTCCAGGTTTCACCAGCAGTATTTAACTTGTTTGAAGGGAACACACTTGCAAGTGTCTCCTGTTGACAAGACAGATTCTCCTGGTAGTTCACACAATGTTCAAAAGGCACAAGTTCCTTGCTTCAGAACGCAAGAGAGAATTAACTTCCCCAGGAGCTACACGGTCCATACTGAAGAATGACCTGAGAAATTTTCACTCTTTGTCGCAATTTATACTCTCAGCAGGCCCTCTAAAATCAACTCCAGCTGTTAAACATTCAAAAACTACTCACTTTGAGATTGAAATACTTGATGCTCAAACCAGAAAGCAGATATGTATTGTGGACAAGGTGAGTTTCATTTATTTATTTAAAATTCTCTTTTTTGCCCCAAAGATTACTGATCACTTGCTTAATGCTGATAAGACAATACCAAAATGTATCTCTGGATTTTAATATTAATTTTAAAATGAGTGGGATGGATACTTTATAATATACTTTGAAGTATACTTTATATACTTTGTTTCAGTAGAAAATATTCACTGAATTTTCATACTCAATTTAAATGGTAACTAATAATTACTAGGTTTTGGTTTTCCTCCTAACATTGGCCATTGGCAGGAGGTAAAATTTTAGTGCTCACCTTCTCAGCCTACATGACAAAATGTCTTTCTATTCATGCACTTCCTTGCATATTCAAATTTTCAGAGTCTTAATAGTGTTTGTAGAAAACAGCAAGCAAAAGGCCCCAAAGTTATTAAAAGTAATATTTAGCATATGTGATAAAATCTAGTCATTTGAAAATTATTTATAATTGCTTTAACTGTCTTGAAATATAACAATTTCACTTTTTATGAAAAGTTAACTCATTTCAAAACTACAATGTTTAAGGTCCTAAAAAAAAAGTCTTGCTTAATATGCTATTCCTCTATATTCATATCACATATCAATGTTTCACTAAGGAAAGATAAGATATATACTTCCTAGGTTACAAAATTAAAAAAAACAAATATATGTGTGTATTGTAGATATACATGTGTATGTACAATATTCCAGTCATTTTCAGTTTTCCCAAAGTTTGAAAAAACATTAGTATTTCAATTTATTATGAGAAAGATTGACATTTTTAATAAGACATATCTTTATTTTGCTTTACAGACAGGTTGAATAAGTTTTTTTCTGTTGTTCTAAAATTAAAATTCAATCACTGATTCCATTTATCTATGCTTTAGCTGTGCTTCTAGATAAGAGGAAAAGAGAAGAAATTGTTTACTTGCTTTTAATTGCCAAGAAGATAATAATACTTTCTTATTTAGTAATTATAACACTATGACCAGCCTATTACTCGGTAATATTAACTTTTATTTACATATGGAAATGAAAAATACAGACCTTTTACAAGTTCATGTAGTTCATATGTGGAAAATATGAAATTCAAAACCATTTCTTTGCAACTCTAAATCATATTCTTTTCTATAGTACCACTGGGGCCATGTATAAATGATAAATATGAATTATGAATAGACCTTTAAATTACAAACTTCAGGCATGTTACCATTTAAGTATCTCAGTAAAATGTATTTTTTATATCATACAGGAATAAGACATTTTTTTTTAATTGAAGTATAGTTGATTTACAATGTTGTGTTAGTTTCAGGTGTACAGCAATGTAAATCAGTTATACATATATCCACTCTTTTTTATTTAGATTCTTTTCCCATATAGGCCATTACAGAGTATTGAATAGAGTTCCCTGTGCTACAAGGCAGGTTCTTATTAGTTATCTATTTTATAAATAGTAGTGTGTATATGTCAATCCCAATCTCCCAATTTATCCCTCCCCCCCTTATCCCCGGTAACCATAAGTTTTTTTTCTACATCCATAGAATTTTAAAAATAAAATTATCATCCAGAGGTTGTTGATGTTTGCAGTTTCTCACTACTGAAAATTTAAAACTTAGAAGGAAAATACAATGAAATGAAGGGAAATAAAACAATAAGTGGAATAGATATTATACTGGTCAAGGATTTACAAAGACCAAAATTCTAAAATGAGGCTGGTTGTGTCTTGATATGTGTCTAAATGTTGACACAAAATCTACTTTAAAGTAATGAGAAAATGTTGGGCTACTAATTATTTTCCTAGTACATTTAACATTTCTGTTTTTGAGATTTTATTTGAAGCTAAGACATGGAGCTTTACATTTTTAGGTATTAATTAAACAGCACAAAATTTAAGCATGCAGAAAGCCATCATTCTTTCGAGGTAAGGATTTGGTTACACTTGAACTGTAAGAGTCCTGGTAATTGCATCTCCAGTGGCAAACCTTTAGGGAAACTCAGTAGACTAGCTAGAGGATTAATTTTGGATTCCTCACAGCCTTTATTGCACAATCAACACCATCTGATGTGCAACTTACTGCATCCAAATCTCTGACTTGTCAGCAGCACAAATTTTGTTTTGTCTTGTTTTAGCTTTGTAATTTAAAACTGTCTCATAAATAATGTCTCATAATAATGGCAAGACATTTAAAAGAAAAAAATAATCTGGATTAGTTTACTTTTTTTTTTGCTTAATGATTGTAAACATGAGAAACATTTTGTCCAATATATTGTTCTTTTCTTGGACAAATTAACAGCTATATTAAGAGTAAGGTCATGTTAATTGCCTCTCATTAGACTTGGTTCTACCCAGTATACAAAAGAAGTGTTGCTTATAACTTAGTCCCTGTCTTTCAGTAACTATAATGTTATAAAGTAGTCAAGGTTGAAGGTCATATATTTTGGAACTAAGTATACCTGGACTGGATCCCTGCTACATCAGTCATATTTATCAAAGGCTTGGGAAAGTCACTGAATTGCTGATCCCCAGGACTCTTATTTAGAACATAGGTTAATAAAATCAATTTTGTAAGCCTATAGTGAAGAGTAAGATATGTAACACATTTAGCATAGTGTCTTGAACATAATAGGGGAACTAATTTTTTTAATTTAATAATCACTTGGAAAGAGAAATTTAATCTGCATACAAATCCAAGAAAAAATAAGTGATGAAACTCGTGATACTGGCACAGTCTATAAATTTGACTTCTTGACAATTGCCTATTGACATGATCTGGTATAATGCTTATGTTAGATATGAATTTTCAAATATGAGTAGGATGTATGTATTTTAGTAATATATGCTGATCTCAGAAATTTTGTTTGCATCTAGATATTATAACTTTAACTTCAGAATGGACAAAGTATTTACTCAAGATATTCATAAGACAAAAACATTAAATGAATTCCTTGGATTAAAGAAAACATATTGAATCATATTCTTTTACTTACACACACACACAAACACACACCCCAAAGAACCACAAATCCTTCTACTGCCTTCATTATCTTCTCCAGCTTCTATCCCGTTTCTCTCCTTACTTTCACTGTGTTCATGTTGTCTGTACACATTTTCCTCTTCTCATTCTATACTGAACCCACTGTATTTAGGCATTTGCCTCTATCACTTCAGAATATGAACTTGCTGAGGTCACCAGTGAGGCAGTAATAAATACCTTGCTAAATCCAAAGGTTGGTTCTCATGCTTCACTTACTTAGTATATGGGCAACATCTGCCACTGCTAAGCACATCCTTCTCCTGAAAACATGTTTGCTCTTTGAGTTCCAGAATAACACACACATTTTTTAAAAACCCACATCATTGGCTTCTCCCTTTTCTCCTGCTGCTTCTTCATTATCTGACTTATTAGGTGTGGACTGTCACCAACTCAGTCATCAGGACTTTTCCACATCTTTAGTCATTTACTTTATTGAGTCCTATAGCTTTAAATATCATCTGCATACTGATGACTCATAAACATAAAAGTACAGCTTATTCTTTTCCCCTGAAATACAAATCCATTTATCTATGTATGTATCTATCTGTGTATTTATCTATGCATCTGTGTATTCATCCATCTATTTATCCATCTACTTGGATGTTTACTAGGCATTTCAAACTTGGTGTATCTAAAACTGAGCGCTTGGTCTTCCCAAAAAAATTTTCCACAGAGTTTTCAAAATCAACAAGTAGCAACTACATCTTTCAAATAGCTCAAACCAAACACTTAGAGGCATCATGACTCATCTCTTAATCTCACAGCCCACATACAATCCATCTTCTTTGATACTTTCAAATATATCCAGACTGACAAAATTTCACCATCTCTAATGCCCGCACTCCTAAATCTTTCCTCTGCTCTGTCCTTAGCACATTCAATATATTCTCTACATAGCAACCAGAACTAGCCTGTTAAAATCATGTCAGATAATATCATTCCCTACTCAGAACTAGTCAGTGTCTTCCTTTAGGTCTTTACTTACCTGTCACTTTTTCCTTGGGGCCCTTTACCTGTGTAAAATTGCAAAATCTGCCAGTATCCTCTATTACTCTTTCCTGTTCTACTTCTTTGCTAACACTTATCACTATTTAACATACTGCTTATTTTCCTTTTTTTTCATTTTGGTTATTATTTGGCCTACCCCTATTATTCCAGTTTCACAAAATCAGGGCTTTGGGTATTTTCACTCCTGTATCTCCAACATTTAAAACAGTGCTTGGCCCAAAGAAAGTGTTTAACCAATATTTACTGAATAAATTGATGCCTGTTCAAGGGATATATGGATTTGACAATGCACTCATGTTTAGCAGCGACAGTTTTTGGATGGAAGAGTATGATATTTGAAAGTACTTTTTACTATTTTCTAAATCTAATTATCAATCAAATAAATGCAAATATATTCACAGAAAAGGACATTTAATTAAATTATTCCACTGAATGTCCAAATTCCTCTCGGCTTGCTCCCAACAAAAATGTATAGAATTCAACTTTGTACTGTGTATAATTTACTAACAAATAGTCATGTTCTGATTACAAAGGCTAACAAGCCCTTCATAAAGAAGGAAATGCAGATGGGAATATTTAACTGATGTAGTTATTTCCCATGAATAATTAAAATAATATAACTATAAAGAATGATGAAAATGGAGAGCATATTTTTTAAAAATATTGTTAAATATCACCTTAATTATTTTTTGGAACATCAAAAATGTATATGAAAAATACATTTTAAAAATTTAACAGTGTAAAATGGAATAATTTCCAGTTGCTAACTATTCCTGTCTCACTTCTATTTTTTAAAATGTCAGAAGCTTATCTAGTGACAAGTGGATGATTCAAGAGCAAGGAAAGAACTCTAAAATGTTAGGGTTGATAAACATTTCCAATATCATCACATTCTTTTTTCTTTAATCTTTTCTTCAAGGAACTTGACCTCAAGAGCCCTCTATCACCTATATACGCTAAGTAAAAATTCTCAAAAGTTTTTTAAAGGCTTCTTATGAATAAAATAAAGTACTCAAAAATTCTCCTCTCCTTTTAATGATAAAAATACCAATGTTCACCAGAAAACTGTAGAGAGAATAATAGGGTAGTAAGATTTCATAAAAACTGTACTTTTAATACTTCGGTTAGAAAATTTGAGAATTCTTAATGTCTGAGTTTGCCACTTTTAATACTTCACCTTGTACATGCGATTTAGCATATTTATTCCTTAATTTGCTCATCTGTAAAATGAGAATAGCACCTGCCTTAAAATGGCCTAATGGCAGTTTTCAGAACTTCATGTATAAGCAAGTAACAATATCTTCTTTCTCTTCCATTACTCCTTTCTCCTTCTCTTCTGTTTTTTATTCCTCTTTTCCTCCTCTATTTTGTTACTATCTTCTTCCCATGCCTGTCCCTTTTTTTCTCCTCTCCACCCCCATCCCCTTCATCCTATTTCTTATGATGCAGCATGATATAATTGAAAATTTATGACCTTTGGATTTACATAGACTACAATTTTAATATAACTCTGGCCTGTTTTTTCTTTTTGCTTGGATATGGTCTAATACCTCTGCCCCTTATTATCTTTTTCTACAAAAGGATTTAGATATTATTATTCTTCCCCTGTGTAGATGAAGAAAAGGTGGCACAGAGACTCGAAAAGAAGAACTTAGTGTGTGTCAGAACCAAGCTTTGAACCTGGCTAATACACATTCTGTGCCTTGCTCTTAACTATTATACACTATAATGTGAAAGATTAATGACCTCCATTAGCCAAGAGTCTCATGTTCTATTTAATTTCATGATTAGGGCATCTGACTTCCAATACAATGTGTTTCAGGACAGAGGTAGGAAGGATCTTAAGCATTCTATTTTATATATATAAATATAAAATAGCATTATTTAATATTCAAACCTAGAAATTAAAAATACTTTAAATTCCTTTTAATAATAAAGACAAAATATGCTCAAAATTTTACATCATTAATAATTAAGAAATTAAAATAAATAGTTCCTCCCAAAAGAGGTAATTAATGTAATCATTTTATATGAACCCAGAGGATCCCCAATGTCAACCTGTCTTTTATATATACTTGAGAATTCCGTAATACAGCATGTGGTTCTAACTTCAAAAAAATCAGTGTTTAGTATTATCTGCTCTGACTTATATTTCTCTCAGAAAATGTAGACCTATTATATATATTTGTTCACAATATATAGTCCAAATATATAATGTGATGAGAGACAATGTAGTAAAAATGTGTATGCTCTGAAGTCAGACATATTTGTGTCTGCACTTGAGCTTTGCAAATCATTAATGTCTTATCACCTTAACATATTACTTAACTACTCTGAGTCTTGGTTTTCCAAGTAGGGTAAATCACAAATCAAAGTAGGGTTAATATCTATCTTCCAGGAGTATCTAAGGATTTTATATTTGTATGCAAAATGTTACACCTTGTCTGCCACATGTTTATTTTGCTGCTAATGAACATTGTATTTTAGATAGTGGCAATATATTTTAAAATATTATTATTCCATTAAAGTGGGAAAATAACTGAATTGATACTTTTCTATTATGACTATAAAAATTTAGGCATTTTAAAATAATAGCTATTATTATCCCTTTCTGAAAAGATTAGGAAGCATTAGAATTAGAAAACATAGTCACAGGGACCCATCTTTGTAGTATCAGTTTCTAGAATTCTGTAACCTACTCTCATACTCCAAATAATATGCATTGGTTACTTATACTATGTTATACCATGAAAGATACCAATAGATATACAAACATTGCATGTCAATTTAATAGTAGAGAAAAAAATAAATATACTCTAGAAAACTATTCATGAGGGGAATTTACAAAACTAATATACAGTATTACATATAATCAACTAAATTATGTCTATATTTTTCCACTTTCCAATTGTATCACCATCTAAGAAAACTGTTTTTGTTTAAAGTTAAGCTAAGAAGATGTACTTGCATTTTACTTTCTGCTGTAAAAGCTATGTAAAGCTATGTTATTTGCATGGCTACATGATATGAGCTCAAAGGTTTGGAGGCAATCATTGTTTGAAGTAATATTACCCTTAAAATGATTTCAATTGACTATTATCAAGTACCTACAAGAATGTCTTGCAGGGGCATAATCCTAGAACAGCACCTGCCTTCCATTTCTCTCCTCCCCTCCTTCCTACTTTCGTTTTTCCCTGTTTTTCTTCATATACGTTGAAGAATACCAGCCTTCCAGTTGGTAGGCCCTTTAATAGACACTAGGAACATCAGCATAGAAACCAATCCAAACCACACAAAATCTGTTCCCTCCTCTTCCAGTGTTCACCATATTGTAATGGATAATTACATGTAAATAGTCCAACACAAGATAATATAACCTAAGCTAAAGTAGAGGTAAAAACAAAGTGCTGAGCACAGATGGATGATTTTTTTTCTTCTATTGAAGAAAGCAGCTTTAGAAATCTCTTCCAGTTATAAGGAGTCCCAGCACACTAAACGATCATCCTGGGGATGGCTCTAACAGTAAAGGGCAATCTCCTAAAGTAGAAATCATCTCCTCTAAATGCCTTACATCCTCGGCCTTTCAGGCTTTAACTGAAAGCATATTGCTATAAGCACACCTCTGGAGAATTTAGGATGGAAGGCAAAGATGAACTCCCTACCTACTTAAGAACTTCAAATGTGTACACTTTTCAGGCTCTATACCATTAGTATACTATATTTTATTAGTGAATTTTTAAACTGACAGTCATTAAATAATTTTCAATCCCTGTTGATCTACTGGGATTCAACTAAGTAACCTGAGCCCACCAGTCTGTCACCATATAAAGCCTATGAATGTCACACACATTTATTTTCCTATGAGAGGTTAGTTCTCTTTTAGACAGATTTATTTTGAACTGCCTACTACATCTAGCTAACATATATTTTATTTCAGAATTGATCTTACTCTTAAACCAAGGAATGCTGTACTTCTGCCTTCTTATAAACTCATCATTCTAACATCATATTGTAAAAAGACTGAATTATTACCTCTCCTTTTTTTCTTATTGTAGTTTGTTTCCTCATTACACATTTTTACTGCCTCCCAAATAACCATGTAATATTACTTCATGTTGGGTGTCTCTGAATTGTAATTATTGGTTATTTGATTTTTTAAAAAAAATCAAAATGTGATGTAGTTAGTAATATCTTTTTACAAGACATTTGATGAATTACTGCCTAACTGAGCCCTTTACTTGTCAATACTGATCTGTGTGCCATTAAATATATATTTATTATCTGTTTCTCATAAACTTTATTTAATAAAATCCTGTAATAGTCTGAATTTAACTTAATCGCAACTTTAACAGAATCCCGAGGCAACCATTCAGATATAGGCTACTACTTTTTTATAGATAGAAAAGTTTCAAAAAGCTCACTCTAAAATCCTTGAGAAACTACTTTTATCTAAAGAGCTATTTTATGTAGAATTCTTTTAACTTTTGACATGATAAGAACACAAACGGCAAGAATAGCCACAAACCCTGAGGTGTTGATTGCTAAAACAAAACTGGCTTTATTTCAAACTGGGAAGAAAGAAATCAAATAGGTTTTTTGTAATTATAAATAAATAGATCCATAAATTTACTTGCTTTTACTTTTCAGTTGGCGTTTCTGGCATCGTATAGACATAATGTCTTCCTAGGCCTTTGTTGATAATAGAATTCAATAACTTAATGCTCCATGTCAGTTTAAGTATGTAAGTACAATTTGGCTAAAATACCTAATTTTCTAGTTAACTGATATTGAGGCTGTTCTGTATTATAATAGAAAAAAAATCTGGACTCAAAGATTAGCTTTACTTCTGTATAGAAACACACCCATTTCCTCTTTGCCTGATTATGGCTCTTCTATTTACACATACTACTTATCACTAAAATGATGCATAATGTGTATGTGATGGAATGTGCAATTTTTCCATATCTGCTTATTGCCTCAAAGTTATTCATTTGGGAGGTTGAAGAGGCCAACAATCAGCAAGTGTTTGCAACATGATCAAAGTGTCCTCATCAATAGAGAATTCACCTATGAATATAATTCTTTAATGAACTGATGGAGAAAGTCTCACCTGAGCCAGTTTATCAAGCTGCTGACTCTCTAGAATCTCTCCCTGTTTTTACTACATGCAATCAATCAGTAAGTCACTTCATTCTATACACAATATATCTCCTTACTGAACTGTACCCATCCAAGTTTAAATTACCATCATCTCTAACATATGGACTGATCTACACTCTACATGATTCTTCACTGAACACCCACAGTATATGTAGCAAAACAGAGTAACTATACTATATATACTAAAAATATACTATTTCTATCAGATGTAGTTATAGCCCACAGAGTTTCCACAATATTGCCAGGTGAAATAGAATTTGGCATTTGTTATTGCAGGTGAAATAGTTTTGTTATTGCATTATCACTTTGTCACCTAGAGTCTGTTCAATTTACAGAAGCCAGAAAACATATGTCCAGAGGTAGAATTCCTTACCTGTAAAATACTTTTTATTCTTGTGTTGTGGTGTATTTAATGAAAACATTTTACATTTAAAACTGTCAATTGGAACTATGAATTCTGTGCTTGCCTTTTCTACATTTAAGCCTGTGAGATGAGTGTACTCTAGAAGCCTATGCCCTGCATAACTACTGAAGACTAATTTTTCTAGTTTCAAAAGAAACTGATAAAAGTTTCAAAAAAATGTTAACTGTACAACGAGGAGAACGATGTTATCGTGCCTAATAGCTACCACTTCTGGACCATGAGGAACAGAGACTAAACTGCCTGACATATGCAGTGGGGAAGGAATTTTGATTATTATTTGCTATCATGATTTTATGGACACTATATATAAGATCGCACTGGTGATAGAGGTAACTTTGTAATTCATATAACAAAATAGTTGATCTTATATTTATTTAATAGCTGATGAGCTGACTATATTTTATTTCTGTCATGTGCCTAGGAAACTAATGTCTTTCTTGGTCAATGATGGAAAGCCTATGTCTTATGTAAAGCAGGGAAAATGAATTATATTTCATATTCTGTCTCCCCAACCTGAAAAAAAACTAAATTTTCTGGCCTTCCTCTCTTCTCTTCTCCCTCCCTCTCTTCTCTCTCTCTCTAGCATGTATAAAACAATGTTTGAAATATATATGTAACATTATATCTATATATCTATCTATCATGAGAGTAAAATAACATGCATTGTGTATTCTTACTTAAGACACACAGAGAAACGATGGAAATAGTGCCTGGTTTTATGGTCTTCTAGAATATTCTAGATAATAAAATTTTAATCATTTTGGACACTGACTTTAAAAGCATTAAAAGCATTTTTGGTTTCTCAACATCCATGGGTAGGAAGTGGGCTCTTGGAGAGCAGATACCTTGTCTTTTAGTTCATAGGTCTCTGAGTTGCATAAGTACATAATACCTCACATCATTCAGACATCTTGGACATTGAGATTGATGCCATAATTGAAAAGAATTTTTCATTGCTTCTGTGAGGACATGGTGTTGTATTTTGAGTAAATGATAAGGGTGAGTAAAGGATACTCATGAGTAAAGGATAGGGGACCAACTATTTGATCAGAAGGTAAATATTAAACTCTGATAAATATTGGTGTTGTTTATTAAGATTTTTTCTTGTTCTCACACAGAAACATGGTAGAATTAAACTTGCCTACCTCTTCAAAGTAACGGATTTTGTTCTGTGAAATGAGAGTGAAAGACATGTATTTATTTCCTGAGAGAAGTTTTAAAAACCTAATCTAATTTCACTACCATTTTTCCCCCTAACTTTTGCCTTGGAAACAAGCAATGTTCCATATGTTGTCTGCTATGTCAATATAGATCCTAGACTAAGGAAAATGCAGAGTAGTTGCATCAGTCAACCTGTGATATACATGTAGTGCATGTGAAAACATAGCATATGTTGTTTCAAACCAATGAGTTTTGCAACACAACCTAAACTATTCTGACAGGTGCATTCAATGAAACTTGAATTAAAGATGAGATTCATGATTTTGTCATTTCAATATTAGTGATCCTTTCATCATTAGAAAAATATAACAGAGAAAGAGAGGAAAAACAGTTATACATATATATATATGTATATATATACATATATATGTGTAATGTTTCCTTTTCTATTTAAAACTGTAGGATTACAGTAAGACAGGACTACTCAAACTAAAAGGCTTCTTCATGGTAAAGAAAACCATCAATAAAATGTAAATACAACCTATGAAATGGGAGAAATATTTGCAAACCATATATCCAACAAGGGGTTAATATCCAAAATATATAAGGAACTCATATACCTCAATAGCAAAAGAATAATAACCCAACTTTAAAATAAACAAAAGATCTAAATAGACTTCTTCCCCAAAGACATACAGGTGGCCAACAGGTACATGAAAAGATTTTCAAAATCACTAGTCATCAGGAAAATGAAAATCAAGACCACAATATCACCTCAAACCTGTTACAATGGCTATCATCAAAACAACGAGAGATAATATGTGTTGGCCAGGATGTGAAGAAAAGGGAACCTTTGTGCACTAGTTGGTGGGAATGCAAATTGGCACAGACACTATGGAAAACAGTATGGATATTCCTCAAGAAATGGAAAATAGAACTACCATATAATCCAATAATCGAACTTTTGTGTATATATCCAATGGAAGTGAAATCATTATCTCAGAGATATCTGTACTTCCATGATTATAGCAGTATTATTTACAGAAGCCAAGTATTATTTACAAAGTATTATTTCCAGTATTACGGAAACAACCTAAGTGTCCATCTACAGATGAATGGATAAAGAAAATATGTAAATATATTTTGTGTATATATTCATTGTATATATATTCAATGAAATATTATTCAGCCTTTAAAAAGAAGGAAATTCTGTCATTTGCAACAGTATGAATGAAACTAAAGGGCATTATGCTAAGAGAAATGTCAGACAGAGAAAAATAAATACTGCATGGTATCACTTATATGTGGATTTTGTTTTTAAGTTAAACTCATAGAATCAGAGAGTAGAAAAGTGACTGCTGTTGGCTGGGGGTTGGAGGAAATAAAGAGAGGTTGTTAAAAGGGTATGAAATTTCAGTTATAAGATGAATAAGGCCAGAGGATCTATTGTATAACATGATGACTATAGCTGACACCACTGTATTGTATAATTGAAATTTGCTGAGAGTACAACTTAAATGTTCTCACCAAAACCAAAAAAGTAAATATGTATGGTGATGGATGTGTTAATTAACTCACTGGGGGAGTCCTTTAATAATGTATACATATATCAAGTCATCGTGTTGTACATTTTAAGTATCTTATCATTTAATTTTTAATTATACCTCAATAAACCTGAAACAAATTTTAAATAAAATATTTTAATAAACACATACAGAAAACTGTAAAACAGGTTAATAAAATATCTTATTATACAAAGAAGATAATTCAATAAATTGACTATATTAGATACTCCACCTATTCACTGGATATTAATTTCTTCAGTGAATGTTTAATGAGTACTTAGTGTATTTCTAGTAGGAGATATTGAATAAAATAGGCAGCAGAAGGGGGGATGATTCTAAATATAGGAGGTTGGATCAATAGAACTCTGAAATTTCTCAGATAATGAAGTTGAAAATTCATTGTTTATAAAAAAGATTCTAGTTTGAAAAACTCTTTGAATATTAGTGTCATTAATAGAATAGAAACAGTTCTTGGCTTAACCCACATAGCATTCAGTTCTGGATGTTTAAATTTGTGATCACTGTCAGATATCCATGTAAATGTATTAAATATCTAGTTGTATATATAAGTTTGCAGCTATGAAAACAAGTTAGTGCTGGAGATATACACCTGAGGGTATGAAAATACATGGCATTCAAAGTCATGAGAATGCATTAGATCAGCTTTACAGATAAAGCATGTCTTATTTTTACCCAGGACGTAATGTAAAATGATGTAATGAAGGTATTGAAGCTTCATGGCTCACTTAATCATCAAACATTTTTTAGATTTTCAGGCATATTAAATAATAAATTTTTCATTGTTCTAAGATGAAATATACTCAGAATTTGTTTAATTGTTGATGAATTTGTCCATGAACATGCAATACACAGTGAAATTTGAAAAGTAATGCAATCACTTTCAGTGGCTGGCACTCTGTAGTAGCATTTATGAAGGCAGTGAGCCAGTGATGCAGAAATAATTGTAGCATCTATCTCTGTGGTTTGATGTTAAACAATTAATTAATAATATAAACTTTCTAAAGTTGGTTTTCCTCCCTAATTACTTTTTTCTTGAAACTCATTTCACATTCTTCACATTTTAAAAACTGTAACATAATCTTGAAGTAGCTAAAAAGAAGTTTATGACCATCACTTCAAAATTTGAAGTGATCTCTGATGTTTTGGAAGTCATTTAAAATCTATCAAGATTATAAGATATGGAGTCCTTCCACATCAATATGTTTAATATAGTTATCTAAAAAAAAGTCCCACAAATTTTTGAACAAGTAAAATTTATTTTATAAAACAAGTAAGAGTGACTTTCAGTCTAGATTATGCAATGACTCCAAATAATCAATGATGGACAATAACAAAGGTTTACTTCTGACTCGTGGCATGCCAGTGTTGATGAGCTGTGGCTGTGCTCTGAGCTCTCTGTTCTGTAACCAGGTTGATGAAGCAGCTCTTGTCATTGTCATTATCATGTCAGTTTCCAAGTAGAGTGAACAGAGAGGAGGCATCTTAGTTTCGACTACTATAAAAAGTGACACAGACGGGGTGGCTTTTAAACAACAGAAATTTACTTCTCAGTTCTGGAGGCTCGAAGTCCAAGATCAGGGTGCCAGCATGGTCAGGTTCTGGTTAGGATCCCCTTTTGGGTTGCAGACTGCCATTCTCTTATTTTATTTAGAAGACTAAACGCTCTCTGGAGTTTCTTTCATAAGGGCACTAACTCCATCATGAAAGCTCCACCCTCATGACATAATTACCTCCCAAAGACCCCCAGCTCCTAATAACATAACATTGTGGGTTAGGATTTCAGCATTTGGATTTTGGGACACACAAACATTCAGTCCATGGCAGTTGGTGAGCTACACTCTGGCTTGTAAAGCTTCTGCTTGGACATTAAACATTTGTTTTTCTCTCATATTTCACTGGTCAATCTGTGTCAGGGCTGAGTTCAACATGGTAGAGATACCAATTATTCCCTCTAGAAGGCCTGCCCTCAGAAGGACAACAAGTATTTTGAGCAATTATAAATCTACCAGAGTAAGCAGACTCTTTGCAATGAAGTTATTTATTCCAAAATTCATATTCCAAACTTCATTCACTTTAATCATATATGGAGCCCCAATTTCTCATTCAAATTCTACTCACAGATTTACTTAGTTGAAACAATACTGGATGCCTGGTTTATAAGCAAAAAAGAGAAGTGACACTGTAGCAAGAGAATGAAGGGAAAAGTTAAGAAATGAGAGCCAGCTTCCAGAACATGTACTTGTCATGGTAGAATTCAGTAGCTCCCAGATGGTCACGTGAAAGCTCATAATGCCTTTTAGGACCTAAGGCTTGAAATTGACATTGCCTCATCTGTCCACATTCCATTGTACAAAGCAAGCCAAAGAGCCAAGTCCAACACAACCAGCATCACTTTCTAGAGAAGTGGAAATGATGAATGAAACAAATATTTGCTAAAATAACTAATATGCCACAGATATTCAGTTTCTAAGAACCATTAAAATTATCCTTCTTTTGGTAGGGCAATAAATATATTTTAGGAAGAAAATTATTCAAAGTGGACGGATTTAAATAGTTGATGCATAAAGAGGTAGGTAAAATCCTACATCTCTAGAAAACTGGCCACCCATAATAACTCTTTTCCCAAGAGATACTATGAATCTTAAACTGTGGATTTCCTTGAATCACCAGGGGGAAAAAAACCTCACGTTTTAAGATCTTATGCAGTGTAAGATTTTGGTTATATTTTTTGTTACTGTTTTTTGTTTTGTGTTGTTTTGGTTTTTGCTGAAATTCAGTTTAACTGCATTGTGCATCTTTCAAAAGCAAATACTAGGTATCTTGAATATTAAGGTTAAATATTTATGGAGTCATGAATAGTTTCAGATTTATTATAAAACTAAACATGACATATTTCACAGTGGTACCATGTTAGTTTCACTTTTGCATATAGAATTAGATATTTGAGTGTATTTTTTTAAAGTTAATTGACATATCTCTTTAACATCGTCAGTAGAAAAAAGGCCAAAAATTAATTACACAACAGAGTTAACATTGCAGGTGATTTACAAACCTGATGTACAATTTAAAAAAGTAAACATCACCCTTCTGAATTTGTTTGTAATCTGTACAATGAAATGATTGAGCGATAAATTTCTTTTCCTTGTCCTCCTTACATGATTAATGTTTTTAATAGTTCTTTACCACTTGAGAGAAAATACTCAAAAACTTAGCAACTTAAAATAAAGGCCATTTATTTATCTCATTATTCTGTTATTTGGTGATTTAGCTTATAGTTGTTCAGCAGATCTGTTGATGTCTGCTGGGCTCAAGCCCGCTGTCAGGTAGCTGGGTGATTGATCTGGGAGTGAGCTCTAGGAAAGGGTGCAACAGGGCCCATGTGTCTGTCATCACCGGAGAAACTAACTCGGGCTTCTTTATATGAGGGTGTTGGCAGAAAGAATAGAAATACATGGCCTGTCGAGTCTTAGATTCATGACTTGCACAGCCTCACTTTCAACACATGCTTTTGGTTAAATCAAATCATAAGGCTAGCTTAAATATAACGTCCAGGGAAATAAACTCTAGTTCTTGATGGGAGGATCTGCAAAATATTGTGGCCAATTTTACAATCACCACAATAGTATAGAATAACGTATACTTTTATTAATAATAAATATTATATACATATGTACATATATACAAAACAGATTATAGATACTACTAATACTGAGCCCATTATTACTTATCACTTTCATTGCTATTTTCACTATATTTGAGCCTTTATTCAAAATATATTTCATGGCACTTATAATTGAAGTATTCATAAACATCACCTTTTCCATTTACAACTAAAAGCAAAGCAACTTTGGTAAATGTTCTTGTCATTGTCACTGCAAATCAATAAATAGAAAACAATTATGTTTTAAGCAATAATTTTTCAATGGACTATAAATGCTTACTTCTTCCAAGACTTTTTATTCTGATTATCATTAGGCAATTATATCACTTAAATATGGCCCTGAAACATTTTACAAACTGCAATTAAGAAAATTCAAACTAGATTTAAAATATATCACATGGACTTTTTATTTCCCCTTTATCTGCATTTATATTTTGATGAACAGTATTATTGATGTAGAATTTTTTTACTTATGGAAAAATCACCTTTTTCAAAGAAATGAATATAAATTAATTTGGATTATGCATAGATACATTAAGTCTTTTCCCTATGATTATGAAGCTGAATGATTAATCAATAGGTAGTAGAACATCATTCATTTGTTAACTATTTTCTTCATATAGTTAATTTTCATGTAACAATATGTGTGACTATTTGGAAAGGAATATGATTGTCATTCGATCACTACAGGGTTTTTTTTGTTTGTTTTTTTCTTTTTAACATAACAAAAGACACCTTTATTACGCTCATCACTTAGGAAGTTCCAAGGGTTTTAGGAGCCAGAAACAAGAGGAAGACAAAATATATATTTCTTAATATAAATCACAATTTCACACAAACCAAAAGAGTTTATAAGAACACATGAAATAATCCCCACTGCTACACACATACATTTTATACCTTCTTAGTGGCAATTTGACTGACATAAAGATCTACCTACTTCATGACATATAATATAAGAAGCAAAGCTAGATATAGACTAAACCTCATGACCAATGTTTGAGCCTCCTACATTACTTAGAAATTACCCAGATATCCAAAATTATACTTACCATTTATAGATTTTAAAGTTAACCAAGGATCTTGGGAATTATATATATAAGCTGACATATTACAAAAACTAATTAAACATTACTTAGAAATTACCCAGATATCCAAAATTATACTTACCATTCATACTAGATTTTAAAGTTAACTAAGGGCCTTGGGAATTATATTTAAGCTGACATATTACAGAACTTAATTATTGTTGCTATCAAAAAGTTTGTCAGAATTATACTTCGGTTTAAATAAACATAATTTTTTCTTACTATTTATTTTGTACATAGCAGTGTATCTATGTCAATCCCAATCTCCCAATTCATCACACCACCCCCACCACCCCCACCGCTTTCCGACCTTGGTGTCCATATGTTTGTTCTCTACATCTGTGTTCTATTTCTGCCCTGAAAATTGGTTCATCTGTATCATTTTTCTAGGTTCCACATATATGTGTTAATATACAATATTTGTTTTTCTCTTTCTGACATACGTCACTCTGTATGAGTCTCTAGATCCATCCACGTCTCTACAAATGACCCAATTTCATTCCTTTTTATGGCTGAGTAATATTCCATTGTATATATGTACCACTTCTTCTTTACCCATTTGTCTGTCAATGGGCATTTAAGTTTTTTCCATGTCCTGGCTAAGGTAAATGATGCTTTAATGACCATTGTGGTACATGACTGTTTTTGAACTATGGTTTTCGTAGGGTATATGCCCAGTAGTGGGATTGCTGGGTCATATGGTAATTCTATTTATAGATTTTTAAGGAACCTCCATGCTGTTCTCCATAGTGGCTGTATCAATTTACATTCCCACCAACAGTGCAAGAGGGTTCCCTTTTCTCCACACCCTCTCTAGCATTTATTTATTGTAGATTTTCTGATGATGCCCATTCTAACTGGTTTGAGATGATACCTAATTGTAGTTTTGAATTGCATTTCTCTAATAATTAGTGATGTTGAGCAGATTTTCATGAGCTTCTTGGCCATCTGTATGTCTTTTTTGGAGAAATGTCTATTTACATCTTCTGCCTATTTTTTGATTGGGTTGTTTTTTTTTTAATATTGAGCTGCATGAGCTATTTATATATTTTGGAGATTAATCCTTTGTTTATTGATTTGTTTGCAAATATTTTCTCCCATTCTGAGGGTTATCTTTTCGTCTTGTTTGCAGTTTCCTTTGTTCATAAGAGCTTTTTTAAGTTTTATTAGATCCCATTTGGTTATTTTTGTTTTTATTCCATTACTCTAGGAGGTGGATCAAAAAAGCTCTTGCTGTGATTTATGTCAAAGAGTGTTCTTCCTATGTTTTCCTATAAGAGTTGTATAGTGTCCAGTCTTACATTTAGGGCTTTAATCCATTTTGAGTTTATTTTTGTGTATGGTGTTAGGGAGTGTTCTAGTTTCATTCTTTTACATGTAGCTGTCCAGTTTTCCCAACACCATTTATTGAAGAGACTGTCTTTTCTCCATTGTATATCCTTGCCTCCTTTGTCATAGATTAGTTGACCATAGGTGCATAGGTTTATCTCTGAGCTTTCTATCCTGTTCCATTGATCTATATTTCTGTTTCTGTGCCAGTACCATATTGTCTTGATTACTGTAGCACTGTAGTATAGTTTGAAGTCAGGGAGTCTGATTCCTCCAGTTCCGTTTTTTTTCCCTCAAGACTGCTTTGGCTATTTGGGGTCTTTTGTGTCTCCATACAAATTTTAAGATATTTTGTTCTAGTTCTGTAAAGAATGCCACTGGTAATTTGATAGGGATTGCATTGAATCTGTAGATTGCTTTGGGTAGTATAGTCATTTTCAAAATATTGACTCTTCCAATCCAAGAAAATGGTGTATCTCTCCATCTGTTTGTGTCATCTTTGATTTCTTTCATCAGTGTCTTATACTTTTCTGAGTACAAGTCTTTTACCTCCTTAGGTAGGTTTATTCCTGGGTATTTTATTCTTTTTGTTGTAATGGTTAATGGGAGTGTTTCCTTAATTTCTCTTTCAGATTTTTCATCATGAGTGTATAGGAATGCAAGAGGTTTCTGTGCATTAATTTTGTATTCTGCAACTTTACCGAATTCATTGATTAGCTCTACTAGTTTTCTGGTGACATTTAGAATTTTCTATGTATAGTATCATGTCATCCAGAAACAAGAAAGGACACTACATAATGATCAAGGGATCAATCCAAGAAGAAGATATAACAATTATAAATATATATGCACCCATAATAGGATCACCTCAATACATAAGGCAACTACCAACAGCTATAAAAGAGGAAATCAACAGTAACACAGTAACAGTGACGGACTTTAACACCTCACTTACGCCAATGGACGGATCATCCAGACAGAAAATTAATAAGGAAACACAAGCTTTAAATGACTAAATAGACCAGATAGATTTAATTGATATTTATAGGACATTCCATCCAAAAACAGCAGATCACACTTTCTTCTCAAGTGCACACGAAACATTCTCCAGGATAGATTACATCCTGGGTCACAAATCAAACCTTGGTAAATGTAAGAAAACTGAAATCATATCAAGCATCTCTTCTGACCACAACGCTATGAAATTAGAAACCAATTACAGGGGAAAAAATGTAAAAAACACAAAAACGCGGAGACTAAATACATTGCTAAATAACCAAGAGATCACTGAAGAAATCAAAGAGGAAATAAAAAATACCTAGAGACAAATTACAATGAAAACACAATGATCCAAAATCTATGGGATGCAGCAAAAGCAGTTCTAAGAGGGAAGTTTATAGCTATACATGCTTACATCAAGAAACAAGAAAAATCTCAAATGAACACTCTAACCTTACACGTAAAGGAACTAGAGAAAGAAGAACAAACAAAACCCAAAGTTATAGAAGGAAAGAATTCATAAAGATCACAGCTGAAATAAATGAAATAGAAACAAAGAAAACAGTAGGGAAGATCAATAAAACTAAAAGCTGGTTCTTTGAGAAGATAAACAAAATTGGTAATCCTTTAGCCAGACTCATCAAGAAAAAGAGGGAGAGGACTCCAATCAATAAAATTAGAAATGAAAAAGGAGACATTACAACGGACACCACAGAAATACAAAGCATCATAAAAGACTACTACAAACAATTCTATGCCAATAAAATGGACAACTTGGAAGAAATGGACAAATTCTTAGAAAGGTATAACCTTCCAAGACTGAACCAGGAAGAAACAGAAAATATGAACAGACCAATCACAAGTAATGAAATTGAAGCTGTGATTAAAAATCTTCCAACAAACAAAAGTCCAGGACCAAATGACTTCAAAGGCAAATTCTATCAAACCCTTTGAGAAGGGCTAACACCCATCCCTCTCAAACTCTTCCAAAAAATTGCAGAGGGAGGAACCCTCCCGAATTCATTCTATGAGGCCACATCACCCTGATACCAAAACCAGACAAAGATACTACAAAAAAAGAAAATTACAGACCAATATCACTGATGAATATAGATGCAAAAATCCTCAACAAAATACTCGCAAACAGAATCCAACAACCATGAAAAGGATCATACACGATCACCATGATCAAGTGGGATTTATCCGAGGGATGCAAGGATTCTTCAGCGTACACAACTCAATCAATGTGATACACCATATTAAGAAATTGAAGAATAAAAACCATATGATCATCTCAATAGATGCAGAAAAAGTATTTTGGCAAAATTCAACACCAATTTATGATAAAAACTCTCCAGAAAGTGGGCATAGAGGGAACCTACGTCAACATAATAAAGGCTATATATGACAAACCCACAGCAAACATCATCCTCAGTGGTGAAAAACTGAAAGCATTTCCTGTAAGATCAGGAACAAGACAAGGATGTCCACTCTTGCCACTCTAATTTAACATAATTTTGGAAGTCCTAGTCACGGCAATCAGAGAAGAAAAAGAAATAAAAGGAATACAATTGGAAGAGAAAAAGTAAAACTTATCATAGTGTTTTTGACAGATTGTTTTCTTAATGATTACTTATTAGTTTGCCCATAGGTAACACTATTTTATTTGAAATAGTCCTTCAGTATTTATACAGAAACCACTTCATTTAAATAGGATTTGAGCTTCCTTATTTCAGTAATATCATGTTTTAATATCATGTATTAAGTCTAAACTTTCCTGAATGCAAGGATTATTTTCTTGACCTCACAAACCTGCAATAGGAAAGCATAATCAAAGTCATCTAAGAAGTAATCATACACATTAATTTCACCAGACTTTATTTTATTCTTAAATATATGCTTTTAATTCTGTGGTCTTCATGATCCTCTCTAGTCCTAAAATATTCTCGCCTAGTTTATAAATCATACATCCTAAAAAATATTCCAGAAAGACCATTCACCATGGAAAATTGTGTGTTCTATAAACCAGAATTATTTTCTACTTTAATAAAACATATTTCTTTTTTTTCTTTATTTTGATAGGGTATCAAACTCTAGTTGCAATGTTAAATTTTCTTTCATGTTTTCCATATGTTAGAATTTCAAGTTATAAGACAGAAAACAAGTGTATAGAAATAACCATTTATTCAATACATATTATATAAAGACTACCATTTTCATATTGAATAGAAATGAAATGGCTTTGCAATAAACACTATAAATAAACATTCTAGTCACTAAAGGACATTTAATTTTATTGAAGGATTATAAAAATTAAATATTAGTTTTAGAGTGGTTACTGAGATTTTCTTTATGTCTGCAATGTTGAACAAAAATTACATATAATAAAATCAGATATTCAGTCATATTTTTCACCATATTTTCCCTCTACTCATATTTATAATATTTATATGATATATATGTATATGTAATAAGAAAATAAATAATATCTAGGCTATACTCCTAAATAAAATTTATATTTACACATAATTTACTGGGGAGTAAAGTATTTATTTAAAAGCTTATTATTCAAGGTAGTGGGAAGCAGCTGCATAGCACAGGGAGATCAGATCTGTGCTTTGTGACAACCTAGAGGGGTGGGATAGGAAGGGTAGGAGGCAGATGCAAGAGGGAGGGGATATGGGGATATATATATATACATAAAGCTGATTCACTTTGTTATACAGAAGAAACTAACACAACATTGTAAAGCAACTATACTCCAATAAAGATGTTTTAAAAATTAAATAAATAAAATAAAATCAATATCATCAGGGTAATGTTATATTAAAACAATGTGCAAATAGATTTTTTCCAGTTATGAAACTTTAGGATAATAATAAAGTGTCTTTTGTTTTTTATTTTAAAAAAAGCATATTATTTCAGAAGAATATATTTTTGAAAATTTCTATGGTAAAAATTATAAAGAATTTATTAATGTTTATTTTCTTTTTGAATTAAAAATGAGTTGACTAAATGTGTTATTGCAACATAAAAAGAACCATTTGTTATGATACTAAAAATTGAAAAATATGTGTATATATGTACATATATTATTTTGATATAACAAAAACTCATTTTAAATAATCCAGTGTAGTATATAAAGAAATAAAATTGATAGGCTAAAAAACAATTATCTAATTTCTTAAATAGTAAATGAAATCCAGTTAAATTTAAAATGTTTAAACCTTATTAAAACTGATATTTCTGCATATCTATAGTATCATGTCACTTTCATTCATAGCAAAAATTCTTGATATTCTATAAAATATCAAACATGTTCTGAATTTATAAGAATGTTTTCATATAGATTGCTTATTTGTATCTTAGTTATAATCTGAAGGTTATTCACTAGTAAAATAATATATTTTTACTCAGAAAACTTCCTGTCCATTCTGAGTAATGTATATGCAACTATATATTCTATGTGTCTTTTTAGTTTATGTATACTATACAGTCTCTCTGTGTCTTTAGTAAACACATTTTTTTTACAAAGTTCATTAACAAGTTTTGGTTTGCACTTTGCAATTACTCTGTCAAACAAATTTCAAGTTGTTATTTTTCCTTACTATTTAATGTTCATTTCTCTAAGCAGGATAAACAGTATTCTGGAGATATCTGTTCATTTTAAGGAGTTCCTGAGAAAGTGGCTAAAATATAGTTTTAAAAATTAGTAATAGTGCAAAAAAAAAGTTTTTTGTGAAATACTGCAGTATCTTCACAGGGGTAAATTCAAGCAAATCCTAAATTTCACTTGAATGTGAAAAGCTTTATCTAAGTCCATCAACTTAAGTGTTGAATAAAGTAATGATGACCCAAAATTCAACTACGATCAGTTGAAATTCAGAGGTAAATTTCTGTTTCAAACATCATTTACCTTGTGTACTTAACATTTTAAGATTAATTTTCTCTAATTAGAAGGAAACATTAATGAAAAGAATTTCAGGATTTCAGATGACGGAATACTTATTTCTTCCATCTGCACAATTAATGGTGATATATAAAAGTGAATACATTATTGTAATGATAGTTTGTCCTTTTTAAGAGGTAAAACTGGCTAAAAAGTAGAAGTTATTACGAATAAACTTCTTGATGAAGCTACAGAGTCATCAATTTAGTAATCAGAAAGTCCTATATGCTCTGTTAATTATCACCTTTTCCTCTTTTTGTGTTCTGAGTACAGCTAAAGTACTGAAAGAGTTGATCAAGCATAGTCTTGTGGCTAATTGAGCAACGCTGTCTGAATCATTTAATGGTTAATTATATTCTTTTCTGCTGTATTTGACTAAAATTGCTCCAGAAAGGTCAGTTCTCAAAGATTTATGCAAAATCAACATTTTAACAAGTGAAAGTCCAATGTAATTTAAAAAAATTAAAAAAAAAAAATTAAAACTTTGTGAGAAAGCTTTTAATAACAACCCACTTCCCACATGTAGGTATTTTCAGGAGAACATAATCTTAGTCTTGAAAGTTTGTAAATTGAGGAAAAAATATCCATATATAAATTAGAATATTGTCATTTAATGTATGCTGGTTTGGGAAAAAAACATACAGCTTTTCGATAGCAATCTACTTGTGAAACACTTCATATCAGATCAAGGAGCTTCTGTTTTCATGTGACTTTTCATTCACAGCTTTATTTTTGACTTCAACAAAAGTGACTTAACACTTCCTTATATGCTATGTGGTGTGCTACATGTTGAGACACTAACTGCAATACACCAGATCATTGTTTTCAAGGACCTGATAGATTGTTGGAACCGCCAGCACATAAGCACAAGATTATGTACTCTCATAAAGCAGAAGCTAAGCATATAGCAAATCCTAACAGAGGAGTTGTTAATTATGAAAATTATTATTTTTTTAAAATTAGATGGCCCTTGAAAAGACTGATGGACCAGTATTTGCTACTGTAGGTATAGCACGTAGATTTTAGGCATCTCTGTCAGAGGACACAACTTATAATAGTGCTTCGTGATTAAGTAACAGTGAGATAAAGCAATGAACATTGTTAAAACAAATCATCCCCTTTTAAAAATATAATTCAAATATCAAATGCAATAATCAAAATTAAAATGAAATATGACATGTTCAAGCAAATAAATATATATTACCCTCTCTAAAAACTTTTTCAAATATTTCCTAACATATTCCAGAAAAGGACAATGCTATGAACAATTTAAAATTTCATAGTAACAGAATAATTTAGGGTTCTTTTAAGCATAACATAACTGGAAATTAATATCATTTTTCAGTGCCCAAATCTTAGAACTTTCTTGTTAGTAAACTATATAAATAGAAAAAATAAAAAAAAATATTCTGAATAGTATATCACACACTTGGTTATGGGAGGCAGTGGAATATAGTAAAAGAAATGTATTCATCATCATGCTTTTGATATATAATACAATATTAAATATAATATAATAATGTTAATAAGAACTGCCTGGAGTATTATTATGTGGCATCCCTTTATGCACTTTTTTTTCATTTTGTCCTCCAAAATAGACATAAGAAGATTTTTAGTGTAGCAAAAAATAAAATAATGTATGCAATATTCTATACATGTTTAGAGAAAGGAAATAAATTTGACTTGTATGATCATGAAAATGTCTTTGATGTAGACTTTGAAGGATTGTTGGGTTTTTCATAAGCCAGTGAAGAATCAGAGGCAGAGGGGAATTTCAGTTGGCAAGTTTGATATGAACAAAATCAGAAAGTCAAAAAGTATTGTGATGGCTTGAGGTGTTTGGATAAAACTCTTATCATGAATTTTCCTATTTAGATGAAGAAATATTTCTCCCTTATGCACTTTTCTAACATAAGAAAGAGGTAATTTTAGTAGATTAGGATCAAATAACAATAATATACTTAAAGATTCCAAACAAAAAGGTATCTAACATAGATTTTTGATGGACCTATTATATTTTTGGATGGAAGTTTTAAAAACATAACTAACTACAGGGTTTAGATAGGATATATATATTTTTTCTTATAATATTTTGAAGTAAACATTTCCCTCTTTTGTCCATGTAAATCAATTTTATATCCCTGGCCTCCTCTGATAAACTCTTTTACTATATATTTTTTCTCTTTTTGCATTTACTCATACTTTTAATTGATAGTCTCATAAATTTGGAAACCAGAAATTTAATATTATGGGCAGAGAAAATTCAAAAGTATATTTTGAGATAAAAATCTGGATGAACTCACATGATTATACTATTATTATTATATACAAATAGAAAACTTTGGAAAAAGCTATACTGATGAAAATTTTCAAGGTTGTCAAAGCAGTAGTGCCTAAAGAGCTAAACAAAACAAGCTGGCTATTTTGTACTTATTTTACATTTTGAATATATTAAATTATGTTTTCTTCTTAAACAAATATGTAGCAAACAAATGAACACTTTTTCCTTATAATTCTATTTTATTTTTCAGGTGACACAAAAATCTACTATTCATGACGTGAAACAAAAATTTCACAAAGCATGTAAGTTTTATACACAATTTTGAATTTATATTACAGTCTTTTTTTCTCAAATTGCTTAAGATTTACCTGTAAGAATAAGTTCAATATTACGATGGAAAGAGTGTGTGGAAATCATATTTTTACATGGAACTCAGAAATATTCTATTCTATTCTATACACTTCTTCATTGTGAACATTTTCATATCTAACTTTCTAATTCACATTTTAACCTTCAACACTCTTTCAGTTTTTTATTTGAACTTTTTTCATACCAAACAAGAAACTTCCTATATGTGAAAGGCATTAATCAATATAAGATATTTCTTTACATTTAAGCAAATATAGAGCAAAAATTTTACTTCAGTATTTATACTGGTCAATTATCTTCCACATAGAAATTCTTTAAACAATGCATTTAAATTGTTATTTAATTTTATTAATAGCTAGATTTAAGAGATCTCATTAAGAGGTCTGCTGTTACTATTTATCGGGAAATAATTATATGAGATTTCTTTTATTTTTACAACTTTTCAATTAGTTTAGCTATAATTGTTAACATAGTGGTAATGTCTATAATTATTAGGTAACAATTTTTAAGTAACTAAATTTTTAGAGCAGTTTTAGATTCACAGAAAAATTATGCAGAAAATACAGAGTTCCCATATACACCTGCCCCACAGGGGTACAGCATTCTCCACCACAAACATACAGAGTCTTACATTTTTACACCCCCAAACTTACATTGGCACATCATAATTACCCAAAGTTCACAGTTTACATTAGGATTCATTTTTGGTGTTGTAAAGTCTGTGGATTTTGCTAAGGAGCATTTTCAATACTTTTGGATTTAGTTGAAAAACATTTCTTTTCTGAAAATAGTTAAAGCTCACAATTTAATACATCAAATTGGTTAACAATACTTGAGAGTAAAATTGGTAGAACTGTTTTATTATTTTCATTATTTTCTTTCAGGAAAAATGTAGACTATTTGCTGAATACTTTTTGTGATATGACATTATGTTAGGCATAATGAATAATCAAATGAAGATAGAAGACATTAGCCTTCAAAAAATTGCTCATGAAGAAGATTTTATATATATATATATATAATATAAAAATAAAACCCAAGTAGTCAATGTATATAAAATTTATAAATATTTGGGGAAAGCTCTCTTTAGAATTTTTAATAGGAACATAAAGCAGATACAGGATGAAATAGAATTATTTGAAATATGCTTAGCCAGTTTAAAATTCTTGAGGCAGGTGAGTTTTGATATTTTGCCATAAAGACATGTAAGATTTGGATATGCAGAAGAGAACCAGAAATGCATTATAGTAGAGAAAAAAGAATGAAACAAGTGAAGTGCAGAGATCTGTTGTGGATTACTTCTCTAACTCTTAGCTTGGTAATTAAATTCTCTGTATATTTATGCCAATATTTTCTAAATTATTGAAAACTCATAATTTCTACCTTAGTACATATGTGAAAGATGTTACCCTGGTTATTTCAAGTATTTCCAGTTTATTTACATTCTAAATGCATTTGTTTTTTTAAGCTAGCAATTGAATTTCCATCCTTTGAAAGACTTAGTAATTTTATCTAGTAAAGTTTCAGAAAGTTTAGATTGTAGTAATAAGTGCGAAGACATTTTAAAAAGACTTTTTTGCTATAAAGCAGAAAGATACAACAAAATTATTTCATTTAAGTTAATAATGACAATGTAAGAATATATTATTTCTATCACTGTCTGGAAACAAGGAAGTTAATCAAAAGCTAATGTATGTTTAGAAAGAATGTGCAGTCACCTTGATGTGTGATATTATATTATTTTTATGTTAGTTTGTATCTACATATAGACATAATTATACGGTGACTTAAAATTTTAGAACCAGATCTACATTTATGTGGTCTAGAGCCTTTTCTAGTAATTAGGAAAGTGAGGTGTAATAGCTTGTGAAAAATCCTAGTAACATCCAGTTTCAGAACCGGACAGTTGAAAATATGATGATAATATGGTTAGTTTTAATACCTGTATCAAGACTTAAGGATTTCTTGACCCCGATTATTTTATTCACTTTTTGAAGCACAGTTCTAAACTTTATCAGCTTTAAATAAATTGTAACTTTTTCTACTTTTTCAAAATTACCTTTACTTTAAAAGTATACCCATCACTTAAAGAAAAATAATATTCAGAAGATCTTGTATTTATTATAGTGTATTGCAAAGACGTATTGGTCTTCAGGTTTTACAAAGTACAGAAACACAAAAACATGTTTTTCTGTATCACATTACAGAGAAATATCTAGAAGTGAATTAAATTGGACATTATGCTTAATGCATTTGCCAAATGGTGAAAAGAAATTAAAAAATATTGCTAAATCTAACAATATATGACTGTATATATAATGGTAAAAAAAAATTGTGTTGATTGCCTTAATATTTCATGTTTTTAGCATATTTTAAGATTGACCAATATTGAATACTTTATTCAAATTCATAACTTATTTTAACATAAAAATATATATTATATATGTAGTTTTATATCTACAGTTGTTTTATAACTACAGTTTTGTAACAGTAAGGTTTTTACAGTTACTTCTTTACTTTTTGACACCAAATCATTTTTGATTAAGATGTTTTGGATGATGTTTATTTTTAGGCTCTGGAGGTATAATAGGAATTGTTAATCTTGTAAAGAAAAGAAAAAAAAAAAAAATATATATATAACTCTTATCAGAAGACTAGGTTTCCTGAGGGGAAAATTCTCTCTACATGTCATTTATCTCTATCCTTTCTTCTCTTAGGTGTTCTGACTAAACTTGATTTCTTGTCTTCCTCCTATTTCTCTGACTTGTGTTAGTGTAACACTTTTCTTAGCTCTATTTTAGAACTTTCTTTACTGTGATTTTTCTTGTCCTATAAAATGACTACCATATGCTCTTCTAAGGCTCATAATTTTTCAGTTCTGCTTTGTTATGAGTCATATTTTAGATTACCTTGGTGACATCATAACAATCAGACATGTGAAGA